>NC_081351.1:61681993-61714179 GCF_029784015.1 Lycium ferocissimum
TAAAATAATCACTTCTATAAACCCTTGCAACCCTCTTGGTCATAGTGGATGTCCAAATTTTCTAATAATGACACGGGAATACCCTTCTTCTTATCCGGTACATTTGGCCCCACGAATACGTAACAGCTACGGTGTAGTTAAAACCATCTCAAAAATCAAGTCGATCGGCATCTACAAACCAGAAGCTAAGGTTAATTCCCTCCCCCCCCAATTGGCAATCGTTCAACTCATACGCACATTACACGTTTCCAAATAGCATATAATATGAGACGCGGTATTTTTCGGGTCATAAACCGTACTTGACATAGGGTAGTCTTCCTATCGAGTTTGCATACGTCTAAAATATCCAAACCACCCGGTCTACTTGATCTTTGAATTTGGGTGCAACGACCTGCTTGGTCGTTATTGCAATAACCCGTTTGGTCGTTATTGCATTTTTGACCTTTTTTACCCTTTCCCGACCTTGGTTAGCTCCTTTTTTACCCGAGGGGACCATTGGCACGCTTCTTAAGGTGTTTAGATTTTATTCGAGTGACTTTTTATGAAATTTTGGTCTTAAAGAGAAAAGGGGTTGACTTAAAGTTGACTTTTGGGTAAACGGACCTTTATCAGAAATTCGTCGATTTCGAAAGGTCCAGATGGTCGTTTAAAACTTGTGTGTATATTTGGTTCGGTTCCTAATGCACTCGATTGCATTTCGGGACTTGGGTTAGGAAGTTGAATTGGAGGTATCGGGGTTTGACTCGGTTAATGAATCTCCAATGGGAATTTCGAGGTCGCGAGTACATTCGTAGTGTGTTTTTATGTGTATCGGGAGGTTCTGGGATGGTTCCGCGGGTCGATTTCAAGTTTAGGAAGACACCAGAAAAATCGGGTGTCTGGTGACTGCTTTGGAGCGGTAGCGCGAAAGCACAGCCGAACCGCTGAAGTAGTAGCGCGGAAGCACGCCCGAAAGCACTGGCCGAACCGCTGAAGCGGTATCGCTAAAGGCCTGGCCGACCCGCGGAAGCGGCCGACGGATCAGATTTCTTATTTAAAAGGCCCTAAGTCTTTCATTCATTACCCACTCTGAAAATAGAGTTTTTGGAAGCATTTCAAGGCATTTCTTGGGGGAGAATCATTGTGGTAAGAACTCATAAAAGTTCTTCATTACCATTCCTTATTCCATTAATCATCATAGGAAAATCTATAAAATGTGCTAGTTTCTTTAAGAACTTGTGGATTAAAAGGGAGTTTTTATGGGTTCTTCTTTCTAGCCTTGTAATCTTGATTAATTGATTGGGTTTATGCTAGATTATGATGTATCTAAGGTTGTTAATCATTTACCTTCTGTCACGGCCATCGATGGGCGTGATGAGGGTCGACCTCACAACGACCAAACACTACGCTCGTATACGAAATATCGAACATTAAAGGCCCGTGAATGGCACAACTAATCTCATAAAAAAAATATCGAACTACATGCACAATCCGCATACATGTATACACAATCATGTGGAAGAACGGTGCAAGCCATGTCTAAATCTAGAGGTCTGCGGAATAAAAGGGTTGGACCGCCGTATGCATACACATCTCTGTACGGCGCGGGCATGAATGTAGCCTCCCCTAAATCTAGAGGTCCCCGGGGGCTGGACCGCGTGTGATCTCGTCGTACCTGCGGCCATGATAATGTATTGAGCATGCAGAAGCATAAGAGCAACATCATATATATATATACACATGGGAATCATGAATAAGATGCGAACTCATAGGAAAATGACTACGCATGTACTTGTATGAACTAGTATCTGCATGAATCTGTATATCTAACAATGCCTCTGTGGGCGCATAATACGCATGCTCATGCCTATCAATGAAGGTCATGCATCTATATATAGGTGCGTATATAACGCCTGATATATGCGCGTATATAACGCCTGTTTCTTTTCTCATATCGTATCGGCCTCTCTGCGGCCATCATCATATACATTGCTTGTGATACTTAACGATTCTTATATCATCATATTAGTACACCGGCTAATCGGTGGTAATGCGTATATAACTTTGCTCCTTTCCATACCCCATATACATATAATACTTGCGTATATAACGCCTTCAGTCACGGGTCACACACACATATATATATATGAATGTAATGCATGAATAAGCGTATACATAAAACTGGACCCATGAACAGAAGGAATAATCGTAAAGGGGTACATGAACATCAAAGACTGTAATACTCCTAATACTTCTAAGAGTAGAGTAATGTGGACTCGCTTACTCGCTTATTGGATCGTATCATAGGATCATGCCAAAAGAAGAAAAGGGTAGCTTAACATACCTCGACGTATATCAAATCGACCAACTCCTACTTCTCGACTTGTAAATCTACAATTAAGACAACATAGACCCCCTTTTTGATGCATAGAGGGCTTAACGAATCATGAACAACATTTCTCTCATAAGCTTGACAACTCTTCAACTTCTCATTCGATCCCACATCAACTACGATACTCAAATCAACAATGACAACACACACACATATACACACATAACATATATATATATATATATATATAAAATATCCGTTTCCAATCATCTCTTAAAACAACCCTATATCACTACATTGCTCTTCATCAACTTAACACTTCCACAATTACCTTCTCTTCACTTAGAATCACTAAAACTCTTGATACTCAACTTAAATACAAAGGTAGAAATCATTTACATACCTTGAGGGGTCAAGAATCACTCCAACTTCAACTCCTTAAACTCCACTCTTGAAGAAACCCTAGAAGCAACCTTTCTTCTTCACTATCTCGGGTTTACGGGGTCGAAGGTCTCGTCAAATCTTCACTAATAGGATGAAAAATATTGGAAGGAATATTTTAGGGTTTTCTAATTTTTGTAGAGAGGAAAATGTGAAATGAAGTCGTGATCCACATATTTATACTTGAAAGCAAAAAGGCTACAGCGGTTCGGTTCGACGAGCGGGTCGACGGCCAGTCGACGTGTCGACGGTCCGTCCACTTGCCCGTCGACCTGCGCCTACAGAATGCATGGCTGCGGAACCCTGTAGATGCCGCACAACGAGGGCCCGTCGACAGGTTCGACGACCCGTCGATCTTGACTGGTGTCCTACGGGTTTTCTTATTCAGTTCAGGTCGCGTCGATTCGATTCGTTCAACTTCTAATCCTGTAAATCACCAGGAATACCTGCTGGTACCATTTCACACGGGGTAAGACACTTTCTATCTCCAAAACTCGGGCTCGGGTCTCGATTCCCAAGGCATACTCAACTAGAAAATCATAAGTTCTACCACTACGAAAGCGAGGGGTGTAACATTCTTTCCCCCTTAGGAACATTCGTCCTCGAATGTTCGAATAATCCTGGGTTATAAAATTTTCAGCAGAGTTTCCCCTGTACTTATACCAATCCGTCCTGTACACAACAACCCAAAATAATGCCTCACAGGGCCACACCTTTGTAACACACAATACCATGGCCTCACACGACCAAATCACGATAAGCTGAAATGAAAACAATACAGGGAAAGTGATGTCTCCGTACCTCGTGCTGCTGGGAACAAATGCGGGTACTTAATCTTCATCGCTTCTTCCGCTTCCCAAGTCACTTCTTCAACATTCTTATTCTTCCACAAGACTTTAACGGAGGCTACATCTTTAGTTCGCAACCGACGGACTTGCCTATCCAATATAGCCCTTTGGAACCTCTTCGTACGATAACTGCTCTGTCACCTGGATATCACTCACTGGTACAACTTTTGAAGGATCTCCGATACACTTACGAAGCATTAATACATGAAACACTGGGTGCACCGATTCTAACTCAGAAGGCAATTCTAGTTCATATGCCATTTTACCCACTACACGAATGATCTTATATGGCCCGATGTATCGAGGGCTCAGCTTACCCTTCTTACCAAACCTCATCACTCCCTTCATAAGCGAAACTTTCAGGAGCACCCAGTCGCCCATTTTGAACTCTAGCTTACGTCGCCGATTATCCGCATAAGATTTTTGTCGGGCGGGAAATTTGTTAACAACTCTCTCAATTACCTTCACCTTATCAACTGCTTGTTGGATTAAGTCTGGGCCTACCAACTGATTCTCCCCAACATCAAACCATCCTATGGGCGATCTACACCTCTGCCCATATAAGGCCTCATAAGGAGCCATCGAATCTTTGGAATAGTAGCTTGTTGTTATATGCGAACTCGATAAGAGGCAAATGATCCTCCCAAGCCCACGAAAGTCAAGCACACAAGCCACGAGCATATCCTCGAGGTCTGTATGGTTCGCTCTGCTTGCCCATCTGTCTACGGGTGAAATGCGGTGCTAAGACTCACCTGAGTCCCCAATCCTCGAAAAGACTTCAGAATACGGTTGTGCTCCCCTATACGAAATAATGGCTGAAGGAACACCATGGAGTCGTACTATCTCCTTAAGATAAAGCCTCGCATAATCCTCGGCTGCATGAGTAGTTCTGACAGGTAGAAAGTGAGCTGACTTTGTGAGCCTATCAACTACGACCCATATCGAATCACACTTTCGCTGAGTACGGGGCAACCCTATAATGAAGTCCATATTAATTACCTCCCACTTCCATGTCGGGATCTCTCCATAGCTTGCAATAAACCTCCAGGCTTCTGGTGTTCTATTTTGACCTGCTGGCAATTCGAACACTGAGCGACAAATTCTGCGATATCTCTTTTCATACCATTCCACCAATAAACATCCTTGAGATCATGGTACATCTTAGTCGATGCTGGATGAATAGAATAGCGGGATTAATGTGCCTCTCCCATAATGCCGACGAGTCTGCAACACTAGGGACACAGATACCTCGATATCCCCGAGTACTCCGTCACTTTGTGATCACAAAAGGTGTCTTTTCTTTCTGAGGTGTTGTATCTCGGTAATGAACTAGAACCGGATCCTCATACTGACGCTCCTTTATTTCAACTACCAAGGACGATACCGTTGTGTCTTGAACAGTAACTCCTGCATCACCTGAGTCTAGCAATCGAACTCGAGGCTAGCTAATCGATGAACTTCACGGACCATTTCTCTTCTCTCTGGCGATACGTGAGACAAGCTACCCATAGATTTACGACTGAGGGCATCGGCTACCACATTAGCCTTCCCGGGATGATATAGAATGTCCACATCATAGTCTTTTAACCTCTCCAACCATCGCCTCTGACGCAAGTTCAAATCCTTCTGCGTAAAGATGTACTGGAGACTCTTATGATCAGTATAAATATCAACATGGACACCGTATAAATAGTGCCTCCATATCTTCAAGGCATGAATCACTGCCGCTAACTCCGGATCATGGGTTGGATAATTCTTCTCGTGCTTCTTCAATTGTCTAGAAGCATAAGCGACAACCTTACCATCTTTGCATCAATACACGGCCCAATCCAACACAAGCATCACAATATACCACATAGCCATCTGCTCCTTCGGAAGAGTCAAAGCGAGTCTTTGAAGTTAGCTTATCTTTCAACGTACGAAAACTCTGCTCCTGACATCTGTCCATTGGAACTTAGTTGATTTCTGAGTCAATTTGGTCAATGGGGCTGAAAGAGAGGAAAATCCCTCTACAAACCTTCTATAATAACCTGCCAAGCCTAAGAAACTACGTATCTCCGTTGGTGTCGTGGGCCTTGGCCAATTCTTCACAGCCTCAATCTTTTGGGCATCCACTCTAATGCCTTCTTCTGAAATAATGTGACCCAAAAAAGCCACGAGTTCAACAAAACTCACACTTAGAAAACTTGGCATACCTACTCTTTACCTCGAAGAATTTCTTTCCCGCAGATGTTCTGCATGATCGGCCTCTGACGGTGAATAAATCAGAATATCATCTATGAACACAATCACGAACAAATCTAGAAAGGGCGTGAATACACGATTCATCAAATCCATGAATATGGCTGGGGCATTAGTTAGCCCGAACGGCATAACATGGAATTCATAATGGCCATATCTAGTCTGGAATGCTTTCTTCGAACTGTCTTCTTCCTTTACCCTAACCTGGTGGTATCCTGACCTCAAGTCTATCTTCGAGAAATACTTGGCGCCTTGCAACTGATCAAACAAATCATCAATCCTTGGGAGCGGATACTTATTCTTTACAGTCACTTTATTCAATTGCCTATAATCGATACACATTCGCAAGGAACCATCCTTCTTTCTTACAAATCGGTGATGTACTAGGCTATAAAGCCCTTCTCAAGCAAATCTTTCAATATCCTTCAATTTCTTCAATCGCATGTGCCATCCTATAAGGAGGAATAGATATTGGCTGAGTGTCTGGCAATAGATCAATAGCAAAACCGATCTCCCTCTCTGGGGGAATGCCTGGAAGCTTATCTGAAAATATTTCTGGGAACTCATTAACCACAGGGACGGACTGAAGAGTCGGCGACTCCGCTTGCACATCTTGAACTCGAACTAGATGAAAAATATACCCTTTTCTGATCATCCTCTCTGCCTTAAGGTAGGAAATAAACCTACCTCTAGGCGAAGCAGCATTGCCCTTCCATTCTAGGACTGGCTCGCCTGGAAACTGAAATCGAACCATCTTTGCTCTACAATCAACATTAGCATAACAAGAAGCTAACCGAGTCCGTACCCTATAATAACATCAAAATCAATCATATCTAACTCAATCAAATACGCTACGGTGTGGCGGTCACAAACTATAACAACACGGTCCCGGTATACTCGCCTAGCTATGCGGGTCCCCCGCTGGCGTAGACACCTCGAAAGGTTTGATCAACTCAGGCTCTACCCCAAACTTGCCAGCAACAAATGGTGTAACATATGATAAAGTGGAACCTGGATCAATCAGTGCATAAACATCATGGGAGGAAATCGATAATATACCTATAACAACATCAGGAGACGTCTCGCGGTCCTATCTACCAGCCAATGCATATACGCGGTGTTGAGGACCGCTCGAGCTGGATGCTCCACTCCTCCCTCTACCTCGCCCTGCTGGCGGCTGAAAAACTTGCCTTGAAGGGCGCACTACGGAAGAAGAGCCAGCCACAGACCCTGTAGGCTGAACCATACCTGTACCAATCCTCATCGGGCACTCCCTCGCCCTGTGGCCTAGCTGGCCACAAGCATAACAACCATCCGACCCCTGTCGACACTGACCGGCGTGTAACTTGACACACTGGGTACATCGCGGCAAAAGGGGTCTCATTTGGCCGACTGCAGTACATGCGAGAGCCCGATGCTCTAGAACTCTAGCTTGCTCCGGAATAAGGAGATCGGTCAAATCTCGGACACAGCGGAGATACACTGCCTGCTGAATGGAAAGGATATCAGGAATGCTGCTGTCTCTGTCCTCCTCTAAACTCACCCCCGATATCAAAAGATGCGGATCTCTTACCATGGCCCGGTCCACGATCACGATCGTCCTCATACTGGCGCTTGCGATCCTATAAATTACGCATATGCTGTCATACGGGAGATATCCATGCACAGGTTGTAATGCGGCAGTCGTACAAGCGTCGATCAAATGTGGACCTAGACCAGCCACAAAATGATGAACTCTATCCTCCATCTCAGCCACCATGGCTGGAGCATATCTGGCAATAGAGTCGAAATACACGCAATACTCCTGGACACTCATACGCCTGCTCGTACGTAGGAATCTATATCTCGGGCCCGCGACCTCGGGAGACAAATAATGGCGGATAAAAGTTGAACTCTCGCCACACACGGAGAGGGCATTCTCTCCCTTAGATAACTCCCGAGTCGATACCGTTGTTGCAATATCACGCGACCTATACGAAGCCAACTCTACGGACTCGACCTCATCCGCATGTATAACCCTTAAAGTCCTCTGCATACCATCAATAAAATCCTGAGGGTTCATATTCTGCTTTACCACGGAAAACTCCGGAGGACCTAACCCAAGGAAGGTCTTAACCCTCGAATTACCAGTCCCCACGCACTGGTCAACACCAACTCCCTGGCGCTGAGCCTGGGCGGCTACTAATACGGTCAACAACCGTACGGCATCCCGCACATCACGGCCGGGCATCCGGTGAGGGGTGGGGTAGGGGGCGGAGGCGGTGTATGTGATGTCTCGAACGGCCCTCGCTCCCGAATCTCGTCACAGGCTCTCGTGGCCCGTTGAGCATGGCTAGTGGCCTCACCTGTGACTTTCTTGCCCTTCTAGGCGGCTGTAGCTTTCTTGGGAGGTATCGCTAAAAATCATAACAATTCATTAGAAAACGAACGCCTAACACGTGGCTCTATCGCACAATCCAGAAGATAAAGAATGACACCATCCTAAATGCCCTGTAGCTTCCTGTTTATAAGTGTGGTGCACAACACGCCCATAAACAAGACTCTACTAGACACAGTCTGTAGACAACCCTAGATGACAGCGCTCGATACCACGCACGTACGACCCAAACCGATGAGCGTGATGAGGGTCGACCTCTAGCGACCAAACACCTCTATACTCGTATTGAAATATCTTGAACATTAAAGGCCCATGAATGGCACAACTAATCTCATAAAAAGGAAACATCGAGAACTCGGTACAATGCGTACATGTATATATATATATACTACACATATCTTGTACACAAAAAAGAATAGAAGCCGACAAGGCTACGTCACGACAAATACATACAACTGTCTATAGACCTCTACTAGAATAAAAGCTAAAGAAAGGACGGGACAGGGCCCCGTCATACCCATATGCATACATATCTCAAAAAGAGGCATACCAAAACTGACTGTAGCTCCGGATCGAATGGAGCGTATTGACCACTGCTAAATCTAGAGGTCTGCGGGGTGGACCACACACTGTCTCCACATGCTGCGGGCATGAACGCGGCCCCCCCGAGCAACGGGGAGTCGGTATGAATAATGTGCGAGCATGTAAAGCATAAGAGCAACATATATATATATATATATATATATATATATATACACATGGGAATCATGAATAAGATGCGAACTCATAATTCGAAATAGCGACCGTGCGCATGTACTTGTATGAACTAGTATCGCATGAATGTATATCTAACAATGCCTCGCGGGCGCATAATACGCATGCTCGTACTATCAATGAAGGTCATGCATCTATATATAGATGCATATATAACGCCTGATATATGCGCGTATATAACTTTGTTTCTTTTCTCATATCATATCGGCCTCTCTGCAGCCATCATTATATACATTGCTGCGATACTTGCAGCTTGATTCTCATATCATCATATTAGTACATCAGCTGATCAGGTGGTAATGCGTATATAACGCCTGCTCCTTTCCATACCCCCTATACATATAATACTTGCGTATATAACGCATCAGTCACGGGTCAACACACATATATATAAATAAATGTAATGCACAAATAACTGTATACATGAAACTGGACCCATGAACAGAAGGAATAATCATAAAGGAGCACATGAACATTAAAGACTGTAGTACTCCTAATACTTCTAAGAGTAGAGTAATGTGGACTCGCTTACTCGCTTATTGGATCGTATCATAGGATCATGCCAAACGAAGAAAAGGGTAGCTTAACATACCTCGTCGTATATCAAATCGACCAACTCCTACTTCTCGACTTGTAAATCTACAATTAAGACAACATAAACCTTCATTAGACTAGGTACTTCACTTGCTAACCACCTTTTGATGCATAGAGGGCTTAATGAATCATGAACAACATTTCTCTTATAAGCTTAACAACTCTTCAACTTCACATTCGATCCCACATGACAACACACACACACACACACACACACACACACACACACACACACACACATATATATATATATATATATATATATATATATATATTTCCGTTTCCAATCATCTCTTAAAAATAACCCTATATCACTACATTGCTCTTCATTGACTTACACTTCCACAATTACCTTCTCTTCGCTTAGAATTCACTAAAACTCTTGAAACTCAACTTAAATATAAAGGTAGAAATCATTTACATACCTTGAGGGGTCAAGAATCACTCCAACTTCAACTCCCTAAACTCCACTCTTGAAGAAACCCTAGAAGCAACCTTTTTTCTTCACCATCTCAGGTTTACGGGGTTCGGGTCTCGTCAAATCTTCACTAATAGGATGAAAAATATTAGGAGGAAATATTTTAGGGTTTTCTGATTTTTGTAAAGAGGAAAATTTGAAATGAATTCATGACCCACATATTTATACTTGGAAGCCAAAAGGCTACAGCGGTCCGGTTCGACGAGCGGATCAACGGCCCATCGACCTGTTGACGGTCCGTCGACTTGCCCGTCGACCTGCGCTTGCAGAATGCATGGCTGTGGAACCCTGTCGAAGCCGCACAACAACGACCCTTCGACAGGTTCGACGACCCGTCTATCTTGACTGGTGTCCTGTAGTTTTTTCTTATTCAGTTCAGATCGCGTCAATTCGATTCGTTCCCCTTCTAATCCTACAAGTCACCAGGAATACCTGCTGGTACCATTTCACACGGGGTAAGACACTTTCTATTCCCAAGGCATACTCAACTAGGAAATCATAAGTTCTCTTGAAAGCGAGGGGTGTAACACTTCCATTATTAGTGTTGAATTTTTACATGGGTTAGTTTCATCCAAAATTGGGGGTTTTGCATGGATTTCGAAATTGGATGAATCCTTGAGTTAATTTAGCAATTAGTTGATGGATTTTGATCACCTAGTATTTAATTGGATAATTTACCCCCAAATTTCCCATTTTGCTCTTATGGGCCCCATTTTTCAAAATTCTAGGGTTGGGTGATAACATTATGTTGTTGTTCGAATATGACTAGACTTTCTTGATCTCAAGGCTCAAGAGAAAGGAAAAGCTAAGTCTGATTGTTGGTGATATTGTTCGGGCTTACCCTTGGTGATACTTTGTGTAGCGAAGCATATACCTAGATGATATTATCGGAGACAGCATGTAAATCTTAGGGTATGAAGTTGGGTTGGATATTGTCTTAGGTTGGGTCCTGTTGTGTGATTGGGGTTAGCCACTCCATTATGTTGTGACTTGATTATTGTATTGTTGGTGGCTTAGTGCCACGTGATGAGAGTAGATATTGGGGACTGTTGCTACATCCTGATTGTGATATTGTAGTACCTTACTTGTTGATGTTGATATGAGAATAGAATTCTATATGACTTGTGTAGTCTTTCATGATATTATTAGCGTACCCATGTTTGGTACTTGTGATATTGATCTGATTATTGATGTTAACATATACATTGCACGCATTATCAATCTTCATAATATACTGTTGATATATTGTTGATACTTGATGAAACACTGTGATGAGCTGGGCTCGGTTTGGATGAGAGTGACATGACAGTTCGATATCTGATGTTTGTCCTGAAATCGTGGATTGAGTGAGTTCATGGACTCCGCGGGTCCCGGTGGTCTTTGATGAAAATCCTCCGTGGGCAAATATCTAGAGTCTCGTCGATACTTTCGTCTGGAGTACATGTGTACACAACATTGCATTACATTTGCATTCATACATCATTGCATTGCATTGCATTGAATTATGGCTTATATTATGAAGATCTGGTGATTTACTTGTGTTGTTTAGTTTCGCATTGGATATATTAAGACTTGGCACACTTGGGTTTAGATGCTTCAACCTAGGTGATGATGTGTACTTGGTTTTGGCTTGTGTTTGACTTATACTTGTTGATTTATCTGCTTGTCTTGCTTTATTGTCTGAATTATGTTAACTATACTTAGTCGGCCTATGATACCTACAGATCTTGTGGTTTTGTACTTGCACTTCTTTTGTATTCTTTTATGAATGCAGAATTCTAGGTTAGATCTACTTCTGTTTCTCGTGGCTGATAGTTGTGCTGAGATTGCTTAGAGTCCACAAGATGAGCACGAGACGTCCGCCGCCTTGAAGATTCTTCTTATTTATGTCTTATTTCCTATTCCGAGATATATTCAGACTTGACGTATTATTGATATTCCAGACTTGTAGATTTTAGTTAGATGCTCTTGTATGACTAGACCGAATGCGGGGCGGGGAATTTATTTATACAACGTTTTCTTATTTATATTATAATTGTGAGACTTTTGCTATTTTACTTCTTCCGCTATTTTCTATTATTTGTGAATAACGAGGGAAGTGTTCGCCTACCGAGGTGAGAAAGGTAGGTGCCCGCACGACTTAGTGAAATTGAATCGTGACAGTTACAGTCTTTCCGGTACTTTCATCCCATTCCGAGCTTGGTTAGCTCACTTTTGACCAGAGGGGACTGTTGACACGCTTCTCGAGGTGTCTAGATTTGATTCGGGCGACTTTTTGTGAACTTTGGGCTTTAAGCGAAAAATAGTTGACTCAAAGTTGACTTTTTGTTAAATAGACCTTTTCAAAAATTCATCTATTCCGAGAGGTCTGGATGGTCTTTTAGAACTTGTGTGCATATCTGGTTTGGTTCCCAATGCACTCGGATGCATTTTGAGACTTGGGTTGGAAAGTTAGAAGTGAGGTATCGGGGGTTGACTCGGTCAACAAGACCTCCATTGGGAATTTCGAGGCCACGGGTGCATTCGTAGCATGTTTTTATGTGTGTCTGTGTATGTGATTTGTGAGCAGATGGCCTTGGGAGTTAGTTGGAATTTCGGTTGAGATTGAGATAATTTTTGGGGATTTGGAGATTTTTAGGCGGCACCAGTACCGTCCCAATGGCCTTTGCCATAGCGGTGGGATGGCCGCTGGGGCGGCCAAGTTCTTTGTGGCCTGACCATCCCGACGATCTGAGTGGATGTCGGGGCGGTTCCGTCATAGCGGTCCCGATGCCACTGTATCGGTATCAGGCCTGTTATATTCATTAAGTGTGTATTAAAAGTAGAGGTGTCAAAATGGGCTGGCCCAGCCCAACCCAACCCATCCCTAAAGGGCCAAAGAATTAAATGGGCTAGGATGGGCTAACCCTTTTAATTGAAGGGCCTGCAAAATGCCAGCCCAACCCAGCCCCAAGCGGGCTGCGGCCTAGGACGGGCCAGCCCTTTAAGTTTGTTCGTCTTCCGAAATAATAATTTGTAAGTGATTGTTGGTACAATTTGAACATGAAACGTTTGCAATATGAAATAGAATCTTCTACCACATATTCTTGCGCAAATCCATATCGTAGAAGAAAAATTCAAGAGAACAAATATAAACTATTATTTTTAATCACTAATTTAGATCACGTTCAAAATACTTTAAATATAATATAAATTCTAAGACTAAAAAGTATTACTCCAGTTTCTAATTACTACTTAGTAGTAAGTACATTCTTTTTCCTCATTACTTTTTATATTTTTGTTTAATTTACTTATATTTTTTAAAAAATTAATTAACTTATTATTCTTTTCTGGACTCAAGGGCTGGACTCAACCCCACCTTTGAGGCCAGCGGGCCAAGAGAGACTGGGCTTTTGAGCCTCACTTTTATATGGGCCAATGAAATCTTAGCCCAACCCTACTTAAATAAAGGGCTGGATTGGGCCGGCCTCGAGAGCCAAGCCCATATTGACAGCTCTAATTAAAAGCCCTTAGTCTATCATTTATTACTATTCCAAAAATTGAGCTTTGGGGAGAAACTCTAGAGGATTTTTGGAGAAGCTTCTTTGTGGTAAGTCCTTCTAATCTCCTTGCTAATTCATTATTCCTAATCATCTTAGAATTCCTTCCTTTGTTAGTTCATTAAGTGATGAAGATTAAAGTGGGTTTAATGAATGTTCTAACTAGGCTTCTAAATGACGAAATTGTTTGGGTTTAGGCTAGATTAAGATGTATCTAAGGTTGTTAATCATATATCTTCCATTATTAGTGTTGGATTTTTGAATTTAAGAGCTAGGGTTTATACTCAAAATTGGGGGTTTTGCTCGGATTTCGAAATTGGATAAATTCTTGAGTAAATTTAGCAATTGGTTCATGGGTTTTGATCACCTGGTGTTTAATTTGATAATTTACCCCCGAATTTTCCGTCTTGACCTTATGGGCCTCGTTTCGCCAAATTATATAGTTAGTTTTGACCTAATTTGAATGATAGCAATATAGGTATCGATCTTCATGATTTCTAATCTAGATTTCGAATGTGCCTAGACTTGATCTTGAGGCTCAGCGGAAAGGGAAGGCTAAGAAGTGATTATTGGTATTATTGTTGTTCGGCCATCCAGGTAGGTTATGGCTTACCCTTGGTATGACTTCGTGTAGCAAAGCATATATTTAGATGATATTGTCGGAGAAAGCATGTAAACCTTCGGGTATGAAGTTAGGTTGGATATTGTCTTAGGTTGGGCCTTGTTGTGTTATTGGGGCTAGCCACCCGTTGTGTTGTGACTTGATTGCTATTTGGCTTGATGTCGCATGGTAATAGTAGATATTGGAGACTATTGATATATCTTGTTCATGATTTTGTGGTACCTCACTTGTTGATGTTGATACAGGGATAGTATTCTATGTGACTTGTGCAGTCTTTCATGATATGGTTGGCATACCCATGCTTGGTACTTGTGATAATGATCTGATTATTGATGTTGACTCATACATTGCACGCATTCCCATCCTTCATGATATATTGTTGGTACATTGATGATACTTGAGAAAAACACTGGGATGAGCTGGGTTCGGCTGCTTGAGAGTGACGTGCGAGTTCGATATCCGATGGTTGTCCCGGAATCGTGGATTGAGTGACACGGTTGCCGAGGTTTGTGTCGGAACCGTGAGGTACATGGACTTCGCAGGTCCCCTATGGGTTGTACTACCGAGATGTCAATACTTCCATCCGGAGTACATAGGTACACAGCATTGCATTGCATTTGCATTCTTACATCATTGCACTGCATTATGGCTTATATCGTGCTAATCTGGTGATTTACTTGTGTTGTTGGTTTCGGATTGGACATACTGAGACTAGGCACACTTGAGTTTAGATTCTTCAACCTAGGTGATGACGGGTACTTGGTTCTGACTTGTGTTTGGCTTATACTCGTTGATTTATCGCCTATCTTGCTTTATTGTTTGAATTATGTTAGTATATTAGTCGGCTTTGTGATACCTACCGATCGTGATTTTGTCTTGCTTTGCACTTGCTGCATTCTTTTATGAATGTAGAGTTCCAGGTTGGATCTGATTCCGTCTCCCGTGGCTTATAGTCACTATCAGTATAGCTTAGAGTTTACAGGGTGAGCACGAGACGTTCGCTTCCTTGAAGACTCCTCTTCTCTATGTCATATTTTCCATTCTGAGACATATTCAGATTTGATGTATTATTATATTTCCAGACTTGTATATTTCTATCTAGATGCTCTTGTACGGATTAGACTAGACTTTGGAGTGTATTTTCTTAGTTCCTCGCTTGAATTATATTTTATACATTTTATTTGTCAGACTTACGTGATTTATTCTATTCCGCTTATTTAGTTATTTATTTATGTTTTTACTATCGTTGGGTTGAGGGTTCCCTTACCGAGGTGGGAAAGGTAAGTGCCCGCACGACTTAGCTAAATTGAGTCGTGACATTAGCTTAGCTCTAACCTAGGCTTATGCAACAGTGGGCTTTTCGAATTGATCTTGGACCCGAGCGGACTACTCGAGGTGAACCGTTGTCGGCTGTTGGGTGACCGCACACCAACTTAATGTTTAACGCATTCCAAACAAAAGGTGTTTCGGGTTTTAGTGAAGGCTAGACCGCGATCCCGCGTGTCCCCTTTGAAATCATACTTTTTTCAGAAGTGGCGGAGTTTATCATATGAATGCACAAACAATTTATATTTTGCAAAGAAGTAAACAATTAAGAAAATAATGACAATTATATCACATTATATTGAAACCTTTATGGTTAGAACCTAGAAAATCCTCAGCAGAGTCGCCATCTGTTACGGTTCACTTTTACGCGGGGGCATAAAAGCTACTACGAGTTTGTTGGTGCTCTAAATTGGATTTTAATTTTTTTAGAGTCGCCACCTAATTTATTAAAGGAAAACTAGGAAAATCGAGTAAAAGATTTTTCAAGCAAGAGAGAAATCCTGTTGTACCAAAGTTCGAGGTAAAGGTTCTGGTGATCCCCTAGCGAAGGTTTTACGCACCTTAATATTAAAGATTCTTAGAATCCGGTTGACCGACGAGCTTCAATGTGTGATTAATGTATTATTTGCTTAAGGGTTTAATTTTTCGCAAAAATGTCATTTATTTTTTATGATAAACTCAAAAGAAATTTCGGGCAAAAGTCCCCTTTAAAAAGGGGTTTTGGGTTTGAAAATCTGCAAAAGTGTTCAACTCACTTTTTTGCCAGACTAGGACATACTCTAGATTTCTGCCGAGTAGAGTTACTACTATTCTAGTCCAAATAAAATGAATTTAGTACTTATGGGTTTTATACATGTAATATAAAAAAAATATGGACTATATATCCAGTTTTTATACATATATATAAGGAAAATGAAAGTGTTTTTTATTCAAGTCCGACTTTAACTCACTTTGAAGCCCATATAGTCAATTTTTATTCCAACTTCCAAATCCATCATTGCTCAAAATTGGCCCAAATGAATTTCCTTTGCTTTTTTAGCCCACAGGTTTTTTGGATTTTGGCCCATCAAGTCTCAAATTTCACTCAAACTTTTCGAAGTCCAAATTTACAATTTTTTTAGTTTCTGAAAAATGTTCAAGATTTTGGTATCCCTTTCATTAAACAATCATACCAAGTTTAAAATGTAGTCTTTATCATTTGTAACCACAGAATCACCTTTGAAATAAATTTATTTTTTTATTTCCAACTCAAATCCGATTTTAAAGTCCATTAAACAGTTTATAATTTTAATGATGGGCTTGAGGTCCAAAACAGATATGTATCAGATTTTTTGCTAAGGACGAAAGGTCCAAAATTTGCTACTTAGCCATTTGAAAACCATTTAGCCTTTATCACCGCATTTATACGGTTTAAAACTTAACCAATTTGAATTAAGAATCCAATTCATACGATTTAAGAACGGTTAAGTTTGAAAACGTTTGAGGTGACTTTCCTAAAATACTATGTGTTTTCCTAAGTTCTAGCATACATAAGGGTTTCATTATTTACACATTGTTACACACACACACACACATATATATATATATATATATATATATATATATGCATGGAAGATATATATGAAGTAAAGGAAGAGAGAAAAATGTGAATTTTAACTGATGGGCCTACCCAAGCCCATCAGTACCATTTTCACTCATGACTGGGCCTACAATATATTAGCTTCCCTTTCTATCATTCTCTCAGACTCGATCAAGTAATAGTGTTGGGCTAGAGGCCCAACGAGGTCACATGTAGAAGTGGCCCGAATGGCCCAAATTGGATCACATGCAACACAAGGGGTAAGAAAGAAAAATAAAGGTTAGAAAGGTATCTATTCTAAGTGTTTCAAGAAAATCAACCTAAGTATAGAAGGAACATCTATGGACACACAATTTCCTATGCAGAATTTACCTATAGTTTCATATAAACTTAACAAAATGAAAAGAAAAAAAAAAGAATAGAAATAATCGAGACAAGCTCAACTGGCCCAAACTGAAAATTACATTTCCAACTCATAAGCAGGCCCATGTAACAAGAATACTTTCAGAGGGGGCATATTTCTCCCATACTATCAATTCATATAAATCCAAATTTTTGCACAAAGGGATATATGAGGTATACTTTTTGTATACACCCTGGTGTATATAGAGCATGTATACTTCATATACTCCTTTCCATTTGACCACCATTAGCAATAAAAAAGCAAAAAAACATGGACAACTCTGGAAAATCCAAGCTTAACAAGAATGAACCAATACAGCAATCACATATAATTCATAGTTCATTTTTATATTGATCTAAACCTTTTATGGAAAAGAATGACAGTAATCCTATGAAATAACTGGTTCAACTAGAACAAGTCACTTACATATGCATCACAACATCATCTTTGTTAAAACACACAAGCTCCTTTTATTAACCTAAACACTTGGGAACTGTCATGAATTCATTTTAGATTCCAAAGGGTCCCATGAGGTTTATTCTTATATAGGGGAACCCTAGCAACTTGAAAGGAGGATGACAAACTGAGTTAACTTAAGTAAGAACATGTGCAACTTTCGAACCTATACGGTATACAGTATATCTCTAAAGACACAAGTTTTAAAAGAACACACAGATTTAGACATAAGTGATTCTCAAACTCACAATGGAATACTATGTATTCAATATCAACATATAACCAAGTCAAAGAACTCAACAAACTTAGGAAGATTCAAAGAGACAGAGACAAGATCAACCGTTTAATATAACCAAGTCAAAGAACATATAACCAATATCAACATATAACCAAGTCAAAGAACTCAACAAACTTAGGCAAATTCAAAGATACAGAGACAGGATCAACCTTTTAATATTAGTGAATTTCATGGCACAACTAGGTATTCAAATGATTATCAATTTATACTCCCCCAAATGGACGAGTGAATGATACTAACAGAGAGTTAATCAAATTTAAATAAGACCAATGTTATATCACACCTAACTTAATAAAGCATTGTTAAACAGGGTTTAGTAAAAACTTCTATATCCCTAATGCTATTTAGAAACAGGGTTGATATAGGCTAATGACTACTTTGAGTTAAATAACTAAACATAATTTAACCACATGAATAAACTAACACAATTTATAGGACACAACTAACAATTATAAGCCAAACCTAAACTAAGCAACATTAACTAAATCACCTAAAAGCATGATCACACAAAGAAAATAATAATAAACACCTAATTAAAAGAAAATTAACTAAAAGGAGGCAAAAATACCTTTTTGATGTGCAACCTTGGTTGAGAATGGACTTGGAAGATGTTATGCTCCCTTTTTCTCCACACTCAGCTCCAACCACACAAGAACAAGCAAAGAAAGTTTAAAATTTTTACGCAACTCAGAAAGTTTAAAGGTTTTCCAATTTATGAAAAAAACCTTAAGTATTTCGAGTTTAAATGAATATACAGTCATGCCTGATATTCGATGGATGATTAACAATGTGGATTGGGGGTTCGTTATATAGAAACCCAAAACTTGAGAAAATTCTAATTCAACTGATGTGGGACAAGTGCAATTTCTCAAAATTGCTTGTCTCACCATCCATTAAAGGGTGAGATCGAAGGTAAACAAACAGCGAGAGGTCAGATTTGACCCAAATATAATTGATCCGCATGGTTCTCAACGAACCAATGAAAAATGAGAATTCAAAATCACAAACCAACAAAACCCATTAAGAACTTGGTCCATTTGACCGTTAATTTGCAGTAAAAAGCATAATAGGGTGAAGATAATACCTCGTTTGGTTGCAGTGGAGGAGAGAGGAGGCCAAGCAATTAATGCTTGCCTCAAATCATCCATACCAGGCCTGCTAAAGCCTTACACCTTTGAATCTTTACCAAAAATGGTGAGATGACGAGGAGAGAGGTAAATGAGGATGAGGCAGCGCATTAGGGTTTCTCGAGATAAACCCTTAGAACCTTCTAAGGTTCGTTTGGTTGAGAAATGAAGAGGAAAGGGGCATTACCCCTTCCTTTAATTAGTTAATGGGCCGAGTCTGGCCCTGCATTGGGCTGGACCTGGCTGAAATTAAAAGGAAAGAAAGAGCCTGCATGTATACACTCATATACACGTGATATACGTGTATACAAATGTATTTCCGTGTATATTTGTGTTTATACGTGCAAGGGCTTATCCCTAGTTAAACAAATGGACAAAATTAGGCAATTCAATAATTTAAATCCTAATTATGGTCAAACACGACTAATTAATCAATTAAACAAATTAAACGAACACGGCTAACTACGCAAACGGGCTTAAATTGCCAATATAGCCTTAATTGAATTTAAACCATGAAATCTGGTCATTCAAATTATGGCCACTTTGGCTCAATTAAACAATTAAGGGCTAAATCATAATAATGACCCCCATTGATTTAAACCCAAGAATTTGGCTATTTTAAATAAGGCCAGAATTAAACCATCAATTGATTATTTCAATTGTAGCCACTATTAACACCCATATGAAAACTTCATTCTTGATTCTTAGAGAATTTTTATGAAAGCCTTTCATTTGCTTCTCTTCGATGGAAATTTGATTTTCCCAAAGTAGCAGAGCAAGTATTAGTAGCATAACAAAAAAGCCTTCCTCGTCATTAATATCTTTGCTCGCGACAATTGTGACCTCTCGGGAGAATTGATGAATCGAATTAAGAGTTTATTCATTTTTTATTTGAGGCAAATTCGAAATTGTTCGAATTGTGTAATCATTAATTACTGAAGGTAAACTGTTTATAGAATTTAAGCATAACTAAACATATTATTAATTATGATTAGTTCTAGTAAATTGTATAAATGCACATTGATTTATGAAAAATTAAGAGTTGAGGGGTAAAATAATTATTTATTTAATTAATCAGATTTCTTGAATAAAACGGAGTAAAATGCTCGCAAATTGATTTTCTTGGTAATCTTAACAATTAAATAAATAATTGTTCTAAATTATCTCGATTGAAATTTAGCAAAATGTTTCATATTAATTATAAAATATGTTAATAAATTTCTAAATGACTCATAATATTATAGAAATCATTTTTCCAAATAATGGCAAAATGTAATTTATAAAAAATATTTTATTTGCACAAAAAGTACATATTTCACTCCGTTTAAAATCCAAGGACTATGGGCAATTAAAATAAATTATGGGAGGTCAAAAATTAGGTGTCAACACACATGTCTAAAACTGCCCATTTGGGAGTATGTGCTCATTCTTTTGGTTTGTAAATCTGCTTATCTGATCCTGCATATTTTATAAGTTGTTAAGTATATGTAGTTTGAAATGATCATGGTTTTAATGGGTTCCTATGGTCAAGTCTCTCTAAGTGCATGTTAAAGTGGTATTAATATCTTAGATCAACCTCATTTTCCCTTGTAGCTTCTTTTATGTGAAATTTGAATAGGATCTTGAGACTCTTCCTCTTTCTTTACCTCTGATTGAGAGCATATTACCTCTTGCTGATTCAAGAAGACTGTTTATGTGAAAATCGAGAGGTGATTCTGGTTGTGCTTGTGTACAAGTTGGGGTTTGACTTTCTAAGTTTATGGTTGGCGACTGATACCATGAAGCATGTTATTTAGTCTAGTATATTTATTTCAGTTCTCCAAATGTTAGTCTATCTTGCATGATTATTTTTTATCCAAGGTTAAGTCTATGTATGTTGATGGAGTCTATTTGGTTTGCTGATTATCTATTTTGAATCATGTCAAGATACCTGGGTATTCCTTTGGTTATACTTGGAACTGTGCATTTTGCTTGCTTTTGATTTGTTTATTTTTGGTTCAAATATGGGAGATACCCATGAATTTTCTTTCCTTTGCTGCATTCTAAATCTGCTCATGGTGTCTTACCTTCTTATGTTCCCCATCTGATCTGTTTGAAGTATGATATACCCCGAAGTATACATGGTATATAAAAGTTAGTATACACCAAGTGTATACAATGGCTATATATCTGTGTATACCTTTCAGATATACCATGCGAATTCTGAACATCGTATGTAGACCAGCCCTTGCATATGGCTAAATGACTGTAAAATAGTATATTTGAGTGTATATAAGATAAAGCTCACATATTAATGGGGTGAATACATGTTAATTGGTTTCATTATATATCTGGGCGGATTCTCTCTCTTTGAATCTGATAATTATAAAGATTGGGCTTGATGTGCTATATTCGTGTAAAATGATACATTTGGGCCTATCGTTTCATCTGGACTTCGCCTTTCTTTTATGATACGTAATCGCGATTGATATACACGCGATATATATATATATATATATATAAACATGAACAACAATCACACATGTATGTGTGTGTGTGTGTGTATATATATATATATATATATATATATATATATATATATATATACACACACACACATACATGTGTGATTGTTGTTCATGTTTAGATAATTAGTTAAGCTTAGATACTCTTTAACCGCACTTTTTCTTTTCCCCCTCCTCTTTTACATGGATTTATTATCGTGGGCCACTTGGGCCGAGTCTCCGTTAGACCTCTGTTGGGCCAGAAGCCCAACTTCCTTTTTTCGATTGAGTCTGATAGAAAGAAGGCCCATCCATAGGTAAAAACGGTAACTGGTGGGCTTAGGTAGGCCCACCAGCCTAACCTTCTCATTTTATTTACGTATTTGTACATATAATTATGTATTGTATATGTAAACAAGTGCTTGTAATTATTGGAACTCAAATGTGTTAGGACTTAGGAATTTCACGTAGAAGTTAGGAAAAAGGCTTTCAAATGATTTTTACAAAAAAATCAAACACGTTTCAAGCTAATGATCACATGAAATTGGTAAATGAGATTTTATGAAGCCCTTTGGCAAAACATTCAAAAATAAAAGCTATATTTGTATGCACAAGCATGAATGATTAAGTAAACCAAAACCCGTTTTAGCTTCAAAAAATCTGAAATAAAAGGACCACTTTGAGACTTTAAAATGAAATGGACTTAATACTATTTTGGCCATGTTTACAAAAGAATTTGGACTTGGACTGATATTGACCCATTAAACAAACTGATTTTTGGAAACCAACAAGTGTTGCAATTTTTAACTTATGAACTGAAGGTGCTTTCAAAATCCTTTCGGGCCCAAAAGCCCAGACCTTAAGGCATAAAAACAAAAGGACATACATTTAGGCCTTTATTTTGAAGTAAGATGGCTTTGGGGGTAGAAAATGGTTGACCTTAAATGAGCTAAGATGAAATAACCAAAACCCTTTTTCACACTTATTGTAACGACTTTCGCACCTTTCCGAGCACTGGTTAGCTCACTTTTGACCCGAGGGGACCGTTGGCATGCTTCCCGAGGTGTCTAGACTTGATTCGGGCGACTTTTTGTGAAATATGAGCTTTAAGCAAAAAAGAGTTGACCCAAAGTTGACTTTAGGGCAAACGGACCTTTTCCGAAAATTCGTCGATTTCGAGAGGTCCGGATGGTCGTTTAGAACTTGTGTGCATATCTGGTTGGGTTCCCAACGCACTCGGATGCATTTTGGGACTTGGGTTGAAAAATTAAAATTAAGGTATCGGGATTGACTCAGTCAACGAGACCTCCGTTGGGAATTCTGAGGCCACGACCGCGTTCGTAGTGTGTTTTTATGTGTGTATGTATGTGGTATGTGATCAGATGGCCTCGGGAATTAGTCGAAAAATTGGATTGAAGTGTGCGAACTTGGGTGGAATCTGGTGTCTGGTGCCCGCTTTGGGGACACCAGCACCGAGGTAGCGGTATCGCTGGAGCAGCGCCGCTGGAGCTTAACCATTAGGGAGGCCTTAGCGTCGCCAAAGCGAGTGACGGGCAGTGAGTTCATTTAATGAAGTGTTAAAAGCCATTAGTCTCTCATTTAATACAATTACGAAAATAGAGCTCTTGGGATCTGTTCTTGGAGATTATTGGTGAAAATTCTTGGTGGTAAGTTCTCCTAACCCTTTTGTTAGTTCATTAATCATAATCATCTTAGAATTCTTCTTTCCTTATCAATTCCTTAGTAATGGAAGATTAAAAGTGGGTTTTGGTGGTTTTGTTATCTAGGCTTATTAATGATGAAATTGATTGGGATTATGCTAAATTATGATGTATCTAGGGTTGTTAATCATTTATCTTCTATTATTAGCATTGAATTCTTGAATCAAATAGTTAGGGTTTATACCCAAAATTGGGGGTTTTACTTGAATTTTGAAATTAGGTGAATCCATGAGTTAAATTAGCAATTGGTTGTTGGGTTATGATCACCTAGTGCTTAATTTGATATTTTACTCCCGTTTTGACCTTGTGGGCCCCGTTTCCCCAAATTCTAGGGTTGGATTTAACCTAAATTGAATGATAGAAATATTAGTACCATTCTTCATGATTTCTAATCTAGATTTCAAATATGCCTAGACTTTTTTGGTTCTGAGGCTCAGTAGAAGGGCAAGGCAAAAGGGTGATTTGTCGGTGTTGTTGTTCGGCCATCCAGGTAGGTTATGGCTTACCCTTGGTGAGACTTCATATAGCGAAGCATATATTTAGATTATATTATCGAAGAAAGCATGTAAACCTTCGGGTATGAAGTTGGGTTGGATATTGTCTTAGGTTGGGCCCTGTTGCGTGATTGGGCCTAGCCACCCCATTGAGTGTGACTTGATTGATCTATTGTGTTGGCTTGAATCCACGTGTTGTTAATAGATATCGGGAAATTGTTGTTACATCATGATTATGATATGGTGGTACTTTACTTTTGACGTTGAAACAAGCTTAGATTTTCGTATGACCTGTATAGTTATTGATGATATTGGTGGCGTGCCCATGTTGGTACTTGTGACATTGATATATTGCTGGCGTACCCATGTTGGTATTTGTGATATTGAGCTGATTCTTGATGTTGACACATGCATTTCACTCATTCTCATTCTTCATGACATACTGTTGAGACACTGTTGGTACTTGGTGAAACATTGTGATGAGCTTGGCTCGATTTTTAAATGAGAGTGATGTGAGAGTCCGATATTCGATGTTAGTCCCGGAATCGTGGATTGAGTAAGTGCATGGACTCCGCGGGTCCTCCAGGGTGGTGCCGGTGAGAACCCTCGTGGGTAAAGATTCGGGTCTCGTCTATCTGTTAGGCAAAGATCCGGGACGAGTGGCACTTAGACTTCGCGAGTCACCTTAGGTTGTGCTACCGAGATGTCGATATTTTCGTCCGGAGTACATGTGTACACAGCATTTGCATGGCATTGCATTGCATTGCATTCACGGCTTACTTTGAGATGATTGGTGTTGTTACTTGTGATGTTGGTTTCGGATTGGACATATTGAAACTTGGCACATTTGGGATTAGATGCTCTACTTAGGCTATGACGCGCATTTGGTTTGATTATGTTTGACTTATACTTGTTGGTTTATCTGCCTATCTTACTTTATTGTCTAAATTATGTTAGCTATACTTAGTCGGCCTATGATACCTACCGATCGTGGTTTTGTCTTGATACGCGCACTCTTGCATTCTTTTATGAATGCAGAGTACCAGGTTGGGACTTCCTTCGTCTCCCCTGGCTGATAGTCGCCTTCAGCATTAGCATCGAGTTTCCAGGGTAAGCACGAGTTGTTCGCCTCCTTGAAGACTTTTTTTATTGTTATGTCTTACTTTTCTACTCAGAGACATAGACAGATTGATGTATTATTATATTATTCCAGACTTGTATTTATTTCTATTAGATGCTCTTATATGACTTAGATCAGACCCCGGGGGTGTTTTCTTATTTCCGCACTATTTCTATTATATATTATTGTGAGACTTACGTAATTATTCTTTTCCGCTTGCTTGATTTATTATTCGTGTCTTTACTTATCGTTGGGTTGAAGGTTCGCTTACCGAGGTGAGAAAGGTAAGTGCCCGCACGACTTATGTCAAAATGGGCCGTGACACTTATTAAACCTATTCTATTTTTCAAAGGGAGATGTACTCCATTTATTTTTCTATATATATATAATTATATGGACAAAATCATGACATTGGACCAAATTAGTAGGAACTTTACTTAAGAGAAAATCTTAAGTTTGTTTTGGCCCGGAAATGAAATGATTTCAACCCTTATAAACATTTTCAAATGGACCAACTCTTCTCCTTAAATATTATGTCACGACCCAAAGAGCCGTGAGTGGCACCCACCCAAATCCCCGAGTGGGCGAACTATCTATTTAACCAATTATTCAACCATTATCAAATTACTTAGCTAAATTAAAGCATTCAAGGATATAGGAATTAATAAAATCTCCAAACATCTAGTCATGCCATAAATAAATAAATAAATAAAATCTGCGGAAGTCTAGCTATTACAATTCCAAAATCCGAAAGTCATCGTACAAGGACTCTAAAACATAATTGTCTACGAACGAATAACTGTCTAAAAATAATGTAAATGTCTGAAATGAAATAGACATCTAAAATAGGAAAGATCTTCAAGCGGTCTGGCATGGATAATAGCTCACCCTCGAATTTGTCGGAAACTGGCTTCAAGCTGAATATGAGGTCTCGTAGAAGTCTCCGGATCACAATCTGCACTCAAACGAATGCAGCAAGGTATTATCAGTACAAACACTATATACTGGTAGATATCATAGGCCGACTAAGATTAGTATCATGCATACAATTACAAAATCAATAAAATAGAGAGATAGGCACAACAGCACATAATCTCAAGAACTATCAACAGAAATCATCCAACACTATAATATCAGCCAACACAAGAGGTAAATCCACACAAATAAAGATCAATAAGAATAACTCAGCCCACATAATCATTAAACACAATCGTAAATCACAAGTGATCTCAATTCTGTCACATATCTATACGCACATGCTAAATGGTAATGTTTAACCCATTAGCCATGACCTACAGAGGACCCATGGTGTCCATGTACCCTCACTCCAAAATCTTACCTCAGATCACGAGCCTTTAACGTAGGCCACATCCTCATCCCCTGTAAAATGTGCCTTTTTATATTTATATATATTACATCTCGGAAATCTCGGATTGTTGGCTTTTGAGTAGACTAATGCGAGCTTAAGGTGAATAAGAAGTTCTTACAAGATTAAGGAAAGTATTAGATAGCTTAAAGTGCATACCATAAGATTTTGAAGTCATACGAATATGTGAAACTAAGTTCGTTGAAGAGAGTGAAATGTAAGTCATGTTTGGAAAGGGTTTTCGCAATAGTTGAGTTGATGCATATTTAGTAATGCCTTGACGGGCTTCTATAGGGCCTCTTAGATGGTTAATGAAGTGTTATATAAGTGTTAATAAGGTTCCATAAGGATTGGAAGTCGAACGAATCAACGAGAAAAACTTCGAAAAAGTTGAGTTATACAACCACTTAAACGGTCCGTATAAGGATCTGTATTACCTTTCCAAAGAAGACTAACCCCTGGTGGGATTATACGGTCACTTATACGGACAGTGTCCGTATAACCAAGTCGGGTCACTTTTTTCAGATTTTTTCCCTTTTTATATATATGTGACCCAAGCTCATATTTTTCATTTCCCACTTCTCCTAAACCCTTAAAAGCTCTAGAACCTTCACTCATGCATATTTCACTCAAACCAGAGAAATCAAAGATCAAATAGGAAGAATTGAGATATCCATGTGTTGGAAGACTTGCTAGGGTTAGTAAACTTCAAGAATTCCTTGGGTATTGAAACTAGGGTTTTCATACAAGTTGATAACTTGCTCCAAAGCTCATTTTTATAAGGTAAAAGGTTAGTCTTCCTGCTTATTTCATGTTATTAAGAATGCTTAGTTATTGAATAACTTGGGTGAAAGGAGAAAGCAGAAGATGAGGTCTAAATGTAGATTTCATGATGTTTGTGAGTAGTAAACTAACTTGAGTCATGATTCTTAGCATACTATGGATATAATATTGCTATGAAGGGTATTAATGAGGGCAAGGAAGTGTTGTATAAAATTGTGCAAAGGGTGGATGTGAAGTTGTTAATGTAAGTTGAATATGAGAATGAACTTTGAGACTTAATTGAATATGAATACTTGAGTATGATATTGTGCATGCTATTACGGTTGTTTGGGGGTTGTTTTGTGATATGGTGGAAGTTGAGGAAATAGGGGAAATGCTACCCAATTTTTGTTAGCTCATGAGTTGTTCTAGTTTGAATTCAATATTGTCTTTAAGACTTAACCATGGTATGAATCCTTTTAAATGTAGATTACTCAAGCCTTGGCGGTGAACGTTAGATAGTTGAGAAGACAAAGAGGTATGTAAGGCTAACCCTTCTTCTTAAGGTATGTTCCCATTTGTCGTATATCGTCACATGAATTCCATAACGTCTTCCATGATGACCTCATTTCCTAGAATCATTAAAGCTCACAGTTCTTGATATTCTTGTGACACTATTGGTCCCATTCTATGATAGTTGATCTTCTAAGGAAAAGTATAATGAAAATGATGATGACCATGATGATGTTGATGATACTTATGTACTCCTACGTATATACATGTATATATCTAAGTAAGACTATTAAGAACAACGAGCGTATATGGCCGGGTATGATATCTATCGCGCACGCACCACTGCAGTTGGGTACGGATAACACTGAGTCTTAGTAGGGCCAGGTATGTATAACACCGAACCTTGTTATGGTCGAGTACGTAAGGCATTGAACCTCTATGGTCGGGTATAACACTACCATATGTATAAGTGTATGTAATGAAAGGTTCCCATTAGAAAAAAGGTAAGCTAATATGATGAACGCTGCTAGAGGTATAAATGGCTCTATCACCCCATGACTCTTCTTTCTTATGTTATCGTTCATGCTTATATTATGTTATTGATTATGCTTTGCATACTCAGTACATTATCCGTACTGACGTCCTTTTGTTTGTGGACGATGCGTCATGCCCGCAGGTGAACAGGGAGATAGACTTGATCCTTGGGCTGCATATCCAGTGATTGCTTAGAGGAGCTCCATTTGATCCGGAGCTACAACAGTTAGTACTATTCTTTTGTGTATATACATATGGGCATGGCAGGGCCCTGTCCTGTCCTTATGATGATGTTTCATACTCTTCTTAGAGGCTCATAGAC
This sequence comes from Lycium ferocissimum, assembly GCF_029784015.1. NCBI lineage: Eukaryota > Viridiplantae > Streptophyta > Magnoliopsida > Solanales > Solanaceae > Lycium > Lycium ferocissimum. Next base: position 61,710,723 of record NC_081351.1, read on the forward strand.
AACCATGTATAGTAGATGTCTTTTGCCTTGTTGGCTCATGTTTTTAGTATATTATTTTGTTAGCCTCGTCGACTTGTGTATATGTATATGGGCATAGTTGCTGACATTGATATAAAAGTGTTTTAGCCGTTGGAAATGATATTATTGAAGTATAGAGTTTGTTGATAAGCTATGTGGCTCACCTAGATATGAATGTGAATGTACGACGGGAGGTGCCCGGGTGAGTTAGCTCAGGGTGCCAGTCATGGCCCTCCTGTTGGGTCGTGACAATATATCTTTCTCATCACAATGCATTTCAGTTCCACAATCAATAAGGAATGTGAACAATCAAGAATTAACATCAGGGAACACAAGCCACCATATCACAAGTCATATCAAGACTCAAAAATAAATTCATCAATAATCATGAATAAGGGAATACTCCAAGTCAACAAGAAGAGTATTTATGAACTCCTGCTTTATCATTTCATATCAATTCATCATATAATTAGTCAATCTGTATCAAACTGTAGGAATTATCAACCACACGTTAGGTCTGAAGCCCTAATCATGTTTTTCCTATCAATTTCGTATAACATACATGTTACGGCTTACCTTTACGCGGGCGCACAAAAGCTATTAAGAGGTTGTTGGTGCTGTAAATTGGATTTTATATTTTTTTAGAGTCGCCACCTAATGTATTAAGGGAAATTAGAAAAAAACGAGTTCAAAGAGTTTTTCAAGCAAGAGAAAAAAAATCTTATCGGACCAAAGTTCAAGGTAAGGATTCTAGTGATCCCCTAGGGAAGGTTTTACGCACCCTAGTATTCAAGATCTGTGGAATACGGTTGACCTACGAGCTTCAAGTGTGATTAATGTATTTTCTGCTTAAAAGTGTTTAGTCTTTCCACAAAAACGTCATTCATTTCTATCATAAACTCAAGAAAAAATTTGGCAAAAAGTACCCTTAGAAAAGGGATTTTTGGGTTTAAAAATTCGCGCAAGTGTTCAACTTACTTTATTGTCGGACTAGAATACACCCGGGATTTCTCCTGAGTAGAGTCACTGCTATTCTAATCCTAATAAAATGAGTTTAATACTTACGGATTTTATTATAAGTATATACAAAATATGCAGTATATCTCTGATTTTTATACATATATATAGATAAAGGAAACAACAAGTTTTTAGTTTAAGTCCGGTTTTAACATTAAAACCCACCATGTCAATAATATTCCAAGTCCAAATCCATCTTGCCCTCAAGTTCGGTCTAATAAGTCGATTTTTTGGGTCCAAATTCAGTGTTGGGCTTCCAAGCCCAAAGATCTTTCCTTTTTCTAGAATTATATCCAAGTCCAACTCTCAGGTTGTCCAAAACTCATTTCAGGTCCAAAAATCGTTCTTTAAAGTTCTGAAAATATCCAAATTTGGTGCCTCTTTTGTTGATTAACCCAGATTTTCAAAGTTATCTCCTATTATTTTTACAACGCATTTTGAAATCAGTTTTTGTACTAACTCAGATTCAGTTTTTTGAAGACCCATTAGGCAGTTTCACTTAATCACGGACTTAAGGCCCAAAACAAAACATTTATCAAATTTCAACTAAAAGGGCAGAAGGCCCAAAATTACTACTCAGTCATCTTTTGAAGATCATTTAACCTTGTCATTAAACAATTTTGAAACTTAACCACATTAAATTAAGTATTTCAATTCTTATGAATTTTAAGAAAGAATGATTAAGTTTAAAGATGTTTTAGGGGACTTTCCTAAAATAATGTGTTCCCTAAGTTCTAACATTCACATGGGTTTCAATAATTATCAAGTATTTACAAATACATTTTTTCACATGAATATGAACATAAAAGAAGGAGTTTAGGCTGGTGGGCCTACCTAAGCGCTCCAGTTTGCTATTTTCACCCATAGCTGGGCCTTCAAGATAATATTAGCTTCCCTTGCCATAGGGACTCGATGAAGAAAGGGTTGTTGGGCCTCTAGCCCAACAAGGTTCAATGCAGAGGGTTGCCTGAATGGCCAAGTTGGGATTTACATGAGACACGAAGAGGATGAGGATTAGTATCTACTTTAAGTACTCAAACTAATATGTAATTAGTTAAAGTAAAGTGTAACACCCCGCACCTTTAACCTAAGCTTTGACCATGATCCTAGACTTAAAAAAACAGATAAAGAATGTGGGAATTGGAATTTCCCTCTTCAGTTGTAAGATGAGGGTTTATGCCTATGAACAATGACCGTATTTCAGTATACAGACTGTATTTCAAGTCGTAAACTGGTACCAAAGATTTCTGAGCATTCTGGAATTTGGCACTTGGAGGTTACATTGTTAAATACGGACCATATTTCAAAATATTATCCTGTATTTCAAAACGTTTTTGGAATTTGGAAAAACTTCCTTGATGAAAGTTGTAGAGCTATGAAATACCTTTCCAATGGTATATTATGGTGATCAAACGGACATCTGTACAAAGAGTAATGGCCATTTTACTGTAGAGTCACAGTGCGGTCCACACAGAATACGGACCAACCCGTCTTTCAAAATACGACCAGTATTTTGTTGGGCGTAAAATTCAATTTTCCAGAATAGTATATATTCGTCCATATCAGTCCAAATAATTATTTTTCATTCCTTCAAGCCCTAAAACGACCTCCTACCCTCTCCCATCATCAAGAACACCAAGGTAAGCCCACTCTAATTATTCCAAGTGAATTCTAATACATATCCTTGTAATCTAAACAAGAAATCATCATTCCTAACCTAGGGTTTTCAAGAAAACCCATCTCAAGGTTCAAGAATTCAAGATTTTGGAAATCTTCTTCAAAGCTCAAGTCTTTAATTCAAGTTTTGGAGCGATTAAGGTATGTAGAACTTCTATCCACGTGTGGGAATCTCTACGTTCTTCCCCACGCTCCGTTTCTTGATATCCATGAAGTTCAAACCCTAGGGCATTAAACCCAACATATTGGTAGCCCGCATTTATGTATTTATGAACATGAATTATGTATCTATATTCGTTGTTGTATTCCTAATCTTCCATTATGGTTATTAGGAACCCTAGCTTAATCCATGAATCATGAATTCTTCCTCATGTGTTCTCTTTATGTTTATATGAAACTTTATGATTTTTATCTAGCAAGTTACAAGCATGTTTTCAAGTCAATTATATATATAATTATGAACTATTGTTATTACTCATGAATCAAGAACATATTTGCAAGACTATGACAAGCTATCTCATGAAACCATGTTACAAGATATTTCATGAAACCATGTTACAAGTGATTTCACGAAAATCATGGGCTTCTTAGCCAACCATATCATGTTCATGTTTTGGGATTTGCTTAGTTAACCGAGAAGGCTCAGTAAAGCCTGAAACTACGTAGCCACCGTAGGATAAGGGTTGTCAGCAAGGAGGCAACACCTTCAATATACGTTTGGATCCTTATATGCTTATTATTACTT
>NC_081351.1:61714279-61785720 GCF_029784015.1 Lycium ferocissimum
GGGGAGGGATCTGTCCGTTATGTCTAGAGGCTCGTAGATGCGTATGTGGGGTAGTATTTTACGGTGTCCTATTGTACGTACATTATTTTGATAGCGGGGGCTTAGATAAAAAATAATATGTTTTAAGTAGAAATGGTTCCTCTATGATTATAAGCATGAGATTAATGAATGGCCGCAAAATGAGTAATAGATGAGTGGTGCTCGGTGGTTAGCCCCGGGTACCCATCATGGCCCCTAGTCGGGTCGTGACATGTTGAGAGCTTGTGTGATTGACTTCCAAGGTAGCTAGGATGATCATTTTCCTCTTATCGAGTTTGCATATAACAAGTTCCCTTTTTTTCGGGTCTAGGGCCTTATTGGGCGGGGGTGGGAATGCCCATAGGATGGTTTGATGTAAAAGAATGGTTTTGGGGCCCCGGATTTTTCGGGCATTGATAAGGTGAAAGTGATTAAGAGGTTTTAACGCTCAGTCGCAAAATCCAGGGAATAATCGGCGCGTGGTAGATTTTGAGAAATTGAGGGGGTTTTCGAAGGTCCCTTATAAAGGGGTGATGAGGTTTGGCAAAAGGGTAAGTTGAGCCCTCGATATTTGGGCCATATAAGATCATTCGTCGTGGCACGGTGGCATATGAGCTTTGCTGGGTTAGAGTCATTTGATATTTCATGTTCATGCTTCGTAAATGCTAAAAGGGTCCTTAGGTTGCCGGTAGATATATCGGGGAAGGGGCGGTTTCATACGAAGAGGTTTCCCGGTGGCTTTTGGACGGCAGGTTTCGTTTTAAAACTAAGAATGTATTGTTAAATTTTTGGAGGAAAAGAATGTTGGGGAGGTGCCCCGGAACGAAGAGTCAATGAAGTTTAAGTACCTTTGTTCCCCTCGGTGTAGTCGGGCATTTCCCCCCAATTATTTCATTTCGGTTACGTGTTGGTTGTGGGGCCATAGTATTTATGTTGCGGTATTTTTTGGGTGTGATATTTTTGGGTTTTTTGTGGCGGGTTGAGTTGTATATTTACAAGGGAAACTCTGCCAAAATTTTTATAACCTAGGATTGTTCGAACATTCGAGGACGAATGTTCCTAAAGAGGGAAGAATGTTACACCTCTCGTTTTCATAGCGGTAGAACCTATAGTTTCCTAGTCGGGATCCTTTGAATGAATCAACCCGGGTTTGGAGGTAGGAAGTGTCTTGCCCGTGTACAAGGGTACGGCGGTTTTCCCCGGAAATTTCAAGTTAAAAGGACGAACGCCCCCCCCCCGAGAAAATTTCGACCGCGGTCTCTCGCGGGTCGTCGACATGGTTGATGGCCGTCGATATCTTGCATCGATGGGTTTTGGGACCTTGCTCTAAAGGCGCGGGTCGACGGAGAAAGTCGACGGCCCGTCGACAAGGCGCGGGTTGCCCGCTCGTGGGCCCCTTGGGGCCTTTTTTAATTCCGGGGTATAAATATGTGGTTCTGACCCTTTTTTTTTTTCCTTCTTCCAAATGGGGAAAAAACCCAGTATTTTCCCCCATATTTCCTATCATATTAGTGGAGATTTGGTAGGATCCGAACCCCGTAAACCCGTGCTTGTGAAGAAGAAGGTTTTTTCTAGGGTTTCTTCAAGGTTGTGAAGCTTAGGAAGTTGGAGTTGAAGTGATTCTTGGAATCTTAGACCCCCTCAAGATATGTAAATGATTTCTACCCTTGTATTTAAGTATTTATCAAGAGTTTTAGTGATTTTAATAGAGAGAGGGTATTTGTGGAAGTGGTAAGTTGATGAAGGGTAATATAGTGATTTGGGGTTATTTTAAGAGATGATTGGAAATGGATTTAAGTATATTTTGATATATATATATGTGTTTTCATTGTATTTAGGATGTTAGTTTGATGTAGGGATAGATGAGGAAGTTGAAGAGTTGTAAGCTTACAAAGGAAATTACTGTCTATAATTCGTTAAGCTTTATATGTATTTGAGGATGGTTAGTAAGCGAGGTAAATAGTCTAATTGAGGCCTATGTTATCTTGATTGTAGACTTGCAAGTTCGAGAGGTAGAAGTTGGATGATTGGTCTTCAAGGTATGTTAAGGCTATCCTTCCTTTCTTTTAGCATGGTCTTACGATACGAACCAACAAACGAGTAAGCGAGCTTCCATATTACTCTACTCTTAGAAGCATAGGGAGTACTTCAGTTTTTTATGTTCATGTACCCGTTTATGATTGCTCCTTCTGTTCATAGGTCCAGTTTTACGTATACAGTTATTTATGCATTACATATATATTGACCCGTGACCAGAAGGTATTATATACGCAAGTATTATATGTATATGGGGTATGGAAAATGGATAGGCATTATATACGCATTACCACCTGATCAGTTGGTGCACCTTGATGATGATATATGGATCGGTCCATACGTTCCTCTGCATTATTATTATATGATATATGGATCGGACCGAACGTTCCTCGGCATTACTATTATATGGATGTGGATCGGGCTGAATGTTCCTCAGCACTATGACCTATATTTATGTACATGAGCATGATTACCATTGAGAGCATGCATATTGTGCGCCCACAGAGGCATAGTCAGTTATACAGGTTTTCGGGTTTCGATACTAGTTCTACAAATACATGGGACGGGTTTCCCCATTATGGTTCGATCTTATTCATGATTCATATGCATGATTGTTCTTTCCTTTAATTGGCATTATCCCCTCGCTCCCCTGTTTCTGGGGGGGCCCTTCTCCCGGGTTGGGTAAGACTATGGTCGGCTTAGTAGGACTTCTAACCGCGGGGGTCGGGGCGCTCCTTGATCCAATGGTTTATTTTGGTATGCTAGCCTTTTTGGATGTACATGCAATCGGTATGCGGGGCCCATCCCGTTCTTTCTGGCCTTCTAAGGGGGCGGAAACGGTTGTATTATTAGTCGATGATGTGTTATCGGCTCCCTTCTTTTTGTACGGGTTTGTAGCAACCTGCTACCCTTTTTTCCGGATGTGTGTGTATATACGATGTAGAGTTTTGATGTTTCCCTTTTCATAAGATCAGTTTATGCTATTTATGGCCCTTGATGTTCAGTATGGTTTAGATACGTGTTTAGGGGTGTTTGGTCGCTAAAGGTCAGACACTCGTCACGACTCATCGGCTTGGGTCGTGACAAAATCAACACTCATTCATTAATCAAGGGTTTTCTTAAGTTCTGGGATTTTAGCCCTTTCATTCACAATTAACGGGCCTTTAACTAGTCATGGATTCTAAGATGATGATGGAATTAAAGAAGTCAAAGGTTAAGACTTACCTTTCAAGCGTACTTTTAGCCTTAGCCTTAGTTTTTGGCCACAGCAGTTCTTGGAAACTGTTTTGGTGCTATGGGGGGAATGGGTTCGGAATAAAGAATACAAATCACGGATTCTGCCTCCCGTCGACTGCTGCAGCAGTCACCTCCTCGCTCCGGCGGTCTAGCTATAGCGAGAAGGCTCCTGCTATGGCGGACCTTATTAAAGTCCCGCCTCCTACGGCGGTGACCCCCTGACTGCTACGACGGACCCGCTGCAGCGGCGCCTCACCCGCTGCAGTAGACCATTTTGACCAGTATCTCGGGTTTTTGCACCAGTTTTCACCCAAAAATCCCAGCACGGCCAATGAGTACGGACTCGAACAAAACGTACCTGAAAACACATAAAATCACGCTACGAACTCACCTGCGAATTCAGAATTCCCAATGGAGGTCCAGCTTTCGAAGTAACCCTCCCATAACGACCTAGCGGGTCGTTAAAGATTTTTGCCAAAAAATGGAGTTATGATATTGACATGATAGACTTTTTGCAAGAAAGAAAATATTTTAGCAAATAATCACAATTAATCACACATTGAAGCTCGAAGGTCAACCGTATTCTACGGATCCTTAATACTAGGTTGCTTAAAACCTTCCCTAAGGGATCACCAAAACCCTTACCTCGAATTTTGGTTTAAAAAGGATTTACCTCTTGTTTGAATAAACCCTTTTAAGTTAGTTTTCTTAATTTCCCATATAAATTAGGTGGCGACTCTAAAAAAATATAAAATCTGAATAAAGTCCACAACCTCTTAGTAGCTTTTATGCACCCGCGTAAAAGTGAACCATGACACTCATCTCCCTTTTATATGACCCGGCAAAAGACCTTGAATGTTCCACTTTCTCACTTATCATCATTTAGTACCAAGTCACAGTCCATATCAATGCATCATATGAAATGAGAATGCACACCATGCATGATGTCTCAAACAACAGTAAATCATAATCAAGATCTCATTGTGTCTTATCATAAGTACACATCACGATTCAAGCCTAATATCATTATTCTTCCTTTTGCCGATGATAAGTGACATAACAAGAGAGAGATGAATGCACACGCAAGTCATAACACAACAAACAAGGTGACAAGCCCAATCATAACAAGGCGACAAGCCCACAAACAACAATAGAACCAACCTAATAGGATTTCACCTCCACACCATACCCGAAGGCCTAACATGTTTTCTCTGTCAATATCTAATTCCTACATATTCTTCACTAATTGGAGTCTAACCGAAAGGTAACCCGTAACTTACCTCGATGCCGAGCGGGTGCCACAAACTATCCAACACGAGCCTTGCCCTTTCGAAGAGCTTCCGAATATTCAAAATCTATTCAACAATGTAATCTAAATTAGAAACGAAGACTAACAATACCCATATGGCTACAGTATTATTCGAATCGAAAACAACCCTTTTAAAGAGAAAACCAGGCCCACAAGGGCAAAACAAGAATTTCAAGTAAAAATCGGTAACCCAACGCTTAAGAAGTTCAATACCACTCCCCAATTACTAATTAATCTCAATTAATCATCAATTCTAACATTAGATAGAAAACCCTCAAATTAGAGAAGAACCCTAATTTCCATGACTTTAATTCTTGAAATAAAAGGAAGATTCAAGCCTAGGAACTAATTACCCAATGATTAGATGGTAGAAATCAGTAAATTTATCAATAAAACTCAATTAGATTGAAAGGGATTTATGATCATCATCCTAGGGTTCATGAACCCATCTTCCCCAAATAGCTCATTAAAACTACCATAGATCCCATTCTTAAACATAAATAAATCACAAATGGAGAAATAGAAACTTACCCAAGGAAGAATTTACCCAAAAGCTCGGCAAATCGCCCACACAAACACACTCTAGGTTTAGAATTTGAGAACAGAAAGAATGGTTCATATAAGGTCAACGATTCAATACAACCGCATCCGCGGGCCTTATCCGCGCATGCCGACGCGCCTACGAGAACAAAGGACCCGCATCAGTGGAGTCACTTGACACCTCACTATCTCGCGTCTGCGGGTCAAGTCCTTCGTGGGCGAACCCGCAAAGGTGGAAACACACCTGCAGAAGCGGGACATCAGAAAATTTGATTTTCACCAAGTTCTACTCAAAATCCCGACATCCATCCGAGACCTCCCGAATATAAACTAAACATGCAAACACATGTAAAAATGCGCTATGAACTCAACCATGGCCTCAGAATTCCCAAGAGGTCAACCTGACGAGGTCAACCCTCAAACGGCCAAAATTATATTTCCAACCAAAGGTACAAAACGCTCCCGAATGCCTCAGAAACCGAACCAAATATCTTACCAAGTCATAATCAACCCTCTAGACCTCATGAAATTGACAGAATTCCCAAAAAGTTCGGTTTACCTAAAAGCCAATTATTAGTCAAACATTTTGCACTTTAAGGTTCTAAGTTCCTCAAATCTCACCAAGACTCGCCCGATGACCTCGGGAACCATGCCCATCCCCACGGGTGAAAAGCACTCTAACGGGGCTAGAAAAAGGGTCAACGAGGGTAAAAAGGTCAAAACACACATAACAACCAAACAGGTCATTACAAACGATTCTTGTACTATTCTAACGTCAACTCATGATTAATTAACATGAATCATCATCCAAAACATAGGGTTTCAAGGTAAATCTTTCACGGAATTCAAAACATGGGATTTAGAGTTCTTCGTCAGGAATTAAAGGTTGTTCGATTGATTAGAGCGAGTAAAGGCATCTAAGTCTAACTCTATATGTGTTGGAACATCGTGTTCTTCCCCACGTATCATTCTTCCACAATATCCCATGAAAAATCATCCAAATTAGGCTTGTGCCCTAGTTTCATGAATAGACTTAAATGTTCATATGTTTCAATTACGAAATCCTGATTCATTCATATTATATCATAACCGGATACCATGAACTCATCACGTAATCCATGAATGCTCATATCTTGATTCCATGAGTTTCCAGTATGAACCATGAAATACATGTTGAAATATTATTGTTTCAAACTCACGAATTCTATATAATTCCATGATCTTATATACTTATGCTATGCTTTACATGATAATCTATGTTATAAACTACATTATGAAAATCATGGGTGTATATGCCATCTCTATTCATGTTATGTTTTGAAATAGTATTGATACCAAGAAGGTTGACACTTGAAACCACGTATGCCAGCGTAGGTGTTACACCTCGAAAAATTTTCCGTTAACGTACAATGAATAGACTAACGAAGGGCACGACATATACGATGTTTTGATAAGTAAGAAATAGCATTTGATGATCCTAATCGAGGTTTCAAAGACATTCAAGGTAGGAGACGGGAGTTGTTAAGGAAAGCAAGGTATATGTTGTGTGTCGGGCAAGATGTACGAATATCGAATTAATGAGAGCTTAATGATGTTTTGAAGAAGAGTTATAATGTCCCTTAGATTGGTATTGAGGTGTTAAACAAGTGATAAGAAGGTTCTATAAGGATTGGAGGTCAAACGAGTCGACGAGAACGAACTTCGAAAAGCTGGGCATTATACGGCCAAACATACTGGCCGTATAAAACATACGGGCCGTATGTTCAACCGTATGTTCTGCCCAGAATGAGGGTCTTCTTGGACGGTCCGGACATACGGTCAAGTATAAAATATACGGAGCTGTATGTTGGTCCGTATGTTCGTGTCGGGTCAGATTTTAAAATGATATAAGGACCCTCTCTCTCATTTAATTCATTTCATTTCTCCTCTTCACAACTCAAGAACCCTCTAGAATCCTCTCCACTCTTCATCCACAAGAACCCAAGAGAAATCTATGATCAACTTCATCAAACCAACAAAATTAAGTGTATGAAATTCATTAGAGTTCATCCAAGTCAAGAAATCCCATTGGAAGTGAACTAGGGCTTTGGTGCAAGAAGAGTATTTCCACTCAAGGCTTGTTCTTGCACTATCTAAGGTAAGTTTTATGGTATTTTCATGTTGTTGAAGGTATTGAGAAGTTGAAACAATTAGATTGTAGAAGAATATGGAAAATGGGTCATGAATGTGGGAATAGTGTCATTTTGAGTAGTAGTTTGGAGTGAGTCATGAATATTGATATGATTGTAAGTATGAATGACATTCGTAACATGGGATGAGAATTATAAGTGAGAAAACATAATAATTGAATCGTGACCATGATTATGGAGGAATTGAAGTGAAATTGTGAAATGTGGATAATGTAGATGAATGATGATTGTTGCCTATAATGTTGTGAATGTTGTTATGGATGATTGGGAGTTGATATGTGATATGGGTAAAGTTGTATAAACAAAGGAAATGCTGCCCAATTTTCTCTAGCATTAATAAACATGTTCATATAATCGATTAGCTAATGTTAATGCGAATTCTCTTAAAGGTAGAAACGTGGGCATTGAAGGAGAACGAGCAAGCGATAGAATAGTTAAATGAAAAAGGTATGTGAGGCTAGTCCTTTCTTTCTAAGACATGAATCTTATAGCATGATTTTCCCTCCTTCTCCTTAAACTTCCTACATACCGGAAAAACTAAGAGTCTATGTTCATGAATAGCCATATGAGTTAAAGATAAGAGATATTATGAACATGATGATGATGAGCTTAAGTCCAAAGATTCTAGAGTTCATGATATGATGTTTCTATAAAGCTAATGATGTTAACTACGATCTATTGATGTTGTTTATTGTACACACTCACCTTATATGCTAATTCCTTCAAGGTGAGGCAGAATGCTTATAAATGCTCCATAATGGAATCGGAGGTTCACGACCTTATGTCACCCCGATAAAGTATAGTTGTCTTTGAGTTTCTATGCATGCATTATGATGAATACATGATGATGATATTACACCGCGCCTATATGGCCGGGCAGACACCGCTAAGGCGGGCAGCGTATACACCATGTCTAGATGGCATGGGCAGACACCACTGGCAGGCTAATGATTATACACCGTACCTCTATGGTCAGGCAGCTTATACATATGTGCATACATGATATGATGGTGATTATGAAGTAAGCCAGCATGCATTATATTCTTTTGTAATTGACGATCGATTCTGAGGTTGCTCCTTGTTGATGCTTCCTCGTTTCATTGATGTATTATTATTGTTGATGCCTTACATACTCGGTACAATGTCCGTCCGACCTCCGTTTTCTTTGGACGTTGTGTTCGTACCCGCGGAGTAGACGGGGAGGTGATCCCGGACTCGTAGGAGCTATCGGTGACCGAGAGCACTCCATTGTTCCGGAGGTGCCATTGATTTATTCTTTTGTGTATATACATGTTTTGGGCACGACGGGGTCCTGTCCTGTCTATATGTCTAGTACTCTAGTAGAGGCTCGTAGATACGGATGTGCGGGTAGTATGGTCTCACAGTTTCTCATCGTACGTATATATATATTAGTTTGATAGCTGAAGGGCTTATGTATATAAAGTAAATATGTTTCAAGTGAAAAATGGTTTTCCTACGATTTGAGTATAAGATCAATGAATGAATGCTTGATGTGTATGATGGGTAATGGTATGAGCGGTGCTCGGTGGTTAGCCCCGGGTACCCGTCATGGCCCGTAGCCGGGTCGTGACAGTAGGATAAAGATCGTTTTGTTGGTTCGGGCAATTCCTTCATGTTACCCATTGCAGGTTCATATTGTAGATCCATTCATGTCATATATGTCTCATACCCCCACAAAATATGAGGTCTTAGCTGATCGGACAGAGATCAAACTCTTATGTGTTCACATGGTGGTTTATATATGTCAGCTTTAATTTATAGCAATTTCATATTAAAAGAAGTGCTTAAAATCCTGGATCCGCCACTAAAAAAAATATGTTATAGTTAATGACATGTAAAATAATTAAACTTGATGGATCTTTTGAACATAGAAAAGTGAATTGTTTGACAGAGAGCAAGTAGTTGGTGATTAAGACATTAGCTATACGTAAGTTTTAACTGGCAAAAATTTGTGTGCCGTCAATTAATTGGTTTAAATTTCTAATCAGATAATATAAATTATCTCATCAATACAAAAACTAATCGATGATCGCTCCGTCACTTATTGAAAAAGGACAACAAGAACTTTCTTTGTCCTTTTACTTTTTTGTCGAAGAAAAATTCCTAATGACCATGAGGAGTTAGAAATCTCCTTTCCAAAATTTGAGAATGTCGTAATGGGAGATAGATTCATAAATAAATGAAAGTTAAGAACATCTTACTCCAAACAAACAAAGAAATGAAATTGATTGGTTTATGGAAGAATTTCATGGCTTTCTTTTTCTTTCTTCTTAATATTTCTGGTTATTCAATGGGCATGTTGATATCTTGATAGTACAGTTTATAAGTATAAAGCTTAAAATCGGAACCTTAATATAAGTACTAAGTGTAAGTTTCGCTTTGGAAGTTCCTTTTTTCATTTTGTTTAACGTAGTAGCCAACAAATAGGTGATTGGCTGTTTGCCATGTCACTCCATCTTAAATGCACCTATAACTTTTTTTCCCCATTAATTTCCTTTTTTTTTTTTTTTTTTTTTTTTTTTTTATAGAGTTATATATAATTTTTGTGGCTGTGCATTTTTGGCACATAAAGGTTTCTAGATACTTTGATAGGCAAGTATGTTCTCCGCTCCAAAGTCCATTTACGACAACTAGAAATTGACAAAAGTTGTCTTAGGATTAATTATCTTCTTTGACATTAATTAGTACGTCAAAGTTATCTTTGATTGTGAATAAATGACCCTTAATAAAATAAAATATCTTGCTTTGTGGGTACAAATTATCTTGGAATGACCCAAGATTATCTTCATCTAAACAAACATTATTTAACCTAAAAGATGACAATGACATCTTCGAAAGTTGATGTTCTTTGCGCTAATTAATTTGCATAAATAAAGTATATCCATTTTGATGTACCTTCTTCACTGCTGAGATCTTTAGTAAGTGCTATGGCATGAAACTTCAAAACATTTAGCATTTAAAAGCTTTGTTCCATGGCATGAATTAGATTCTTTCCTTGCAAGCTTTCATGGGTGACTATTGTTGTATATTTAGTCAAAGCATCAGTGGCTCAAAAATAATAGTACTAGTCGATGTAGCTCTCATTGAATTTGGATTGGTTTTGGGGGCGTCGATAAGATTTGTTTGGTCAGATTTGAGTTAGTTCCGTTTGAGATATTATCTCTATGAGTGTGCATTAGATTCAGGTATAATATTTCTCGGATTATCATATACTCTAATTTGACTGCATACAGAAAATCATTAAGATAGTGTTTGGCTAAGTTGATAAGTTGGTTAAGCTGGCTTATAAGTATTATTATTTTTAGCTTATTTACGCATTTAGTAAATACTCTACGTGCTTATAAGTCAAAGTCAACTAAAAGTCATAAGTTATCACCAATTTATGGCTTTTCAGCATGCAATAAGCACTTTTGGTTTGACCAAATTTTTTACCATTTTATCCTTAATATTTTTCTAATTCACAAAATACATTTTCCGAAAAAAGCTCCTAACTTTCGATTCACTTCGTATCCATCGTTCCTCCTTTTTCTTTACAAGAATATATTTCAAAATTAATATTTTTTTTATAAAATATTTAAGGGTATTTTAGTTATTTTAACAAAAGAACAGCTTATCAATACTCTTAATTTACCAAACATGTCAATTGCTTATTAGCAGTTTCAATATTTCTATCCAAATGCTTAACTGCTTAAAGTTAGTTTCAGCACTTAAATAGATATGTTAACACTTAAGTTTATCAGCTAATCCAAACGACCTCTAGATTATGTTTTGTAAAAAAATTAAAAAAAATTATAAAAAAAAAAATCACTCCACTTTATATAAGTATCACATAAATTTACTAAACTATCTTTTGTAAATAAAAATCACTTAATTTTGCCTAAGTATCACATAAAGTCACTAAACAATTTTTATGACCAAAAAATCATTCAAGTTTGTCTAAGTATCATATAACATGTCTCTTTTTTCGTTCTTATGACTTTGTGTAATACTTAAGCCAATTTGAGTTACCTTTTTATTATAAGATATAGTTTAGTGACTGTTCCGATACTTGTATAAAGTTGAGTTTTTTTTTTTTTTTTTTTTTTTTTGTATAAAGTTGAGTTTTTTTTTTTTTAAGGTGTCTTCTCAATTATCATTCAAATCAAAAGCGAGTAAATCAGAAATAAAAGATGGTAGAATAGACCCTAAATTCATTGAACCAGATCGCCCTAGCTAAAGCGTGAGCAGCTTGATTCGCTGATTTTCTAACTAGAGAAATGACACTAATTGAAAACCTTTAATTAGTGTCTTACAATCATAAACAAGAGAATTAAAATAAGAATTATATTCGTCGTTCTCCAAGTCAAACAATCTCCAACCCTTCTTTCGGGAGGGATATCCCAAAAAGACACACCTACGACTTCGACTCTCAAACTTGTCCCTTGTTCTTCCCTTTCTATATGCATAGCACAATGACCCTATCACCCTTAGGTGATCATACCGTATAAAATTTCATGTGGGTTCCAAAACCGAGGATGGCGTTCTATTGATCAAATACCCCGAAGTCAAAACACATTTTTCCCAAAATTTTATTTGAATATGACCCTGAAATCGCAGTGCTCGTGCTACATCAAGAATGTGACGATGTTTTCTTTCGACTATTTCATTTTGTTGGAGTGTTCTGTGCAAGATGTTTGGAAAAGAATTCCATATTCGAAGACGTAAGTCTTCATACATGTGAACTCAGTTCCGTTATCACTTCTAACTATTTTCACCCGCTTACCAAACTACCTATCCACCAAAATGAAAAAATTCTTCAAGGTTTGGGACACATTTTTCTTATCAACTAAAAGAAAAATCAACACGGTTCGCGAACGATCTGCCATAACATTAAAAAAATACAAAGTGCCACAAGAGGAAGGGGTTCTATACGGTCCTCATAAATCATAGTGAATCATTTCAAAAACATTCGAAGCTATATCATCACTTAAAGGAAAAACACTTCATGTTTGCTTTGCCCTTTGGCATATATCACATTCTTTATCTAATCTAGTACTACTCTATTTTAGGCCTAATGCTGTAATCGACTTCATTACTTCTATTGAAGGATGACTCAGCTGTTTGTGCTAAAGATCGAACCAATCAACTGCCTCTACCTTCATAGCTCGTATCCACGGCACATTCCAAAAATAATAAAGCCCACCTTGACACTCACCCGTTCCAATCAGCTTCCTTGTGGTAGGGTCCTATATAGCACACATAATTTTGTTAAATTTTACATCGCAATCTAAATGATTAATTAGTTGTGACACATAAATTAAATTGCATGTTAAATCTAGAATGCAAAGAACATCCTTCAACCAAATCCTATTATTCAGCCTAGTTGTTCCTTCTTTAATTGCCACCGAGTTACTTCCATTCGGAAGCCCAACCAAACACTTAGGAATGTCCCCCTGATTACTCAGTTCCTCCGAATTACTGTCACATGGTTGGTAGTTCTAGAGTCAATAATTCAGGATGAGTTTTCGGTCTTACCATCCATCTTGCCATTCGGGTGTATTCTTTGGGAACCATCCATCTTGTCATTTGGGTTTATTTTTTAGAAATTCAACATGTGAATCGCACTCTTCTGGTTCTTATCGCTCAAACTGTGAGGTCCTGTCCATTCTGTATTCACCGGTCCTATCTCCGCCTGAATTCCTTCTTTGGAAACCACAGCGTTAGCCCGATAGTTGCCTCTTCCATGACTGGATCTCAGTCCGCCCTTCTGCTGTTGTTGTTGTTGCGTCCTCCACCTCCTGTTTTTCATCTTTTTTTTATTTTCGATAACCAATCCGGATAACCAATGTGTCGAAAGCATACATCAATAATGTGTTCAGTTCTCCTGCAATGTGTGTAGAATCCACCATTGTTTTTCCCCTCACCTTGGTCCCGGTAAGGGTTTCTCCCTTGCACAGCAAAATTCATGGTTTCGCTCCGGCCCTCCGTTTACATTTGATTTCTCTCACACGCTCTGCATGTACTAACTTTGAATAAACCTTGTTAAACGATGGCAACGGTTCCTGGGCCAGTACATTCGACCTCACCGTTTCATACATCTCCTCATATCTAATCCCTTGAGGAAAAGATGCACTTTTTCTTCTTTTCTTTTGGTCTCTAGGGTCGTTCCTAGATTGCACGTGCATTTTTCGCACGTACAGGTTGGAATCTGTTCGTAATTTGTCAATTTTTCCCACAGATTAGTGGGGTGTTTCTATAGTAATCCACTATGGTCCTTCCCTTCCTGCTTGCACTCTTCAAGTTCTGCCTTTAGTTGTTAAATTTGAGGATCGTTAATAACCGCGAACCGCTCTCTGATGCTCGTTCACAATTCTTCCACTTCCTCTTTATGTAAATCGTTAAGTGAAGCGTTAGTTCTATGGTGTTGCGAATCCACGACACCAATAGTGAGTTTATAGTCCACCAATCCTCCAAGTCCGGTGACTCTTCACCTGGCTTCTTGATCGTATCGTTGACGAAGCCGAACTTCTTCTCACTCTTAGGGATGTCTTCATGGATCTAGCCCATTCTTCATAATTATCACCCTTCAATTGTACTTGTGTCACCACAATTCCAGGGTTATCATTCGACGTAATGTCATAGGGAGAGATTGTTTTTCTTTGAGTTTTGTTTTCTTCACAGACGATTCCTTTGCTTTTATCGCCCGTGTCTTCTTTTTTCATCACCTGCCATTATTTTAGAATTTTTGTGTCCTTTCTAACATGGCTCTAATACCATGTTAAAATAGAGACAGGGACAAGAATTTGTAAGAGAAAAGAATAATGAAAGAATTCTTTCTACATTGTATTCTTCCCAATGACCTCTTTGTATACAAGTAAGTCACCTCCTTGAATCATAATTTAATAAGGTGACCCTATTCTAATTGAACATAATTCCTATATTACCATAATTACTATAGGGTTTGGTTTGGTCAGTTCACCGACATGACCAGTCTCAATACGTTTCAATCGTTATTCCAATATTCTTCTGATGTTCCATCCATTTGGCGTGGATATTCCCCATCCCCTCAAATCTAGTGATCTCAATTGTAGCAAGTTCACAAATGAAATAAATTAGGCATTTGGCATCTGCGTCATACTTCATTTGCATTCTTGAAACGAATTAAGCTTTGTTAGAAGTAGGATTTTGAATTTATGAATTCCAAATTTTTAAAAAAAAAACAGCTTAGTAATTTTGGATAAATTATTCGTACTAAATAGGTTTCAACACAAATACCAAATTTAGGCTATAATTATTGAATTTTATCAAACCTGTAAGTGAAATAATAGCTCCACCCAAGTTTGCAAGTCTTTCATCAATGGCATCATTGAGTGATTTGCACAAAATGATACTTTGTGCTGGTATTTAGAATATGGATCTGGCTCCCCTCCAGTAGGGGATCCGTCCGATTCCTCGAGTTACCTTATATGATTTACACGTGGCTCTTCAATAATTTAATGGACTAGATCTATTGTGTGTAAAGCAATTGATACTAACTATAGTTACCTTTAGTCTCTCTTTCTTCCGCCTTTGTTCTCACTACAAACAAAAGTTCTTCTAAAGGCGTTATCTCCAAAAGCGTAACAAGAAATGCATTGCTAACAACAAAATTATTCTCTTATTACCATTATTTTCACACCATTTTAAAAAAAAAAAAAAAAGGATCATCTAGTCTTTCATAAGAAAGGAGAACAAAATTCAAAGGATGCACTTGGGTTATAAAATTTGAAAAATAAGGAGCGCAATCAACTAGTTTGACAAAGTGTCATTTTTGAAAAACTTTTCATTTTGGGATTCTTTATAATTATAAAGACCCACTAAAGAATCTAGTTGGGCATGAAAATTGGGAAGAAGGAAACAATGGTGGATTTATGATTTGAGTTTTTTTTTGTATGGATCCACTATTTTGTTCTTGGGTTTCTTTTTCTCTTATTTTTCTTGTATAATTGTAGTCTTCAATTAAGGTTACACTCTCCAACATTTCTCTTTTGAAATTCTTCCTATTTGTTTATGTACATGGTAGCTTAGATTTAATGAATATTGTTAAATTTTAGCTTTCCAAAGATTTCTACTCGAAAAATTTGGGGAGTGAGGAAGAGTCTTTTTTTGTTGAAAAGAAAGAGGAAGAGAGCAGGAGAGAAATGCCTTTAACAGCCAAGTTTAATGTTATTGGGTTAATAAAATGAATTTGGTCCATTAGATAATTAATGAGACACGTGTAATTCGATTGAAAGGCTTTGGATGAACTGCAGAGATCCAAATCCTTAGAATATGTCCTCTCTTTTGACATTTACGTAGGAATTATCTTTGTAAGTTTAACGAAAAAATTCGGACTAAAACATCCTTAAATTGTGCTAGTCATTACAATTCTATAAGATAGCTCATTAATTCCAGCAAATTGTCATGATTTCATGCTCACTCATCGTACTTTTTTTTTTTTTTTTTTTTTTTTTGTATTTCCACATAGTGGCGTGTAAGTTATTAAAAATTAGTAGAATAGCTCATAAACTCTACCGAATTATCACGATTTTAAGTTTCCGTTCGTAATGTCTTTCTTTTATAATTTCAATGCTACTTTTTTTTATTTAAAAAAAAGAAAGAAGAAGACATGTTGCAAGAAATCACGGACATTTTCTTGCATGTGCTAGATTTCAATCCTGATCTCCTGTTTATGGTCATTGTATATAAGTTGGGTCACAAAAAACATGACCCTTGAAAAATTCAAGTAAACAAAAATTAAATGATTCATCAACTACGTATACCAATCTTACTTCCGATTTGAAACGGACAACATATCACTTTAGAAATGCTTGTTTTTTGGTAACACCTGCCAATGATCAAGGATTGAATTTATCATTGTTGCTGTTCATGATCCATGAAAATGAACCTTGATCATGAAACTTTTCCGAAGGACATCTATACTAGCTAATTGTCAAAAAAAAAAAATATATATATATATATACATTTCAAAACAATGGTATGCAAGTCTTGACAAATTGGTGGAATTTAGTGCTATATTCAATTTTACTGGTTTTGAATAATTCACAAACTGTGGACTGATATAACTTTATACTTGTTAAATTGCCTTTCTAAATCCCACCTGATTGCATGACTTAAAGTTTGTGTTACTTGCCGATCTATCTTGTTATACGAGCTGGCCGTTGGCGTTGGACTGCTTCAAACACTGCAAGTATGATTAGAAATACTAACCGACTTAATTTATAAACAGTACACAGATGTTTAGTGGGCATGACTTTTTCAATGAACAACTAGAGATATGTGAGACTATCGGGTATATGGATATTAAAAAAATATATGGAATAGTTACTCCCCAACTAAACAAGTGCATTTATAAGCAAGGTAAAATGATATGTTACAGCATCACGATATAATGATTACTACGCTAAAATGATTCGCACGTTTAACTAGGTAACTATCTTAAGGAGACCAACTCATCTCTAAGAAACAAGAAATGAGTCCTAGGCTAAAATGATTTGCACGTCGAGCTACTTAAAAGCATTTTTCAACTTATTTCCGTTTGATAAAATTAGAAGTATTTATAAGTCAAGTACTTAAAAATCAAAATAAGTCATAAGTTGGTCTTCCATACTTAATGCTCGTTTGACGTAACTGACTTCAAATAGCTGATAAGTAGTAAGCACCGAAAAATCCTTTTAAGTATTGAAGATGATTTAATAAATAAATTGTATGTGTTTGAATAAACATACTAAAAAATGATAATAAGCAAATTAAGTGTCTGATAAAAATGGAATATTCTTAAAGTTGTTTAAACTTAACGTTAGATTTACAAGAGTTTAAATGTCCAAATTAAACCAAATACAAATTAAACCGAACACAAAATAGCTATTCCTCCCTTCAAACAACAACATACCCAGTATAATCCCACAAGGTGAGTTTGGGAGGATAGAGCGTACGCAGACCTTACCCCTACCTTGGAAGATAGGGCGGCTGTCTTCGATAGACCCAGCAGATGGGTTGTTCCCCTCTCAATGTTCTCAGGTTGTGGGTATGGTAAAATACTTGTTAAGAAGCGCAACCTCCTCCCTTAGTAATATGAAAAACATAAATAACAGTCCACCAAAATAATAGCCAACAATTGTATATCTTTATTTATTAATCTATAATATACATAAAATATACCTTTTTGATACGTAATACTATATATATTTTTGTATATTTGGCTAGCAAGTATAATTACTTTTTGCTGACCGACCAAATGAGTAACTTTGTCAATTAAAGGAACCCCAAAAAGATGGGCTCAAGCGTCACTCACCCATAGCCCGAGATCTATTACATTACTTAACCAGAGCATAAGGTGAAAAGGAAAGGGCGGGGGTGGGGGTTAAGTTCAATACACAAATGCAGATTTGACAAGTACAAGCTAGTGAAATACTTGCAGCATGGCCACTACTGGAGCAAGAGAACACAAGCCTCAACATTCGATCCATCAAATAACAAGGGATCTGCCATATGACTCATTTTTCATGGGTACATGTTCATTTCTTCAATCTGTTTTTCAACAGCAAAACCATTTACACTCTCAGGTGATTTACAAGTAACACAAACTCAAAATGTACAATTGCCAATCTTCTCTGTACTGACCACAAATAAAAACTGTGTAATGTGTTAAACCTATTCACTCTGCGGAAGACCAAACAACGGAAGTGCCAAAACCAGAAGGGAGGGCAGCAGCCTAACCCCCAGCACTTGGGTACACTGGCCTTGCATTTGTGGTCAAATATCTGTCGACAAAGATGGGTTGGTATTTGTAGCATGCAGGAAATATACACTGATTGCTCTTCACAGTCCTCCAACATGGCTTTGTACTCCGGCGTTCACTAGCAAAGTGGGCCTTCTGAGGTAACTGATCAGCTTGCACAATTGATAACTTCATCTTCCCACTTGGGCCTTGATATACATTGTTCGTGCTCTTCAAGAACTCTTCCTGCACGTGACCTATATCTGTCATATCGATCCGAGCAGGTGGCAATCCCCAATAGAATACGGCATTGGGCTCCGATGCATCTACGTCAACATACTCTGTTGGGTTGGGGTCACAAAACCCAAGCAACTCCTCCAGCTGCCAACCAAGAAAAGGAGCTTCAAAATACAACACTTGCAACATGAAATAAAAATAATATAGAAAATAGAACTACTTGTCAAAGGAGATTGCTTTATGCGTTCCCAGAAAAACCAGGCAGAGACTCCCAGAAACCGGGTAGAAAAAAAAAAAATCAAGAATCAAGTAACTCTCATCACATCTCTAGTCAACCATGTGGCAATATGTCAAAACTCAGATAATTTACTAGCCTCGTTGGTTCTATATGTACGTCAATGCTTTATTTAGATATAAGACTAGATTCAGAATCCATATGCTACAAATAAGATGGACGAAAAGATACAATACCACTAGCGGAACTTTGACAATACCAAGTAGTTTTCTACTTTTTTTTTTTTTTTTTTTTTTTTTTGATAAAGACCAAGTAGTTTTCTACTTGATGTCTCGAGAAGAAAAGAAACCAACAAAGATACAGCCCCCTTTTCCTTGATCAAATTACATAAGGAACTAAGCTGTCTTTAAATGTTTATAAAGTACTCCATATCTCAATGAGGATATTTATGAAATTTGGACAAGCAGTTGCACCCTTTAAAGAGGTAAATTAATCTACAATTATTTCCATCATGCAGTCAATGATTTCTTCTCCCAACGCTTAAAGATTTTATCCAAGTTTCCATTAACAAAGTGGCTGAACTGAAAATCTCTTGACCCTGAGTATCATCATAAACCTTACACAAAGATTTCTCAAATAATCGTCATCATGCACCAAAATAAAGACGAGTGCGATTGTCAAAAAGAATCATATCTCACCATGCATTATTGGAAGTCAACTGCATAACATAATCACTTCACTTACCCTCAGCCTATTGGATTACATAAAATGATATAGTTAAGTAAGCTCTAGCAAGTGAATTGCCTATACCAGAAGATTCAATATTGTGTTACAAGAAGGCATAATTACTTATCCACAACATATTGGATTATATTGAATCTATATAGTTCAGCAGGTTTCCCAAAAAGCTTATCGTGTGTCACCTTTGCTAATATTTTTTTTTCTAGTTCGAGGTCAAACTATGCAAAAAGCCATATATACAATTCATGCTTGACGAAAGCTAAGAGAGTTGAACGACAGAGAAACAATAAGTCAGTTGGCAGGTCACATACTTTGATAATTAGGCAGCGAAAGCGTGACTTGACACAACCCACCCAGTCACCTAGCTCATCTTTATCAGAAGTTGAGAGGAAAATTTTGACAAATTTCACATATTTTCTTGGATAAGGAAAGGGCTCAAACAGGATATTCCAATCAAAATCTGGCCTTAACATATCCTGCAGTCAAGACGACATGTGGTGAGTAGGGAAAGAAGAGCTTGGAAGGGAGGGAGGGAGAGGGGGGTGGGGGTGGGGGTGAGGACCACATTTGCAACATAATTATTGAGTCCCAAAAATCCTTCAACCAACAAGAAGGGACAAGCTCACAGATAAAGGGTGAAAAGGAAGCATTAAAGATTTAATTAGGACACAGTTATCAATAAATCAATACCAAAAGTGACATACCTTAGTCAGCAAATGCCCTCTAATGAACTCATTCTTGATTTTTAAAAATGTACTTCTGACAACGTTTGAATGACAAAATTCATATGGGCTACACGGTAACTGGATTGGCATCCACAAAACTTTATCAGTGGGAATAACTGGCCAAGCAACTCCATCTTGTAAAACTACTGGAGTCGGCCAATGCCAAAAGGCAAATGTCTTGAAGAAAACAAAAATAAGTGCACTCAAGCTGGCTGTTGGATGCCTTTGACAGATGAATGCTGAAAGTACTGCTAAGTGAACTCCTCCAAAGAATCCGAGCAACTGCAGGTCATTTCTTCATTAGTTTATTTCACGATCAAGATGAAGTTTGGTCAGAGTGAAACTTTAAAATAGAGAAGCAGTATAAAAAGTCCACAATCCTTACATTCCCATAAACTCCACGTTTCTTTGCCCATAGTTTAACACAACGCAGAACTGCCTGGAATATCTGTAGGATATCACCACAAATTCAACTATGTAAGTCACGGTAATTCTGACTAAAGAGCACCAATTAAGAACTTTTAACATACTGACACAGCCCAAGAATATCCCAAAACGAGAACAGGCTAATTATTGTATTCAACTACGGAAGAATCAATATTCGCGGGTATGTTCCAACTACTAGAGTATCTTCAAATAAGTTCTGCTCCGTACATCATATCTCAAAAAGTTGATGGTGACTGATTTATCAACTAAATCAAAGTTTCTAAAGCCTCTTTCTTGACTTCATATAACCATAATCGAACTCATGACGATAATCGAACTCATGAAGTACCCCCGGTAAGAGTTCAGAATTCAGAATAGTACATCACTACAATCTCAATAAAGTTAAGTGAACCATAACTTAAACAAAATTAAGAAGAAAGAGTATTTCAATCAGTAAAACCACAAGTCAAGTAAATTCTTTGTCCGTTTTCTAGTTTTAGTAAAATATAACACCGCTCTCCTAGATTCACTACACAAACTGAAAGAATTAACTATTTGGAACCATTACTTACCTCTACATTTGGCACAAGTTGAAGGATCCTCCTATTTGCACGTACTCCAGACAGACTTTTCCAGCTTGTATCATCAATATTCTTAAGGAAGAATGGGTTGAATACATCCACATCCTGGCCATATCAGAGAACACTAATATGATGTAACAATTCATTCAGAAATCATATATTTATTTATATTAGAGAAAGACATTAATGAGAACTTTGTTTTCTTTTGCAAATGAGCAGGTTTGAGGTGTCATGACTTGCTATGGATACTCAAACTATTGACTATTGATCACAATAACAACAATATAAGTGTAAACTCACCTCAGGTATAGATATTACTTTCAGTCGTGCATATGGAAGATCAATAGAGATCCCATCAAATTTGAATCGCATCAGAGGAACCTTTGCACCTTTGACACAGTGGATATCTGATACTTCTGGTCTGCTCACGAGCATGTTGTGCAGAACAATGAAAAAGTCTTCCTACAATGATACACACATCAAAATCTGCACAACCTCAATCAGATTCAAAGAAGCTAATAAGAAAAGGACTCACTGCTATTGTTGCAAAGCCCGGTCCAACACACAATGCATCAATATCTGACTCCGAATTATGAACCTGAAGAGAATAAAACAAGTCAGAACATGAGGAAACTGCAACTTTGATTTTAAAAGTGGAAGAGAAGTAACAAGTAAATTGCATTCTCCCAGGGCGTAGATCGATAGTGTTCAATTACTGGTTAAAGTAGAACTGCATTTTGCAACACGAAAATGTCAGCTTGATAACAAGAACAGAAATTATTATCCACAAATCTGCCATCGTACTACTGCATTCTCTAATGAAACAAAAGAAAGAGAACTGTCAAGTAATGGATAAAGACTTACTCCTAGACCGTATGATCCATATGTCAATATTGTGCCAGAGGCAAACCTGAGGTATCTTTTGGGGAGACCACGATGGTAAGCCACTGTCTTAACCCATTCCTTCACTATCTGATAAATGAAAACAAACAAACAATGTAACTGAGTTAATCGCTCTTGCCAAGAAAAAAACAGCTCTCTGGTACGGAATTTACATAATAGAGAAACAACTAGCACTTCTAGGAGTTGTTTAACCTTTTAGAAATTTATAGTCATTAAAATATATAAAGAACTTCTAGTACTCTTTATTTTTATTTTATACAACATTGGCTTGAGATGAGTTTGAATGGAGTAACATGATTAGTGAGGATTTACAGCCAACCCAACTTGTTTGGGACCGAGGCATAGTTGTTGTTGTAAAAACAACATGAAAAACTCTGACGAATCACGAGTAACAGGTGAAGCTTATTTTGTTTTGTTGTTTTATTTCCATATCTTATTCTTTGGCACATTTATTTTACAAATTAATTTACTACTCCATCTTGTTTTCATTCTTTAGATAGCTCTTTTCTTGCAATATGATTCATGGATTCCATAAACCTATCAAAGAGATACTCCCTCCGTCCCAAAATAAGTGTCACTTCAGCAAAAGAAACATGTCCCAAAATAATTGTCGCTTTAGGAATTCAAGACAAAAATAGTAGTAGTTGTTTCCAACTATACTACTTCTTCTTAATAGTGCTCAATTCTCAAAAAAAGGGGTAACTTAGTTAACTATCCCTTGTATTTATTATTTTTCTTAATGGGCGTGAAATGAGCTAAAACGACATTTCTTTTGTGATGAAGGGAGTAATTCATTGTTGACCTGCACAGTGATTTCTAAAGGAAGTACCTGTTTGAGCTTGTGAATAGCATTTCTCCTCTTTATTTCCTCCTCTGGAGAGGGCACTAAATCCTCATCGCCCATCATCTGCTTATAAACAAAGCCACATTAAACAGAAAGCACAAAACATCAGTATTAAGGGTAGGGGAGAAGAAAAGGAAATTATAACAATAATACACACAGCCACAAAGCTGACACTCTCAGCCACACCAAGCACATACCAGTAACGATGTGGGACATAACAAAAATGTACTCTTACGATGAGGAGAATTGCAAATTAACGGTACTTTTTCAGTATATATGAATTTCAATGTTAACAACAAAAAAGAATTAATCTAGTCCGAATTAGCAACGAAAGTTTATTCAAAAAGGAGGGTCAAACATTTGAGAGGTCAAGAATATACAAACCTGAAACAGAGACATTGACCTTTCCATCTCTGTTCTTAGAATCACATCTAAGTTTCGCCGAAAACCCATAACCTGAGGCACTGATGAATCAAGATTCGAATTTGGATGCAACCCAATTGGCTGTACAAACGGATAATTCACATGTCCAGGATCAACAATTAATTGTTGCTTTACAAGATTGCCAAATTCCATGCACAAATCTTTAATTGGAATTCAAGAAGATGAAAGTATCTTGACTCTTGAGTCTTTTCAAGTAAGAAAATGTAAAGGGAAAATAAACAAAAACCCCTTATTAAAAACAAGCTTTAGAAACAATTCCGTTAGGAAATATATATGAGAGATATTGGTGATCTTGATTGTCTTTAAACCCTTGAGGAAAAAAAGGGGGTTTTGTTTTTAGAAGGGAAGAATATGAAGAAAGAATTATGGTGATCTCTTCTTGTGTTGTGAATTTTGGTATGGAAACAGGGGAAAGAAACGGGAATTCTTTTGGTGTGTGGTTAGAGGTGAAAACGTGTTAACATGCTGTTGGGGCAATGTGTTCTCATTTAAAATTTTGACACCTAGGCTATACTCTGTGTGTTACATCATCGTAAGTAAGGGTGTGTTTGGTTAATAAAAACATACCAAGATATTCCCCAACCCACACGTACACCCCCACACCCACAAACCCAATTCCCCCGCCCCCGCCCCGCCGCATAGCCTACGCACTTCTCACTATCAAAAGTTGCTCTCCAAATTTAAAAACTTCACAGTGATTTTGCTTTGAATAGATGCACATGCTTTTAAAAGTCATTTTTCAACTTGCATAAGACAAATAAAAAAATTACTTATTTTCCGAGAAAATATTTTCAGTTATACCAAACACACCCTAAAAGGAAAATTTATATTGATGAATCATGAATGTGATTAATATATTTTAAGTTCTAGATACTCTATCACTTTTCTTTTTTTTTTTTTTTCATTAGAAGAATATTCGGAATCTTATTCAAGACCTAAATAAAGAAAAAAAACAATAATAAACTGAAAACTAGATTAGGAAGGGACTTCTACGTTACTCCCTTGTCTTTTAGGTTAAGGAAACAATAGCTTCCTGGTCTTTTGAATAAGAAAGGGAACCGATACAAGCCGAGTTGCTTCAAGGACATTTAGAGAACTATCCCGGGGCTTCCAAGTGTGGATGATAGCATGGATGATAGCATGGGAGGATGGATTGGAGATGGATGAGCATCGAAGTGGCCAAATGACTAAAGGATGGCTATGATTGCAAAAGAGGCTATTTCATAAATTCAAGACTTTCATCTTTTCCCAAGGAAGACTAGCCAAACAAGGTTCTTACTTTATTAAGGGTAGTTATGTAATAGCATAGTTGTCTTCCTTAGCTTTCTAGTATAAATAGTAGGTCTTTTATTTCATTATGGAGCTTTTTATGAATTGATGAATATTTTGAGTGTTTTAGAGTTATCTCTAGAGAGAGAAACTTAGGAGAGGCTTATGGAATTAAGCTCTTGTTGATTCTTGTTGTTGAGAGGATTGATTGCTTGGGAATTCAATTCTCTTGAGGTCATCTTAAGAGATTAGATGCTTAATAGTGTGTAATTAGGAGGTCTTAACTAATCTAGAGTTTTGGTTGCCTAATTGTGCCTATTTTTGTGTCAATCTATCTATCTTTTCTTTTCCTTGTCATTTTATTGTTTCCGCGTATCCGTTCTTGTATCAATTGGTATCGGAGCCACTAATAGATTTGCCCTAGCAAATCTAGTCTTGGCTTTTGATTCTACAAAAAAAAAAAAAAAGGCGAATTTCTTGTTGATTTTGTTGAATCTAGTGTTAGATTAGAGTTTCCTAGTGTTTCTAGAGTCTAAATCTTTAATTTCGAGTCATTTTTGAGTCATTCACTATTAAAGGGGTTTGAAGGTCTAAGAACTCAAAGTGGGTCTTGTAGAAGAAGGGAAAATTGGAGATTGAAAGTTATTGGGCTTTGTTCTTCTAGTAAAGGAGGGTAGGAATCCGAAATTTGGAGGAAATTGGCAAAGGATTGAAGGGTCTACCATTTTTGAAATTTGAAGCTTTGAAAAACTTGAAGAACAAGTTGATGGGTCTTGTTGCTTAGGTGGAAATTGGAGGCTAAGGGTTATTGGGTTTTGTTCTCTACAACAATGAGACCCTGGATCTAGATTTTGGAGTGATTTGGAGGTGAATTAAGGGTGATTGGACTTTTGAATGTTCTTGAAGTTCTTGAAGACATAGAAGAAAATGACCAAAAAGCTTGTTTGATCCAAAAATATTTAGGTCAAGTGTAGAAAATTGTTTGTTGGGCCAAAAGAGCAAAAAAAAGATTGTGTGGGCCCAAGAAGTTCACAAATTTCAGAAAAAAATCCAACCCAAAATTCAGGGACCCACGTGCAAAAAAATACGTCACTGAAGTAAATATACGGTCCAACTTTACAGACTGTAAAATATTTACGGCCGTAAAACCGGGCGTGAATTGGTTCCAGAAAGCAAATCTCTGAAGATATTTTCATGGTACAAAAATACGGATCGTAAAATGCACTTCTGAAATGCATTTTATGCTTCCTTTTGTGGCTTACTGTTCCCAATTTATGGTTTCAATTGACGGGCCGTAAAAAAATACGGTCCATATATTATACAAGTCTCAACCGTAGATTTCAACAGTAAAAAAAAAATACGGACCGTAAAATGCACTCCTCAAATGCATTTTATACTTCCGCTTGTGGGCCTACTTCGGCCATTTGCAGGGTCACATTTCATGCCATGAAAAACACATATGTGAAGTCTCAACCCCTAATTCCACCTGCATTTTCCCGAAATTTCATTGCAAGTTTGTTCTTCAACCCTGTTTCATCTCTTCTTCATTTCTAGGTTTCTCTAGATAATTGATAATTCTTTTTCTTAGCTAATTACTTTAAGTAATTGTCCTTACTTAGTGGATAATTAGTTCTTGTGTCCGTATTTCTTTCGTGCTATTTCTTTTTGTGCTTTTCTTATTTTTTTGTTTCGTTGTTAACTTCTTGATTCAAGTCCGTTAGCTTAAATTGAGTCTTCCTTTCTTTGGTTGAACAAGAATCCACTCTGATCTCAAGTAGCAATTGTGCACCTTGCGAACCACCGGATCTAAACAAGAATCAACATCGGCCGATCAAATTGAGTGGTAAAAGGCGAGAGAGTGTGAGTTCATTTGAGTGATGCTAGTCAAACACAAAAGAGTTTAAACACAAGTGTGGTGAGATTCCTATACTACTAACGTTGTTTGCTTGTTTTTAAGTGTTCTTAAGCAGGTACGATGACGACGGTGAAGGAAACTCAAGTTCCCACCGGGGAACCTACACTTGGTGATATGATGGCTATGTTAACTAAAACGAAGAGTCTAATGGATAACCTAGAGAGGAAGATGGGATTAATAAAGGGAAGTAAGAAGGAGAATATGGTGGAACGTTAGAGAACTTAAAAGAAGATCTACCCAAATACTCATGGGGGTATGTGGTATTATGAGATTCCGCCTTATGATTGATGATTCTTATAGCCATAATTTTGTTTCCTCTAATGTGGTTAATCGGCTGGGCTTACCTTACTTGATGAAGAGATATGCTTATTATGATCAAAAAGGAAATTGGGTTGATAAAGTGATTAAGGTATTGTTTTCTTGTGGAGACTACCAAGAGGAAGTTTGGTGTAACGTACTTCCTTTGTCCTATTGTGACTTGTTCTTGGGACTTGATTAGTTTAAAAGTCATGGGCTATCATATGAGCAAAAATAGTACAAGTATGTAGTGGACAAAAAGGGGAAACTTCTCTTTCCAACCATATCCCCTAAAGATGAACTTGAGAGACAAAAGACAGAGAGGAGTAAGGGGGTGTAAAGTGGCAACTCCTGAGTGGAAAAATGAGAAGATGTGCAGAGTGATGTGAGAGAGTTGCCACAATTTCAATCTGAAGGGGGAAAGAAAAATAAGACCATCTCTATGATTGGTCAAGTGAGCTTACCATGGGTAGCTCAAAGTAAAGATCATATCTTGTGTGAACTTCAAGGTACAATAGCTAAACTTAATACTTCCAACTCTTTGAATAAACAAGTTTGTGATGAGAGTATGATTAGTAGCTTGTCTTTGTGTGAGATTAATGATTCTTTGCCATGTAATGATAATGTAATTGTTGAAAGTGTCTCTACACTAGTTGATCCTATTGATGACCGAATTGATCCTTCTTGTGAGGTCGATTCGTGTCCACCTAGTGTCGGCACTTGTGATTTGAATGATGGTATATGGATGATCAATTTGAGTGTATTGACAACCCACTAGTCGAGGTATCTTGTGATGTGCTTAATGGACCTCCGATTAGTGATGATGTGAATGTAGTTGATCATTTGAATGAGTGTGACACACCGTCATTGTTTAGTAAATGTGAAAATGAGCCTCTTAATCTTGCTTTAGTGTTATGTGATGAGACTCAAAATTGTGATGATGATGTGTGTCATGTAGGTAGTCATATGAATGAAAGTACTTTGAAAGATGACGTTTGTCTTTGTGAGAATGAAATTGCATGTTTTGACTCCTCATTGTTCATGAATTACTCTCTCTTAAAAGATAATGTCTTATTTGATGCTAACATGACTATTGAAAGTGAAGTGTCTTGTGGAATGTATTGTAATGTTGAAAGTGTAGCCACTTTTGGGGGCTATATGGTATTTGAAAACCCACTATGGAATGATGACGCTCTTCCCTATGATGGAGACATTCCCTTAGAGAATGATGATACATTTAAGGGGAAGGAGTGTTTTGAAATGGAAGGTGATACTTGTTTGGAAATTGCTGATTCTTCCTTGAGTGTTCTGAATGTTCGTGGCATGCCTGACCTTGTGTTTGAACTTATTAATGACCCTACATTTGAGGACACCATAGATGATGTTATTTTGCGTGACACCTTTCTTTACTATCTATTTGCATATGATAACATTCATGTTATTGTTGGGAGTTCATTTGAGTTGGGCGGGGTCCTATTGGGGTACTTAGTTGTTGCCTTACCTACGATATGTGGGTATTTTTTCCTTTTGACCCCGGTGAAGTCTTAACTTTGTGTGATTGGTATCATTTTGCAATTGGGGATCATTTGTGTGTCATGCCAACTTGGTATCTTGAAACCATTGGCTCCTTTAGAATATCCTCATTTCTTGATCTTTGGGATAGCCAAGTCCTTGGTGCTCTACTTGATAGCTTATTTTTAATGAAAATGGTTGATACTTGGCTATATCACAAGTTTGTGTTTACTTGGTTGGGTGGTAGATTGGTCCACCCTAACACTAACCCTCATCCTTTGAGGACTTGGTTTTTGTTTGTCTCCTTTATGGTGTTGCAAGGTATAGATTCGAGGACGAATCCTTTTCAAGAGGGGAGAATGATATAAGCCGAGTTGCCTCAAGGACATTTAGAGAACCGTCCTGGGGCTTCCAAGTGTGGATGATAGCATGGGAGGACAGATTGGAGATGGATGAGCATCAAAGTGGCCAAATGAGTAAAGGATGGCTATGATTGCAAAAGAGGCTACTTCATAAATTCAAGACTTTCATCTTTTCCCAAGGAAGACTAGCCAAACAAGGCCCTTACTTCATTAAGGGTAGTTATGTAATAGCATAGTTGTCTTCCTTAGTTTTCTAGTATAAATAGTGGGTCTTTTATTCATTATGGAGCTTTTTATGAATTGAGTGAATATTTTGAGTGTTTTAGAGTTATCTCCAGATAGAGAAACTTGTGAGAGGCTTATGGAATTAAGCTCTTGTTGATTCTTGTTATTGAGAGGATTGGTTGCTTGGGAATTCAATTCCCTTGAGGTCATCCTAAGAGATTATGTGCTTAATAGTGTGTAATTAGGAGGTCTTAACTAATCTAGAGTTTTGGTTGCTTAATTGTGCCTATTTTTGTGTCAATCTATCTATCTTTTCTTTTCCTTGTCATTTTGTTGTTTCCGCGTATCCGTTTTTGTATCAGGAACCCTTTTATTTAAAAGTCCACCATAAAAAAAAGGAAAAAATCATTGATTGGAATTGTAAAATATCTACATTATCCATTGTTAGGAGGGAAAACTTTAATGATTACAAAATAGTCAATTGTTTTATTCAAAGAAAAATACTTTTAAAATGCATATTATTACACTAATAACATAAATTTGGAGTTCAACTATGATTATGAAGAAAAAATGGTTCAAATATGTTTCTATGAGGTAATGCTATAGGTAATCATACGCTACCTCCTGAACAGTTAGATTTAAAGCAGGGAGAATCGAAATAGAATAGGAAAAAAACGTACTCCCTTTGTCCCAATTTATGTGATATACTTTTCTTTTTAGTATGTCCCAAAAGAAATGACACATTTCATTATTTGGCAACAACTTAACTTTAAACTTTACGTTATACGCTTAACGAGATGATCTATAACCACACAAACATCTTTGGCTTGTTTTAGATCACAAGATTCAAACGTCTTTCTTTATTTCTTAAACTCCATGCCCAGTCAAACTGTATCACATAAATTGGGACAGAGTGTATATATATATATATATAACTCTCTTAGGCCATCCTTGATATTTATTTATTTTAATCAAATTTTTAACATTTCCACTCGTATTTCTCTCAAAACATTTGCTAAAAATTAAAATCACCTTATAACCAAGTCTATAATTATTCACATTCATTGCCCATAAAAGGGAAAGGCATTTATAATATAATGCATAACGGGGTCTTATCGTTACAACTTAATTGTCTTGGAAACAAAAGAGACTCAATCAAAAGCATAATTACAGAACCTAAACGGCTCGTCACCATGAATCTGAACAAGGTATGAACAAGTTAACTAGTGAACTAATAAATCTGAACAAGGTACGAACATGTAACTATCCTCATGAATGCAGCAATATCATGAGATTGGACACAACAAATCAAAATACAAATATCTTACTAAACAAAAGCAAAACAGAATTGTTTAGGTCTTTTTCTTGATTAGTTTATACTTTTCTCCCTTACGCTAATGAGTTTAAGCTTTGCGTACAATAACACATATGTATCATGTTATATTGATTTGGTTTACGTTAGTTTAATAATATGCAATTATATAGATGCTTCTGTTTGAATCAAAATAATTGACCATATTGTTGGAATCCTTGAAGTTTTTGATACCAAAACGCAGGTATCGAAGGGAATTTGGGACGGAAATGCATAAAGAAGAAGGAAGAAAGAAAGAGAGAGAGAGAGAGAGAGAGAGAGAGAGAGAGAGAGAGAGAGAGAGAGAGAGAGAAATATTAGATAAAGGGAAAGAGATCTCAATTGTATTATATACAAAGTGTGTGACTGCTATTAGCCTATTACTGTACATATTACTATTTATACGCAAAGTAAAATAAAGAGAACAATTCGAACTGAGCTGAAACTGAAACCAACTGCTTTTCCCTTTAACACTCTATTAACCAACTTTTGAATTCTTTCACTCAGCATTTGGCTCCTTTGCTGAGCTGGAAGAAATGTCCACCTTTGCACCCCTATTCTGTGTGTCAATAACCCTCTGTTGAACAACATTCTTCTCTCCGAGGATGAATTGACGAAATCTGATACGCAAAGCGGAGGCAAACTCCCAAGTAGCATAAGAGGCATCGAGATCAGACCATAAAGCATTGGGCAACAACTTTATTCCCCTTCTTAACCATTATCTTGGTTGGGACAGACTCTGAAGAATGACATAAGGAGATGGATTGATGGATGACAAGAGGGTCAACTATCATTGAAGGAATATCATAGCAGAATTTGAGCTAAGAGGTGGAATGTAGGGTGGATCAGAACTTCAGGAGGTAACGGAAAGGTATAGGCCACAACATCCACCTTAGTAACAATAGGGTAAGGACCAAAGTACCTGGAAGTGAGTTTTATGGCATGGAAAAGAAGTAAGGGATGACTGCCTATAGGGTTGAAGTTTGACAAAAAACTTAGTCCCCAACCTGGAAATTCATCAGTCATATGGGCATTGACTTTAGATTTTGTTTAGCCTACTGAAGTTTAAATTCCCTAAGAAGCAAATTTAAATTATGCTTTAAAGCCTATTAAATAAATTTAGGGATTAGTTAAATTGTAATTTTATAAGGTGCTTTCGGTGCGGTTTATTAGCATCGGATGCTTGTTGTACCGGATTGGGGCATTAGCATCATATGCTTCTTAGCAATTTTTATCCTTTGAGAAAGAGGAATTAGGATTGGGATAATTACCTAACAAGGAATTAAGCTAATTAAGATATTGATTCGTGCTAATTAACAGGTTTTTAAATAGAGATAGGCATAATCCAACTTGGGCTCTAAGTTAATTGGATCCAATGCAATTCTATTAACTTGAGAAAGTTAATTAAGGTTAGACCACTCAATATTGAGGAATATTGAGTGTGTATCTTAGGATTGATGGTCATAACAAGACCAATAACATAGGCAAGATTACTAGGAACTAAACCATTACACTCTAAAAGCATTGAAATTAGTTATGAACTTCGTTGCTAATCCGTCGCTAAATTGCTTCTAGCTAATACAATTTTTTTAATTATCTGTCGCTAATCCATAGCTAAATGAGATTAGGGACAAATTTTGTTGTTTAGCTACAGACTTTGTCCATCGCTATATCTTATTTTTTAGTAGTGTTAGATTCACACCCAGGAAGAGAACAACCCCAAGCCTCATCTCTATTTGATACATCTTTATATATTTACGCACATCAAGTGTTTTAATCACTCTTTAGTCCAGCCTAATATTGAATTAGATATTTGCACATACATTAACTATAACCCTACACTCAATTTCTCTGCGGATACGATCGCGACTTCATTGAGTCACTACATTTGGAATGACTATTTTATGTCTTACTGTGAGTTGTAATTTGAACGGATAAATACAATTGACATAGGCATGACATACAGTGCTATACATTGACATCATACACAAAATATTCAAAAACATACACGTCACATACACATAATACATAGAGTTATGCAAACTTGTACGACATTGTATGTATCCGTATGCCATGTGAATGTCACTGTAGATACAATGTGATACATATGATATACAATAACATACATTCGGCTTACACCAAATATACTCTAGAGACATATATTCGTTCAACCTTTAAAGCACCTCCACAAACCACCACAATCACCACTCATTTCACCATAACAAATACAAAAATTCATACACAGACACAGAAAAAAGAATTTCATCGGAGCTAGATCTGTCCAAATCTGTCTTGCCGAAGCTATTTCATCGAAGAAAGACCGCTCAACTAAACTTTCATGGTATTTGAGGGCGAGGTGTTTTCAGGTGCTTTAGAAGGCAAAATCGATAAGGATTTACTCTGACACCAAAGAAGGAAAAGAGGATGTCGTCGTCGTTACGACAGTGGCCGAAGTTGTGTGGAAGGGAGATGGGTCGGCTGCTGGAGTATTTGGGAGATAAGGATTAGAGTCAGAGGCGGATCCAGGATTTAGATTCTGTGGGTTCAATCTTAAGAATTTTAGTATTGAACTCATTATATTTTAAAAGTTATGGGTTCATATCTACTATATATAGGCTAGATCCGCCCCTGATTAGAGTTAGGTTGTAGTGAGAGAGCGCGCAAATATGAGCCTAATATCAAGGGACCCCATATATTGATAAATTATTATATTTGTAAACTCTTGTTTTGTTTAGTAATTAGTTGAAAGTTTCTTTAAAACTGATAATTAAGGGTCATTTTTCATCATATAGCATGAAATGAATTTAAAACATAACTAGTTTTTGTGAAGTGTCTAGAGTTTAGCAAGATGGGGACAAATTTCATACCTCTTATTTATACTTCTTCTTATTCATACTTCTTTGTCTTCTTGCAATGGCACATGAAACTCCATTTTCAAACAATATCACTACAAATCAATATGTAAAATTTGAGGGTTAGTGATTTGTATTTTGATTTATTATGGATGAAGCTCCTTGCAACAATAATGCAATATCTCGTTTTCTTGCAAAGACATATAAAATTTGATTTTATAAACTGATTTGTAGCAATTATTGCCTTAAAATTGAATTCAATCATACAAGACTTATCAGCCATACAGGGGAAAACTTCATACTTGAGATTTGAAGTTAGAATTTGTCAATTGACAACTTTTATATCTTTGAGCGGAAGTTTTCAAACTTCAGCCTAAAGGTTAGAAGTTATGGATTGGTAAGTCTAACTTCAGACCCGACTAAAGTTTGAAATGTCATTCCAATTCCAGACTCAAAGGACTGAGTTTGAAACTTCATACATGAGGGTTAATATTTGATTATGAGGTGTTATATTTAATTATTTTGTTATATTTCTAATAACGATCCTTTAGACAACAATTTGGGCACTTCTCCTGATTTTGACAAATACAAAAAATAAAGTGGACTTAGAGCATGTCTGGCCAAATTGCCAAAAAAACGGTTATTGAGAAGCATTTTTGTTAAAACAGTTTTTCTGAAAAGTACTTCTGGAGGAAAACAGTTTGTGTTTGGCCAATTCATTTCATATGTGTTTCCAACATTTGATAAGTAGATTATGTTTGGTTAATATTTTCAAAAAGTGTTTTTGCATGTCAAATTACAAAAAAGGACGAGTATCAAGGCACGTTCCACGATTAAGATTATTGAAACAAAAAAAAAATTAATAAAAATATTTATTCTAAAAGACTTTAAAGTTATGTAAGAACTATTAGCTTGTATTTTTTCATAGTGATGGCATTGTTATTTCGGAAAAGGCTCAAATATGCCATCCAACTATCGGAAATGACTCATTTATGTCACTCGTCAATAGTTTGGCTCATTTATGCCATCAAACTATAGGAAATGGCTCATTTATGCCATCAAATTATAGGAAATGGCTCATTTATGCCACTCATCAATAGTTTGACTTATTTATGTCATCGCCCGTTACCAAAATGATTCATCCATGCCATTTTTCATTAACGCCGATTTTATAATACCAGATATGACGCGTGGCCTCCAACTAGATTATGATTGTGGATTGGTAAGGTGTATGAGTCGGATTTTTTATTAATTTGGTATTTAAAATTGAGCTGGTTTAATTAAATGACGTAGAACTCTAATTGGAGGCCACGTGTCATATCTGGCATTATAAAATCGGCGTTAATGAAAAACAGCATGGATGAGTCATTTTAGAGCAGGCGATAAGCATAAATAAGTCAAACTATCGATGAGTGGTAAGATAAATGAGTCATTTCCTATAGTTTGATACGTATATATACGATTTCCTATTCGATGGCATAAATGAGCCAAACTATTGACGAGTGACATAAATGAGCCCATTTCCGATAGTTGGATGATATATTTGAAATTTTCCGTTGTTATTTTAAAGAGGAAACCGGAGAAATAGAAGAAAAAGACGGTAGAACAAAAAGAGAAGTAACACATATTTATAATTGACGGAGTATTCAAAAAAGGAAGAGCCAGACAAGAAGGAGCAGTGAGATTAAGAAAAAAAAGAAAAGAAAAAGACGTGGTAGAGACCAAAAAGATAAAACGAAAACAAGTTTGTATTTAAGTGAAAGATAAATAGTTTGGTCAATATAAATTTATGGTAATTTTTTTTCTTTAATCTACTTATGAGGAAAGCAAGAAATTATAATTTCTTTCCAACAACAGAAAATTGGCTTTTGTCCTACCCAAAAGCACTTTTTTCTTCATGAAATAACTCAAATCTACAAAATAATAATACTTTTTTTTTAAAAAAAGGCTTTTACCTTTCAAGAAACATAGCCTGCTTGACCAAGCTCCAGCTTAGAAGCCAAAAGTGTTCTTTTTTTTTTTTTTTTTTTTTTGGGAAAAGGGTCAAATTTACCCTTCAAGTATGGTTTATAGTTTAAATTTGCCCTTCGTCAAAATTTGGGATCAAATTTGCCCTCTCCGTCAAAGTTTGGGATCAAATTTGCCCTTCCCGTTAGGATGCTTCATAAATTTGCCCTTATATGGATGGAAGTCTGATTTGGACTCCACAACACAAAAAAATTAGCCACGTCGGATCCACATAGACTCCCAAACCCAATTCTCTTTTTAACCCGTTTTCCAATCCCAATTCTTTTAACCCGTCTAGACTATTGCTGACACTAAGGCACCATGTAATAATGTGAAAAGTCGGAGTTTTAATCGCATCGAGGTACACACATAATGCATGTGATAAAATAGGAGGCATATAACAAAAATTCTATAGCAGCAACAACAAATGTTTAATACGACCTAGGATTCATTATTCTCTCCAGGAACATATAATTTATCTGACCAACAAAGCTTTTTTGAACATGACATCTATCTTAGGTGAACTTCGACGGAGCTAACTTAACTCATTGTTGTTGCCTCCTTGTCAGAACCTCTCAAAAACTATTCAAGAGAACTGAAAATGAATTTTCGTTGAAGAGAACTGTAAATGGATTTTCAAAGCTGAACTGCACAAATTTATTTTATTGTCTTGTTATCACTTTTGCAGGATCATAGCTTTTCTGATCTTACTCTCGGTATACGTTTAGGAATGTATGCTAAGAAAAAATATTTTCCTCTGTTCAGAAATGCTCTGAAGAGTTCATGAAGAAACCTTCACTATGACAAAACAAATGCTGCAGGGGCTTTTTTTTTTTTTCTCAAAAGAAAATTGGGTTAAGAGAATTGGGATTGAGAGTTTACGTGGAGCCTATGTGGATCTGACGTGGCTAATTTTTTTGTGTTGTGGAGTTCAAGTCAGACTTCCATCCATATAAGGACAAATTTATCAAGTATCCTAACGGGGAGAACAAATTTGATCTCAAACTTTAATGGAAGACAAATTTAAACTATAAATCATACTTGGAGGGTAAATTTAACCCTTTTTCCTTCTTTTTTTTCTCATTCTAAAGTGCTTATCTTAGAGATTTGAGGTGTTTGGCCATTTTTTTAGGAAGAACATAAGCGATTTTGAGTATAAGCAGTTTTTCAGAAGTTTAAAAAAAAAAGTTTTCAAAAATCCTTTTGAACCTTGACCAAGACTAAATTGCTCCTAGTGTATTCACAAAAGCACTTTTAAAAGTGATTAATTAGACACAAATTGTCACTCTCCAAAATTATTTTTCACAAAATAGTTCTAATAAAAATATTTGTTAAATAAGTAAAATTTTAAATGGGTTTGATGTGAGCCACACAAAAGGACTATTCCAGAAAAATTTCTTTTATCTTTTTCTCAAAGACCAAAAAGAAAATTCCAGAATAAGTGAAGAAAAATATCTCAACAACATAACCCTAGATTCTCTATCAGGCGCAAATCACGTGACCACCAAAAATCACAAGAAAAATTATACACAGCGCGCCGCAAACTATTCACACTCGTAGAAACACTACAAAACCTATTTCCAGCCATTAGATCACTCGCCACGTCATCAATCCGCGTTATTCCCTGATTCAACGGTCTAGATGAAACCGTCTGCATAGCTACCCAGAAAGAACGAAGAAGATCCTTTCTCTATTCCCACTTTTTTCTCTTCAAACAAAAAATTCTGTAAAATTTAATTTTAACTTTTCTGCTTTAAAAAAAAAAAAAAAAGGAAACGAAAAGAAATCTCTGAGATATGGCTATCGTCAACGATGAACGAGAGTTTGAGGAAGCAACAATAACCCATGAAGAAGTTGAAGATAAGGAAGTGGATGCTGAGGACGGTGATGATGACGTGGACGAGGGTGATGATGACGTGGAAGAGGAGGAGGAGGATGATGAGAAAGAGGTGACACAGAGCTCAGGTAGTGGTCCACAAGTTCACTCTGTAGATGACGATGATGATGAGGACGACGAGGATGATGAAGATGATGAGGATGATGAAGGTGACAGTGATGACGACGACGACGACGACGACGACGATGATGAGGATGAGGAAGAAGCTGAAGTAGAAGAAGATGAGGTAATTAATAGAAATTACCTCTTTTCATATGATAGACTTGATGTTTTGGTTGGTATGTATGCTTGTTTTGTATGTGTTCTTCGATTTTTCGTGTTGAAATTACACGGATCTGCTTTATTTCAGCAGTTTCAGTTGTTTCTTTAAGGTAATAACACTTTGCTTATGATATGCTTGTTGTTAATTTGGTTTGTAAGTATTTTTTGGTATGTGTTCTTCGATTGTTGCTGTTGAAGTTTCTCAGATCTATTCTCTTTCATCAGTTTTAGTTGTTTGTTTAGTGTAAATAACGCTTTGCTTGTATTAGTTTCAGCTTCAATGTTGAAATTACGCAGATCTGTGGTTGTTTTGACAGTTCTA
Source organism: Lycium ferocissimum (assembly GCF_029784015.1). Lineage (NCBI taxonomy): Eukaryota > Viridiplantae > Streptophyta > Magnoliopsida > Solanales > Solanaceae > Lycium > Lycium ferocissimum. Next base: position 61,751,774 of record NC_081351.1, read on the forward strand.
GGCTAAAATTGTTAAATTTGGATTTATTCGGCAATCTGCTGTTTGTTATGTTTGTTTGAAGGGAAGAAGTTTCTGGATTACTTTATTTATTTATTTATTTTTAGTTTTGGATATGAACTTTAAATTTTTTGAGTTTTTGGTAAGACACTAGTTACAGATCTGATGAATCCGGAAAATTATGTGGCTAGTGCTTCTCCGTGACCTTTTTAAAAAAAATCCTCTATGCGGTAGAGGTCCGATTTTTTCTTTTTCTCTTTATAAAAAGTACTTTTACGATTTTCCCCCTGAGATTCTTTCAATAGGGAAGAAAATTATTTGCTGATTTTGAATTGATAGTCCATTTTCTATTACACACTGTAATATGAAACAAAAAAAAACTGTTAGTTTTATGAAAATTAGCTTCAAATAAATTTTTTATAAAGTTTTTCCGTGACAAAAGGCCCTTCTGTTGGGGATTTTTTCGTGTTGTGGGGTTTTTGCATCCGGCACGATAGCTGCATACTAGTGAGATGATTAGAGCCTGTATAGTGCTTTTCAAGGGCAAGGTTTCTCTTTCTCTCTTGTATTAATCCAAGAGGTTGTGATTTCCTTTTTGGGCTAAATCTATGTCTGACAATCATATGATTATAAGATCGGTTTTTTTAGCCTTGGTATTCTCTTAACTTGTAGTATGTTTTTTTACTTGAAATTTAGATTTGTTTGCGTATTAGGTTGTTACCTTTTCGTTTTGAGAAACTAACAGAAGGGTTGTTGACTTCTTGTTTATCTAATAGTTGATTATTATTCCCTTCGCTGCCAAGTGAGAGAATTTTCTACTAATGAAGTTTGTTAAGCTTGCACTCAAATCACGTGAAATGTCATGAACTCATTTTCCTTTTATGTGTTCTGGCTAGAGATGATGGGACGATATTTGTCCACTGATATATGTTCTGAACTGTATGGCAGGGGGATCTTGGGACGGAGTATCTTGTTAGGCCAGTGGCCCGTCCCGAGGAAGAAGAAGATGCTAGTGATTTTGAACCAGAAGAAAATGGTGAGGAAGAGCCTTTCGAGGAGGAAGAAGAGGATGATGATGAAGACACTAGTGGGAAGGTGGAGGCCCCACCAAAGAGGAAGAGATCAGGCAAAGATGACGACTCTGATGACGATGATGATGATGGCGGCGAGGATGATGAAAGACCATCTAAACGATAGGGCTTGGCCCATCTGGCTGACCCTTGGTATAGAGGTCAATCCCCCATCTTTTCCTCTCTTTTGTTTTAATCAAAAACAAATACCTCTATAGAAAGACTTCATGTATGATGATGGTTCTTGTAGTTTTAGTTTTAATCTCCTCTGGATTTTGCATAGTGAAGTTGGGGTACTACGATTGTGACTCCAGTTTAGTTTAGTTTTGTATAAGAACTTTGGTTCTAGTTTAGCTGCAAGTTACTGTGTGTGTGTTTCTAGTTGTTAACCTTTGTTAGTCTGCTGGATGCTATTTGATGCAAATATATTTGGTGGACTTAGTTTAAACACTGTTCAGTTTATTACCTACAATTATTGCTCTTCTATGCATCTGGTGGTGCTCTTAGTCTGGTGCTTGCTGGCTTTTCTCGAGCCCACAGAAGATGAGAAATGGTCAAAGATAAGCTCAATGGGCTTAATTAAGTTGTGTTGGATCTTAATGGACCTTGATTCTTGGGCCAGTTACCTTATTGGGCTAAAAGGAGCTTTTAGGCCTCAACTGCAAATAAATTATCTTTGACAAGAGACGGGAAACTTAAAAGTCTTAAACTTGGTGTATCAGTGGCTGTTGTCCAATTGGATGGGTCGCAAATGAAATGAAACACCTTAAAATGAATAAGAAATCCATGAGAAAAAGATTTACCCGTGGATCAAGAAGTGCAACACAACGTATAGTCAACTAACATTTTTCATCCTGTGATTGCATTTGCTCTCAATAGACTATAACTTGACGTGGTGTGGGGGTGCTCTTTTTCGATTTTCGTAGTCCATCAGGCTTAGTCAATTACCCCTTTTATGATAGCTACTAGTCAAACTTGTGAATAGCCATTAACGGGATTCTTTTATCTATATCTTCAACTATTGGAATTTGGATCAATTATTGCGGAATCGATCTCCTATTGTTGTTTCTTTTTCTTCGCTGTCATATCACATCTTCTTTCATTAATAAACACACATATACACGTATATAATATGACAAATACTGACTGGGTTTTGCTGATATATTCTAGGCCAAGATGAGACTCTAGCCGTGGGTGAAGAGGACACAACAGAACCACAGCTGCTTCAGATTTGGAATCCAATGACCTCCCTCTACTGTCTTTTGGGCCTCTTGTGTTTTATCCGATCTCTAAAGATTTAGAGAAGTAAAAGGAACTTCAAACGGAAAAAAGGACGACGACGACAACAACAACAATAATAATTTAAAAAAAAAAGGAATAGAAGTCTTCAAGGGGGGATAAAGTGAAGGGATTTAGCTGAAAGACCTAACAAGGTTTTGCGTACTTAGGGGGAAGAAAGTTGGTTCCCTATTTGTGAACATCGTAAATGTTCAAACTACATAGGGTATTCAGTATTTATATATATAAAATAAGATAGGTACAAGCAACGTGGTTAAGTCAAGTGCGGTAATAAATGCGTGGCAATTTTAAGACAAAGTTAATGAGAATTAGGACAACGTTAATAAGAATTAATAAATAAAAAAATTTGAAATGAAAGACAAAGAATTAGATTAGTTTCCAACTCTATTCAAATTCAAATGCGGATGTCTATCACTTCTCTTTTTTTCATTATCTTTTATTTCAAATAATATAAATAAAATAAGAATAATAAATAAATAAGCTATATAAAAAATATTTTGCATTGAGGTTAAGCTAATTGGTGCACTAAGAAAAAGCCACTTGACAAATTTAGATGATTTTTAACAAGAATTAGGACAACATTATAAGAATTATGATGAAGATTTTGAATTGATAACTGAAAGATAAAGATTCAAATCTATTTTATAATAATAATAATAGCTATATATCTTTATATATAAAAGTTAGTTTGAATAAGTGTGGTTGAATTTAGTTTGAATAAGTGTGGTTGAATTTTGAATTTGAATTGGAAGATAAAGATTTTTCTGAAAAAAATGAATTAGAAAATAATGTTTTTAAAAGATAAAAACTATATCCCCGATCATTACTGACAAATTTGAATTAAAAGATAATATTTTTAAATTTGAATTAACATATCAGTAAGAAGCTACAAGAGCTGAATTTTACCTACTCCTAAATTTAAGGAAATTGACCTCACTAATGACTAAAGAATGATTTTTAAATATGTCAAATTTCTTAAAAATTCTCATGATATTTAAATTCACAAATGCATTGCATAGAACGTCTAGAAGAGTGCATAGCCCTGAAAGGGAAAAATAAAAGGAGAGATAATAGTCAAAATACCCCCCAACGTTTGACCAAAATGCCAACTACACACCTAACCTTTGCGTTGGACCTATTACCCCCCTGATATTTTTTTTTCAGTATTAAAATGCCCTTTTTCCGATGTGGCGGTCCAGAGGTGCCAACCCCCAATTATGAAATGGCGCCCACACACGCGCGCGGCCACGTGTCACGTATTTAATTTCGACCCATTTTTTGACCGAAGCCAGGCCGTAGCCCTAAATTAAATCGACAATTCTCTTATTCACAAAAACCTAGCGACTATCCCCAATTTCACGATAAACACCATTTTCAACTGATCTTTGTTTTCATTTTCTCACGTACATATTTTCGTTCTTTGTTCTCGTTCTTTGTTCATTGTTGTTCATCTAGGAAAGGTTAGTTTCCTTACATTTTTTTTTTCTTTCAAAAAATGATACTAGGATTTTGTGCATATTGTTTGAAATACGGACTATAAAAAACAAATTTTCATAGTTCCCTAACTGTAATCAGCACATTTATTATCATATTGTGCATATTGTTTGATTTTTTTTTTTCAAAAAACGATGTAGTCTAGGGTTTTCAGTTACTGTGCATATTATTATCATTTTTTTGATTCCGTTTGACATTAAGTTGAATTACTTGGTATTCTTTATTTTTTTATTTTGTATTTATGTAGTACATGGCTGATTTTGTGTATGTAACCTTAAGATGGTACCATGGAGGTGTGTTATACTTAAATAATGGGGACAATATATGAAGGTGGGGAAGTTCTTGATATATTCAATGTCGATGTTGATATGTTGTCTTTTTTTGAGTTGAGAGACTTTATTAAAGAATTAGGATACACAACTACTTGCATTCGGTATTAAGCCACCTCGTTGTGGCATTTTGGTAGATGTTGATAGTGATGAGGTTATTTTAAATATTTGTGGGTTTGAATGATGGTGACACCTTGTGGAGGTTTTGTCAAGCACATGGTTGATGAAGCGATTGTTGACCCACCTTTATTAGAATATGTTAGTCATGAGGATAGGAAGGAATCTTGTTCCCTTTTAATAAAGGTGATGACATAGGGGGCGATGAAAGATGTAGTAATGAAAGGGTTGTTGAGGAGCCCTTAAATTGTCCTAATGCACCTTTGTCCTTTTCTACTCAAACTTGTGAAAAAACACCTCCTCCTACCTCTATACACCTGCACGGCTATCTCTGAAAACACACACCCCATTCCTCTTTTACTTCAAATTTTTCTACATTCCGTAAAAAACACCTCCTACCTATCCTACACCCGTTCGTTTCTCGAAGAAACAACACCCCATTCCTCTTTTCTTGTCTTGATACTCTTTCGCTGAAAATACAAAGCAGGACCTTCCTCTCTACACTGCTTTCATGAAGATCTTAAAGATGTAGGTCCGATTGGATGCGATTCCTTAGACGAGGGTTCGATTTCTCAACCGATGATAGTGAACAATCAGAGATGACATAGAAGGGAAGGTGAGGATGAATATGCAAGTGATGAGGGATGAGGTAAGAGAGTTGAGGGCTGAAAGGAGGATTGAATTTGAAAGGAGAAAAAGAAGTGAGAGGGCAAAACCTGACAGTGAAGAGGTTCCAGCAGGTCAAGCTGGTGTGGATCTAGGATTTGATGAAACTAGAATAGGTAAGGTTAGTCTTGAGGGTAGGTTAGGAGGTGATGAACCTTACATTGATAGTTACGTTGATGATAGCTTTGAAATAGATGAGGATGAGGGTTGGGATGATGAAGAGGACATTGAATCATTGGGTAAATGCGCAAGAAGACAAAGGTTTACAAGAAGGAAGAATGATAAGAACAAAATCATTCATGACCCAACGTCAAGAAAGTTGTATGGCGAGTTGGGTATGGTCTTTAAAGATGTTGATGAGTTTAGGAGAGCAAGTAACAAAATATCTTTGTTAGGAAAAGGGTTAAAGTAGAAAAGTGGGTGAATGAGCCTACAAGGGTTAGGGTGAGGTGCAAGGATGGTTGTCCATGGTATTGTATGCTAGGCTTGATAAAACCACGGATGATTTCCAAATTAAAACTTACATTCCAAAGCATACTTGCCTCAGTAGCAGAAACTACTTGTGTAATGCCAAGTTTATTGTCGAGACTTATAGAAAGAGAATAACCGAGAACAAACATTAAAGTTGTTCGATAAAAAGAGCTAATTAGGACAAAGTTTAATCTTCATGTAAGACCACGATTAGAAGAGCAAGAGCAAGTCTTAAAGAAATCATGGGAGATCACGTTCGGGAGTTTGGAAAAATCCTTGACTACGGGGATGAATTGTTAAGGACTAATCTCGGTTCCACTTGTGTAGTTAAACTTCTTGCCGAACCAAATCCGATAGTAGGCTGTTTTTGAGCTTTTATATACGTTTTTGATGCTTTGAAGAAAGCATTTCAATCGTAGAAAATGTATTGGTTTAGATGGTTGTTTTACGAAAGGGGTTTGTAGAGATGTATTGTTGGTAGTTTGTGTGTAAAGATGGTGATAACCAAATGTTGCCTCTCCGGCATGAGGCGTGGTGGAGTATGAAAACAAGAGCATTTGGACTTGGTTTATCGGAGAATTTTGAAGGAAGATTTGGCACTTGGAGATGGGACACATTTAACATTGATAACGAGATATGCGAGATGTGTATGTACACTAGAGATTTGTTGCAATTTTTTTTCATGAAAAGTCATGTGTTTTCATCTATACTAACCGCTACTATTTCGTGGACTATTTGTTGCTATTCAAGATCTTTTACCTTCGTTGAACACGTAAAGTGTGCTAGGCACATCTTAGCTAACTTTAGCAAAAGATCGAGAGGGCTACAAAGAAGACAGCTTTGGAGAATTGCCAAAAGCACTTTCGAGTCTCAACTAAGGAGAAATATTGAAAGGTATCAAAGTTCTTGGTCCAACTAAACGATGGACAACCGATGTATTACAACATAAATTATTGGTGTAAGGTCTACTTCAACACTAATGTAAAAGTAGATTCCGAGATAACAATATGGTCAAGTGTTTTAATGCTTGGATCATGGCTTGCCAGTATGAGTAATGCATATTTACCTTCTTCGTTGCTCTGTTTTGACACAAACTCGTTTGTAGATAACAATATGACCGTTTGTTTATTGGCTAATCGGTAGGCACAAAACTATAATAACAATGTCGGAGGAGATTAGGGGTGAAAATGATGGCAAGGATTGGAACATTAAGGGAGTTTGTAAACACTTGGAAATGTAACTACTCTCCAATGTGTACGAAGGTGTTAGAGGAAAATGCTACACTTTCAATGCAATGTAACATTGAGTTTAATGGAGTTGCTGGTTTTGAAATTAGGGAAGGACTATATCAACACACTGTGGATATTTCTAAAAGGCAAGCGGTACTGGTAGGGTGTGGCGTTAAAAGGCATCCCATGTGCACATGCTTACTGCAATTCAACAAAAGGTATGATCCACTTGGCTACATGGACCATTGCTATAGCAAAGAGACTTACATAAGAACATATGAGTACGTTCTTCGACAATCACAAACATGAAATGTGGCCCTGCCCTACCCGCCCTAGCGTGGCTCCACCGACATAAAAAGCATGCTCGGTAAGCCTCAAAAGACCGGAAGGAAGGAGCGTGTGAAATTCCAAAGTCCGGGAAGATGCCAAGAACCGGAATGGCCATGACTTGTAGAACCGCCATAATAGAGGCCCAACAAGAGAGGTGTCCAAAAAAGACTCGGAAGCATGGATGTAACCGACAAGCTCAAGAAATGGAAGGCCAACACATCACAACCACCATCTTCAAGCAAGGTCATGGGGAGACCAAAGAAACCACCAACAAAACTAGTACTCATTAAAAAGAGGCCAAGAGGAAGACCTAGAAAACTCGCCCAAGCAAGAGGAAATAATCCCCAAAGAAGGTTCATGCTTCATGTTCACTCCGCAAAGAAGTCTGTGCACAAACAGTACCCACTAAAAAAGAGAAGAGGAAGTAGCACTAGTGACCATATAAAAGGCCTAGAGTAATGGGAATGGGTGTTTTCCAAAAGTAAAAATGGGTTCAAAACAAGTTAATGCGAGTGCCTTAATACGCGCGTTGTTCTTTTATGTGTTGTTTCCATTACTAAGTGTTATTTTATGTGTTGTTTCCATTACTAACTCCTTGGTATAATTTGCGTGAATGTACTGGCATGTCGAAACAGGATTGTGTCAACTAGTAAAGCAAAAAGTGACGGATCAAGAAGCACATCGGTGACATTGGCTACAAGCCAAGTGCAAATAGTAAGCTGAAAGAGAGGCAATGAAGCAATCACAACCAGGAAACTACAAGAGATACAGGAGAAAATGACAAAAGGTAGAGGTAAATCAAGAAACCAAGCCAAGAAAGCACTCGTTCATAAAATCCAGCATTACCATGGAAAATATAATTATGATGAAAATGTCCCTGCAATTCTTCAATGTACACATTTATGGATTGACATTTTAGTATTTTGTCTTGTTCGTTTAATCAAAACAACATATTAGTATTTTGTCTTGTTCGTTTAATCAAAACAACATTTTAGTATTTTGTCTTGTTCGTTTAATCAAAACAACACTACAGTACATAGCTGTTTAACGTGTTCCAATTCCATTTCAGCTTGACATAGCTGTTAAACGTGTACAAATTCAGCAAAGGGCATGAATTTAATATGGTCAACAAAGACGATTAAAGGCACTAAATACGACATGGTCAAGGACCATTAAATGCACTAAATCCAACATGGTCAAGGACCATTAAATGGCCTAATAATTCGGTTGAAACCATCTATATAACACAACATACACACACACACACCATATCACACATTCACCACACTAAACTACAACAACAACATCAACGTGCAACGTGCAACGATGGCAAGCACAACAAACACAACAACTAGTGCACCAAGAAAGCAGAAAGCACAACAAACACAACAACATATAACATCTACATCATACCAAAAGAAGATGCTAGCTTTCTTTCTGAAAAATTTAACCCGTTCTTACGTGCAAACCGATGATTTTGTAAGTTTTTTTTATATTTGTTATTATTATTTGATTTACGTGAAAACCGACGATGTAAACTTTCTTTTTGTTCATGAAGATACTTCCACATGAACATCATGACATTTTTCCAACGACAACAACGCATGCCGTGTTAAAGTATCAAGATGACACCGTTCACAAGATGACGTTGTAATTGGGAAAAAAGCTCGTTTATGCCAAGGGTGGAAGGCATTTATAGATTCAAAAGGTTTGAAAGAGGAGACACACTAGAGATTTGGGTGTGTAAATGTGAGTGTGGAGATGGCATAGGATTTCATGTATTTAAAAAAGAGATAGAGATCATAAATATTGATTAGTAGATCTCTATTATTCAATTGTCTATGTTTAACATGTCCATGTATGCTACTATTTTGATTAAGACAATGATTAATGTTATGTGGATGTGATTTTGATTTTAATTTTAATTTCGGATAAATACTTCAAAACACCTTAACATCAAACTTCTTCATTCATACATGATAAAATAGATGTATATGTTAGAAAATTTGCCATAACAAAAGGCAAACAAAACATAACATAGCCGAGACACTACCACCACTACCACTATCTATGGCAATTTGATTTTTCCATTGTTTGAATTGCCACTACGGAATACAAAACTTATGAACACAACAACAACACAAACAACAAAACAAAAAATGAAATTCCTATGGAACCTACCCCACTTTAGTCTTCCTTGTGTCTTCTTTTTTGGTCCATCAACCTCGACCAAACCCATATCCTTAACCGAATTATTATCGTTAGTAGTGATCTCATCCAATTCCATCTTCAAACTCCGATATCGCACCAATTCCTTCTCTAAATCTCTAATTTTGTTAACCAATTTTGGGAGGATAAATTTTGATCTTGGATCAACTTTCATCTCTCGTCCCTCCAAATAAAAAAACTTGCATTTTTGAGCACGAAAAATAGCAAAACGAGCATAATTTTACAAATTTAATTTTTCAATAAATCAAAAAATGGGAGCAAGACCATACACCATAATAGGGACAAGACCAAGTATCTTCTTCCGGGGTTGTTTTTAGACCAAGAAGTTTGCATTTGCAACAAATTCCGTGTTGACATTGGACCACGGTTCTAAGCATAGGATCACTCTCATCCATACACAATCGACCAAGGTCAATTTTTTCCATAACAAACCTAAGAAATGAAAAATGACTAAATATGAGCAAGAATCACTCAAGAAATTTAAAACAATAAATTTCACATGAACGAAAATTTAAAAGAGAAATAAATGAGAAATAAATACTAGCTAACGAACCTCTTTCCAACGATTGGAGCGATTAAGGTGTTGATTTTTAGAGGTATAACGATTGGAGTGGTTGAAGTTATGGAGTCATTTGTTTGCTTTTTGACAAAAAATGGAGATGGGTATTAAATGGGTGAAGAAGAAGATGAAGTAAGTAGTTTGGGTGTAAAAATGGAGGGAGTTCAAATTAATCTACATGGCATCTACGTGGCCGGTTGGCGCTCCAAAACACGTCACATGCTCTTTTTTTAAAGGCTATAACGCGCCCACCGAGCGGTGTATTCACGCTCTTGTCCACGTCGGAAAAGGGGCATTTTAATACCGAAAAAAAAAATTTCGGGGGGTAATAGGTCCAACGCAAAGGTTAGGTGTGTAGTTGGCATTTTGGTCAAACGTTGGGGGGTATTTTGACTATTATCTTCAATAAAAGGAAATAAAACATATTACTTGTCTCTTAGCCGCAAATCTTTCTCTAAAAGCATGGACTGAAATAAAATTATAAAGAAATCAAAATCACAAAGATTCACGACTTCCTTAGCATAAGCAAAAATAAAAATTACTTTTCGAACAACAACAAAAAAAGAAGAAAAAAAAAAATAGAGGCATAGGGTGTGTTTAGTATGGAGGAAAATGTGAATTTCTACTCATTTTTTATGTTCGGTTGGGTAGTGGAAAATAAATGAATTTCTTACTTATTTTTTCATATTCGATTGGTTGGTAGAAAACATTTTTCGAAAAATCATAACCAAGACCCACCAACCACACTACCCATGCTACACCAACCCCCACACCCACCACCGATCACCCACCCACCCCCACCCAACCACCATCCTCGAACGCATTTCATCTTAACCCACCCCTACCCCACACCACCACCCACCCCACCCCACACCACCTCTCCATCCAACCCTTCCACCCACCCAACCCCTTCCAAATTTTCTATTTCATATATTTTATTTTACTTTATAATTTTACAACAAATAGGAAATTTTTTCTTACCCACCACCACCAACTATCCCTCCACACAACCCAACCCCACCCCCACCCCACACCAAATTTAACCACGATAACTTTCCATTTTTATATATTTTTTTATAAAGGTAAAATTAAATATGGGTTATTAAGTAGAAAGTATTGGGGCGGGGGGCGGGGGCGGGGGGGGGGGGGGGGGGGGGTTGGCGCTGGCGTGGGTGCGTGTAGAAAAAAAAAAACAATTCAAAACTCTTTTTGAAAAATATTATTTTTTGGGAGGGGGTTGGGTGTCGTGGAAAACCAATAAAAAAAACTTTTCAAAACATGTTTTTTTAAAAGAATATTTGTTTGGAGGGGGTGGGGTCCGGGGGTTGTGAGGGGTGGGTGGTGTAAAAAACCATTTTAAAAAAAAAAGAACTTTTATTTAAGAAAAAAAAAATTCGAGGGGGTGGGGGTTCCCGATGGGGAGGGGGGATGGGGTGGTGTAGAAAATCCAAAAATAAATAAATTAAAACTTGTTTTTAAAAAAAATGGGAGGGGGGGGGGCGGGGGTGGAGGAGTGCTGCGTGGGGTTGTGGGAGTAGTTGGGGTTTGGTGGTTGGAGGTGGGTTTGGTGGTGGTAGGGTAGTTGGTGAAATGGCACTTACGAACTTGTATTCCCGAAAGTCATTTTCCTATTTTTAGGGAACTTATTTTCCTAAAAAAATATTTTCCCAATATTTTGACCAAACGAACATGAGAAATTGAAAAATATTTGGAAAATGTTTTCCTCCTTACCGAACACACCCATACTGTAAAATAACCCTCCTCTTAATAACGACCAAATCCTACTTTGATGCCATTGAGGTTTCATGAAATTTCCCATGATAGTTCAAACACATAAATAAAAGGCATCAAAGGGAAGCAAAACTCGAAGGATGAGTAAGAAATACATAAATGAAAGACGGGGAAAGAGGGATTTAATACACACATTAAGCGCAATAATTTTTGGGGAAGATGAAAAGAATCAAAATATTTAAGACTTTTCAGTTTTCAAGAATAAAATAAAGTGAAATATGAGGATAAAAGCTATTTAAAAAAGTAGTTACCATGTCACGTTCCTCAGACCAACAAGCTAATAGCAAAATTTGATATTATTCCTTTTTTTTTTTTAATGAAAAAGAAACAGCTTACGACTAAAACTATGTTTGGGTTAATTTATAAATTTGGCGGGTTAATTATTAGTTGTACATTGAAAAGATGAAAATTTATATAAGTGAAATACATTTTTTTAGCAACAAAATCGTTAGGAATACAACCTCCCCTTGCCATTACGTCACAATTTTTAAACAATTGATATTTTCTTAGTACAGGGTATCAGGGATATGCAAAGTTCATTCGATAAGCAACAAAAAATAAATTATAAATATTACTCTAGCTCATAGTATTGTTGTTATTGGTGATTAATTTTTTCAAGAATCTGAAAGAGGTAAAGAAAATCATTGATTCTTCCGGTACTAACATCGATATGAAATGCACACTTTTTATATATACGTAAACTCTAAAAACAGGAAAACATATACTGGAGAAAAGAATACATAAGCATGTTCACCCAACGAGCCAAAATCCATCTCATCACTGTCATTGAGAGGCACAGTAGAGTTGTTCGGATAGACCTTGCCATTGACTTGTGCATCACCTTTCGTCCTAGTAAAAAAGGAATTAGATTATACTACTTCAAACAACAGTAAAAAAGCATCTATAAAAAATGTTAAGTTCACCTCTTGCTAAATGTGCTTCAAATTACATATAGATTTGCTAACAGAGATTCTGCAAAAACAAATTGAAGTCAGTTAGTTTGTTCATTATAGAAGAAAAACCATTCTCTCTTTGCAATGCTCATTCCATACAAATTAAATAGCCACAAAGAAAAGGAAAGGAAGTAACATTTTTTTTATTTTTTATAATTAAGGTAATTCATTGTGAATTATGAATATTATTATTTAAGAGTAGTTATGAAGATGGAGAGATGTGAGTTATGGAGATGATTTTTTAAAATAAAATAATTGAAAAAAATGAAGATAAAAGCCAAAAAAAGGAGCATAAAGATAAATAGGATGCTTGACCATAGAGAGGTATCACATCACCTTGTCTATGCCTAGCTTTATATTATACATAGATAGATTAATTCCAAAGTGGAAAGATAGTGTTTCTACTTATGTACAGTAATTATTTATGCTCCAAGTATATATCCTTTGTATAGGTTACATAAACTGCATCTTATACTCATTGAAATTATCAGAAAAATAAAGAATAAAAAAGTTTTCTTTTAACATAGTATCGGAGCATAGGCATCTTCTCTAAGCTCCGAGGCTTCTTTTTGTGGAATAACAGGAAGTAAGGAAAAAAAGAAAAAAAGACGAGAGATTGAAACAATGGGGGAACGTGTTCACTTGACAGAAAACTCCCACGGAGAGAACTCAATCCTTGTTGACTTAACATCTAGAATATCTCAGATGTTGAGCCAAAGATCAACTTGTAACAAGTCATGAACTTGTCGCAACACCAATTGGCATCAAGCTGAATGACACCAATTATGGACTATGGTCCCAATTTGTGGAGATGTACATCTCAGGCAAAGACAAGTTGGGATATATAAATGGAGATCTTCAACAACCTCTTGAAACAGATCCTAGTTGCAAGAAATAGGGAACAGCGAATGCTGTGTTAAAGGGTTGGCTGATCAACTCTATGGATCCAAATCTGATTGGTAACTACATCAGGTTCCCAACAGCAAAAGCAGTGTGGGATTCTATTGCTACGATGTATTTTGATGGCAGCGACACCTCGCGGGTTTATTGTTAGAACCCGTATTTTTGTACATTGGAATAATCCGGGTTAATTATGATAAGTTAAGGACAAAACTATTAGGGATACTAAGTCGGGATTTTTGACCTTCGATTTTATTTTGAGGTATAGGTTGCTCATGAATTAGTTGGCATGAAATAATTAGAAGAATTTGGGACCAAAAGTGATAAAATTGGAAGTTGAAAAATCATCCATTTCTATGGTTGGCCTTGTAAGTGGGGTGAATGGCCCACACAAGTTGTGTTCAATTTTAATTGGAACAACATGGTGTGGGCCGGACAATTGTGCACTTCATTTAAGTGGCAAAAGATGACCACTAGTTTCATTTCTCACTCCACCACACTTAGACTCAAAAAAAAAAAAAAAGAGCAAGAAGTGAAGAGAGGGAGGCTCTCGGCCAGCCCTCCCAAAAATCACCTCCCCTCTCAAGCCCTTCAAAAATAAATTTCTTGGTGTTAACCCACTACATTGAAGTCCCTAAGTAGCGTGAAAGAGTTGTTTGGGTCATCTAACCATTCATTGTATCCAATTGCAAACCCTAGCCATTTGTGGTATTGAAGAACAAATGTAAGTTTTGCTCTTGTTCTATGTGTTGTGAACTCTTATTTCATGTTGTAGTATGTAAATATGGATGAAAATCATGAAATATGGCGTGATGAAGTTGGCCGTGTGTTTGGTGTTCTAGCCGTGTATATGGGTGTTGAATTGGATTGATGAATTACTTCTTGTAGTATGTTAAATTGTTGTAGCGTGTAGAGGGGCTAAGAATCACTATCATATGTATGTGTAGTATGGACGAATGTGGGCCACATAGTATGTCGAAGATCGCATTAATATCGTTTAGCATTTTAATCGTCGTCGTTATGAATTCTAGTTGGAAATGAGCATTAACAACTCAAGATTGATGTTGGGAATTTGTGGGCTGATCTAAGGCTTATTGTACGCTTGATGTAATTCGTATATCTATGAAAATTTTATCGTTATATTGTGGTTTGTGATACAAAACATGGCTTAAAAATGAGGAAAGTAGCAAGGGAAATTTGCTCTCGGCTAGGGGCCGGGTTTCAATGACTTGGAGAAAATTTTTGGATTGTTGGAAAAATTATGTGAAGGGTTTAGAAGTCCTCTAATATTGTGGGTAAGGATTCGGGTTGATAATTGAATGTATGAGCAATAATGTGGCTTGAATGTAAGCCGTTGAATTGAATATTTGGAAAGTTGTTAAATGATGTAAAAGAGAGCTACTATTATTACTTTGCCTTTCGAATTGGTTATCGATGTTGCTAGGTTGGTTATTGTGGTTGTTGTTGTTGTTGTTGATTGATATGGCCGAGTTAAATTCTCGGGGTAGCCTATTTATAGGGGAAATCGCCGAATTTACGTAGAATTAAGGTTTGGAATTTAATGCCCAAAAGTCTTTAGCTAATGTTTGGCATTTTATGGCTTATTTTTAGATCGTGGGCAGCCCGAATTATAGTTTGGACTTAGCTTGAGTTGGATCATATTGGAGAGCGTTTGAGGTATGTAAAGTAACCTTTCTTTTTGGCATGCCTTAGTTAAAGTAGGCTATGATACGAGCCTAAGAAACTCTATTCTCGCAACCGAGCTTGTTTATGATTCACACGTGTTTCCTTGGTATTCTTGTGCCCATATGCCATAACATTGATCCTTATATCCTTGGAATTCATAATTATTAAAGATGTCATGAAAGCTGATTTTTGATTTTAAAGCTTATTCTTTAGCGATTCCAAAAGTTCAAACGCTCATAACTTTCTCAGAAAAGCTCGGATTGCTTTGAAATTTTCGTAGGAGTTTGTATGATATAGAATGAGTATGTTTTTCATAGGCGGGATCAGTTCGGGTCTATACTCGTCCGTGGGTCCCGCGACGCCCTTTTATGTGAATTCGATAACTTTGAAACAAATAGTAATAATTATTATTCCGATTTCGAATATGACTATTTTACTTATCTTTTGGATTTATGATAATGATTTTATGCATATGATTACTCACTACTCCGCTCGTGCCTACTATGATATCGTTCGCCGGTTCCGGGACCGGTTCGGTTGTCGTGCGCATTATGATACATTAGGTGTTATCTTTGCCGTGATTATGGTTCACCGAGCTCCTCGCTCGAGGCGGGTTCCACTTATGTTTGGCGTTATGCCGTGTATGGAGATATCTTGTGTGATATGTGACGGAGATTCGGAGATTTGAAACCTTCGGTGTTATCTTGTGTTATGGCGCCATCGACAGCGGGCGACCATATTTCGTGCCCTATGCATGACTTATATTTTGAAGTAACATTTTGATATTTTGGAAATGCATTTACTTTACGTACCTCTATTTCGATTTGATCTCGGATTGTACATTACATTTTCGCTTTGCATACTCGGTACATATTTCGTACCGACCCCTTTCTTCGGGGTCGCGTTTCATGTCCGAGGTACGGACGCACGGCTTGGTGATCCACCGGTTTAGACACCTTCTTCTCGCTATTTGGAGTGCTCCTCTCATTCGGAGCTTATATTTTGGGTATATATTCGTCGTGCATTGCATTGTATATAATTGTTCGTGGGTACGGCGGGGCCCGTCCCGTCATATGATTATGTCGTACGTTTAGAGGTCCGTGGACATGTTTTGTGGGTTGTGCCTACTTAGTACGGTTGTGTTTGTATATGTTGTGTTTGGGCGATTCCGTTCGTCGCGGCCCCATTGTCGGCCCGCATATGTATATATGTTGCTTTCTGTTGGCCCCGTGTGGCCTTTGTTGGTATTTTTAAATACGCGAGGGTTATTTTGGATAGTCCGTAAAACAAAGGAAACTCGCCGAAATTTTTCCGGAAAATTATATAAATTTGAAACACGCCTTGTCGCCTCGTTATATACTTGGATGCGTTTGATATACCTTGTGATAGCGTTTGATAGGTGTGTTTGGGTGCCCGAGATCGGGCACTAGTCACGGCCTACGGGGTTGGGTCGTGACGAAGTGGTATCGAGCGCGGTTTCACCCTCGGAGTGTCCACGGATCGTGTCTAGTAGAGTCTTGTTTATCGATGTGTTGTGCACCACATCTATAAGCGAGGCTGACTGAAGGACATTTAGGATGTTGTCTTTTCTTCTGATCTTAGATCGTGCGTTAGAGCTGTGTTATCAGGATGACTCTTTCTGACGAAATGTTCTGTTTTCAGTGATGCCTCCGAGGAAGACCACAGCTGCCCAGAGGGGCAAGTCTGCAGCGGTAGGTGAGACCAGTCGAGCCCGGGTGACTACTAGGGCTCGTGCCCAGAGTGAGCCAGATATTGTGCCCCCGACAGCTAGTTCGGCTACACCGCCGCTTGGGAGGAGAGTTTCGGGCGGGTACGGGGGCGGCTCCACCGCCAGCTCCCGAGGTTCGAGTACCAGAGCCTCCAGCCCCTCAGCTAGGTACAGAGATTGGGGACATGCGAGAGGCGGTCCAGCTATTGACCCGGCTGGTAGCAGGACGGAGCTCGTAAAGGGCGTGGCGGTGATCGGGTAGGCGTCGTGACGGTCATAGGGCAAGTGACTTTTACTTTGTGGGCCCAAGTTCTTCGGGTCAGCCCGCAGGACCCTAATGAGTTTATCCGACGATGCGGCGGACCCTCGCGACCGATTAGTGCTTCGTACGAGTCGGCCGAGATGGCGTCATCTGGGTTGCACGATGTGCGCCCAACTAGCCGTACGAGTCCCGGATGCGGCCCGTAGGCGAGGTGCCCCTCCGTACCGTACGGGGCGAGTTCGTCGCAGGCCTTCCCGGCCCGTTTTCCGCCCTCCTGAGGTGGCGAGGCGAGCGTAGCAGGCGTATTCCTTTAAAGCAACGGGCGAGAATCGATCGGGAGTACGGCTTTGGAGTTCGATTCGGTCGAATACGCGGCACACATATACGTCGATACGACCGACCTGACGCACCGATATATAGTGAGCCGGACCCGATTTTGTGTTGGCCGACGCTGCTTGGTGATGGCGACCCGTACCGTGTGGATATCGCTCGTATACGAAAGCTCACGTTCAGTAGCGTGGAGGACGGACGCGAGCAGGCGCCGGCCGATAGGGTTGATGACGAGGGCCGACCCGAGAGGGCTGCATCATCGGATATTCTTGGGATTTTCGAGGCGGGCGGCCCCTCGGCCCGAGCGAGAGAAGCGAGATATTCTCCCCGGTCATCACGGGGTACACTCCACGGTTCACGGCCAGGAGATCGGAGGCGCGAGGTTATTTGAGGGCCCGAGTTCCGTGTTTTTCCCGAGCTCGCGCTTGTGGAGAGGTTGAGCGGTCGAGGAACGAGACCACCCGGACCTCCGTGTTCTTATTGTGGGAGGGCGACACCCTGGAGGGGGTGCTTTCGCGCCCGCCGTGCTTGCTTTACGTTTGGCCGTCGGGGCCGTCGGATGAGAGCTGTCCGGCTAGAGGTGGTACGGGCGATTCGGTCGATACGGTCGGCGGGTGGTTCATCTTCGTCCTCGGTAGCGACGCGCCACGCCGGGGCGAGGTACACCGGCGTCGGCGGTAGTGCCGGCGCAGGGTCGTGGTGGGTTCTGGTTCTAGCGGTCCTTCGAACCGCATTTGTGCATTGCGACCGACGGGACCGGGGAAGCGTCGCCTAATGTCGTCACGGGTATATTCGGTTTTCTCTCGAGATGTGTATGCATTGATTGATCTCGGTTCTACATTATCGTATATTTCTCCACTTGTTGCTAATAAAATTGGGATAGGGTGGAGTCGATAGAGCCTTTTGGGGGTAGCTACACCAAGGGGATTCCCATAGCCGATCAAATTTATAGAGATTGTTCGGTTATTATGCGTGTGACCGTGCACTCAAGGCCAATTTGGTAGAGTTAGATATGGAGTTCGACGTGATTATGGGTATGGATTGGCTAGCTTCTTGTTATGCTACGTTATTGTCAAAAGAAGATAGTTCGTTTCCGGTTCCGGGGGGCAGGTCATAGAGTGGGCGTAATACTGACATCGAGGGGTAAGTTTATTTCATACCTCAAAAGTGACAAAATGATCGGAAAGGGTATATTTATCATCGGTTCGTGTTCATGATTTAGAGCGAGAGGCACCGACTCTTCGATCGGTTCCGTTGGTTAATGAATTTGTAGATGTATTCCCGGATGAGCTTCCGTGTCTTCCCCGGCGGGAGATAGAGTTTGCGTTGATTTGTTGCCGGATACTGCCCTATCTCTATTCCTCCTGAGAATGGCACATAAAATTGAAAGAATTAAAGGAGCAAAAGGGAGAGACTTATTGGAGAAGGGTTTCATTCGACCCAAGACATCACCCCCGGGGGGCTGCGGTACTATTTGTGAGGAAGAAAGACGGCTTTGCGGATGTGCGTTGATTACGGAATTTGAACAAGGTAACCATCAAGAATAAGTATCCTCCCGGGATTGATGATTTGTTTGATCGGTTGCGGGGGTGCCGGTGTTTCTCGAAGATAGACTCGCGCGGTCGAGCTATCATCGAGGTACGGGTACGAGAGGTCGATATTCCCAAGACGGCGATTCGGGACCGATATGGGCACTATGAATTCGAGTTATGTCTTTCGGGGCCGACAAATGCCCCGACGGTATTTATGGACACGATGAATCGGATATTCGGACCGTTCTTGGATATGTTTGTGATCGTATTTATCGATGATATTACGGTTTATTCTCGGTCGAAGCGAACATACGGACCATTTGAGGACGGTACTTGGCACGGCTCGGCACCAGAAATTATTTGCTAAATTTTCCAAATGTGAATTCTGGTTATCTTCGATGGCATTTCTGGGACATATTATTGGAGCTGATGACGTCCGGGTGGATATCCAGAAGATAGAGGCCGTTAAGAATTGGCCTCGACCTACGACGCCAACTGAGGTGCGTAGCTTTCTGGGATTGGCCGGTTATTACAGGAGGTTCGTAGAGAAATTTGCTTCGATTTCAGCGCCTTTGACAAGGGCGACTCGAAGGAGCTAAGTTTCGGTGGTCCGATGCTTGCGGCGTAGCTTCCGATTCTTTGAAAGAAGTTGACTACGGCTCCGGTCCCGACCGCCTAGAGGGTCCGGATGGGTATGTGATCTATTGTGATGCCTCGGGTATTGGTTTGGGGTGTGTGTTGATGCGGCACGGCGGGGTGATAGCTTATGCTTCCGGCGGCTCGAAAAAACATGAAAAGAATTATCTACTCACGATTTGGAGCTGGCGCGGTTATTCATGCTTTGAAGATGTGGAGACATTATTATATGGGGTTCGCGTTGATATTTATACGGATGCAAGAGCCTCCGAAGAGACATCTTTGCGAAGGAGTCAACTTGCGACGACGGAGGTGGTTAAGAGTTGTTAAAAGATTATGATGTTGATATTCTCTATCATCCAGGAAAGCTAATGTTGTAGCGAGATGCACTTAGTCGCGAGTATGGGTAGCCTAGCGACGTGCCATCGAGAGTAAAGCAATGGTTGTGATATTCGTAGTTTGGCTAGTCTTGGAGTTCGTTACCGATTCTCGAGATGTTGGGGTTTGTTCCCAAAGGTATTCTTTGAGTCTCATTATAGAAGATATCAAGCGACATCGGTATGAGGGATCCTATTGTCACGGTACGCAGAGTGCGGCTTCCGGAACGGAGGAAGGCTTCCGTTTGAGATTTCACGATGGAGTGTTATTTCCAGGAGGCGGTGTGTGTGCACGACGTTGCGGGGCTGCGGCGGCGAGGTTATGGGCGAGGCATTATGCCCGATATTTGTTCACCCGGGGGTCGATGAAGATGTACCATGATCTTAGATGCTTATATTGGTGGGATGGTATGAAAAGAGATATAGCGAGTTCGTCGCTCGTGTCCGAACCCGGCGAGGGTTAAGATTGAGCTTTTGAGGCCCATGGTTTATTGCAAGAGATGGAAATACCAACGTGGAAGTGGGAGATCATTAATATGGATTTCATTATAGGTTTACCTCGCACTCACGGAGGTATGATTCTATTTGGGTTATCGTTGATCGGTTGACAAAATCGACCGTATTTTCTTCCCGGACTACTGCTACGTCACCGAGGATTATGCCGGGGTTTTATATCGTGGAGATTGTGCGACTTCACGGAGTTCCTTTATCTATTATCTCCGATAGAGGTGCCCGGTTACAGCTAATTTCTGGAGATCCTTTCGAGCGGGATTGGGGACGCGGGTGAGTCTCGTCACAAAGATTCCATCCCCGATCCGACGGACGGAAAGCGAGCGCCTATACGGACATTGGAAGATATGTTGCGAGCTGTGTTATTGATTTGAGAGGTAGGCGGGAGGATCATTTGCCACTTGTTGAATTTGCTTATAATAACGCCTACCGGCTCATTCGAGATGACACCTTATGAGGCATTGTATGAGAAAGTGTAGATCACGTCGGTTGGTTTGATGTCGGGGGCGGTTGATTGGCCCGGATGTGGTCCGGCGGGCCGTGGATAAGGTGAAACTCATTCGAGAGCGGTTGTTAGCGGCTCGAGTCGGCGAAATCATATGCGGATAATCGCCGTCGACCTTTGGAGTTCCAGTTGGCGATTGAGTTTTCTGAAGGTGTCGCCTATGAAAGGTGTTATGAGATTCGAAGAAAGGGAAGCTCGGTCGAGATATATTGGACCTTACTAGATTGTTCGCACAATAGGCAAGGTTGCCTATGAGTTAGATCTGCCAGTGTTGATTTGGGAGCGGTTCACCGGTATTTCATGTTCTATGCTTCGTAAATGTATTGGTGACCCTTCGCAGTCGTTCTGTAGATGATATCCGGAGTCACGGAGGAGCTATCTTATGAAAAAGCAGCCTATAGCCATATTGGATCGTCGGGTAAAAAGGTTGCGGAACAAAGATATGGCTTCTGTTAAAGTCTTTGTGGCGGAATAATAATCGAGAGGAAGTGATAGCATCCATGGTAGCTCAGAATTATTGAAGGACGTGGATGAAGATTTGGAAGTTCCAAGAAGACCCATGACAAGATCTCAAACTAGGAAATTGCAAGACAAGCTTAATGGACTGCAATCAACAATTCAAAAGTGTCTTGTGATGGAAGAAGAGCTCCGGCCCAATTCAGATTTTTTCCTCAAGTCTTACACTTATTTGGAGGCCCAAATTAAAGTCCAAAGTGAGATGGAATGAGGCCCAAATCAGCCCCAAAGAAGAAGTTTCCAGCTGACCCATAATTAGCCCAAATATTAGTTTCTAGAATAAATATTTAATTGTTGTTTTAATCTATGTTGACTTGCATTGGTCCAAGTGTGGGTAGTCTTCTAGGTTGTTTTAATCTATGTTGCATTGGTCCAAGTGTGGGAAGACTTCTATGCTTCTAGGGAAGATAATTCCCATTTATTTCTATTTTGACTAGCTCCTTCTTTACAACTATATAAAGGGGTGATTGTCATTCATTGTAGATCAGATTTTGAAGAATATATTATATTGAGAGTTCTTTTGAACCTTTGTGGAATTACTTTGGATTTATCTTTCGACCTAGCTAGTTCATAGTTCAAGGTAGTAAGATAACTTCTTTTTGATATCTTTGGTTTCTTCTTGGTATTCTTAGAAGGCGATTAGTACACATACTAATTGTTGTCTAACGTTACTCTGGAAGCGGTCAAGATCCGAATTCTAAGTTTGATTCGTTTCTCAAGTAAAGGCGTTTGGTTCATCCAATAACCAATTCGTTGTTACTTGGATCTTTTCAATTTTAGAACTTACATTCTTGGAAGTTCTTGGAACTATTTCCCCGAATTTCCCATATCTTTATTTTTCAGATTATTTTTCTATTTTTGCTTCCGCACTTCTTATATTTTAATTATTAATTTGGGATTTCCCTAACCTCGTTGTTATCAAGTGGTATCAGAGAGCGGTTTTATCAAGATTCGTTCTTGATAATCTTGGGGATTTCTTGAAAAAAAAAAAAAGAGCAAAAAAAAAAAAAATTAAAAAAGTACCGCGCGGTGAACGTTGACGAAAAAAAAAAGAACAAAAAAAAGTTTAGTGTTTGCTCTTCAAGAAATTTCTTCCATTTATTTGTTTTCTAAAGATTAAGATAGAAAACAAGAAGAGGGGGATCCTAGATCTTTAAAGCTAAAGAAGCAATCAATTTTTTTTTCTTACTCCTTTGATCTTGTTAAAAAAAAAGTCCTTCTTGTTCGAGTCTTGTTTCAACTAAATTCTAATTCTTTCTAGGATTGGTTCTTCATTTTCTTTAGTGCCTCAAAATTCTTTATTTTACTACTAAGGGCTTGATTCTAGTGGGGTTTAATTATAAATCCATAAAGTGTTTTCCCAAAGGTTATTTGAGTGGAAAAAGGCAAAGAGTGAGTGAGAACAATTGAGGAAAAAAAAAGCCAAAGTTTGAGTGATAAATAGTTTTGAAATGACCAATACAGGTGATAGTGAAGATGAAAGGAGGGCTCGTCAAGAAGCCGAGATCCGAGGAAGAAATGACTTCACTCTACAAGCTATGCACCAACAATTCGAAAGATGGACCTTGCAATTTCAAGAGATCAAGGATGCCATTCCGAACAAAATGAGACAATAGCTGAACTTAGGAGAGGAGATCAACATGTTGTACAACCACAAAATAATCCTAGGCCTCAAAATAGAAGAATTATGCCCCATGCCCCCATTGTAAATCAAGAAAACCCTATAGATGATTTTGTTGATGATCTTGATGTAAATCTAGATAGGGTAGGGAGAGATAGGAGGGGGCGGCGAGGAAGAGTGGAAGATGATAACATTAATAGCATAAAGATGAAGATGCCAACTTCAAGGGCACAAGAGATCCGCACTTGTACCTTGATGGGAGCGTTTTAAAGTTGAAGCCATTTTTGATTGTCACAACTATTCACCGAAGCTAAGAAGGTAAAGCTTGCCGTTGTTGAATTTTTCGACTATGTCTATTTGGTGGAAAGAGCTTACAAGGGATAGACAACAAGATGGAGAACTCACCCATTGCTACTTGAAATTTGAGATGAAGAGAGTCATGAAGAAGAGGTTCGTGCCTTCCCACTTTCAAAGAGACCTACAAATGCGTCTTCGAAGATTGGAGCAAGGAACCATGGCTGTTGATGAATACTTCAAAGCTATGGATATGGCTATGATCGAGTTAATTGTATGGCTAAGATGAAGAGGCCACTATGGCTAGATTTCTTAATGGTTTAAATAAAGAAATAGCGATGTAGTAGAGATACAACAATATGTAACTTTAGATGAGTTAGTGGATATGGTCGTAAAACTAGAAAAGCAAATTAAAAAGAAAGCAGCAAGCTAGCTCGTGGAGGAGTCGGCCAAACACCAATTCAAAGAAGCCATGGCCGAAACAAGATGTGAACTCTAGGCCTCAAGGCAAGGGGAAGGCCAAAGTAGATGACAAAGAGGGAGGTAAAACTTTTAATCCTAAATCACCAAAACCTTCTAGTTCTATTCAATGTTACAAATGTCATGGAAGAGGGCATATGATGCATGAATGTCCAAATAGAAGAAATATTCTCATGAAAGAAGATGGAGAGTATGAGAGAGTGAAAAAAGTGAGGTAGAGGAAGAAGAGGGAGGTGCGAGTGAAGATGACGTAGAGTTGCTAATAGTGGTTTTGTTGGGGTAGCTAGGAAGATTCTTGATGGAGAAAATGAGAGTAAAAAAAGTGAGGAAAGAGGAAGAAGAGGAGGTGTGAGTGAAGATGATGTAGAACTTCCTTTTAATGATGGTTTGGTTGCAGTAGTTAGGAGGATTATGGCTATCAATTTGGGAGTCCATGCTGAAGAACAAAGGGAAAATATATTCCATACTAGGTGTGGGATAAGGGGGAGAACTTGTTCTATGATTATCGACAAGTGGTAGTTGTGCTAATGTAGTGAGTTCACACTTGGTAGATACGTTAGGGCTTGCATGCATGAAACACCCTAAGCCCTATAGACTCCAATGGTTGAATGATAGTGGTGAATGAAAGTCAACAAACAATGCATGATTTCATTCAATGTTAGCAGGTATGAGGATGATACTCTTTGTGATATCATTCCTATGCAAGCTTGTCATATCTTGCTTGGTCGTCCATAGCACTTCGATAGGAATACTTTTCATGATGGAAGGAAGAATAGATATTCACTTGAGCTTAATGGCAAGAAGTATACTCTTGCACCTTTAACACTTCTTATCAGGTGTTTGAAGATCAAAAGAGATTGAGGGAATCAATGGAAAACAAAGGGGACGAGAGAAAAGGTGAGCTTGAGGGAAAAGAAATGAAAGATGGCCAAGAGAGAGAGAGAGAGAGGGTAGCAACTTAATCAAAGAGGTAAAGAGGATTTGAGTGGAAAAAAGAAAGTTTTGGTGAGAGGAAAGAGGCTAAGGAAAAGAAAAAAAGAGAGTCTTTATATAAAAGCCAAAGAGTGTTTGAATGCAAGAAAGAGGAATTTGCCCTATAATACTACTTACTTACAAGGAAGTCTTGATTAATTCTGAGCTACTAACTTCTTCTTTGCCAAGTAGTGTTTTTTCTCTTTTGCAGGATTTTGATGATATCTTTCCTGAAGATATTCCTAAAGGTCTTCCACCTTTGCGTGGAATTGAACACCAAATTGACTTTGTGCCTGGTGCACAGATTCCAAATAGGCCTGCTTATAGGAGTAATCCTGAAGAGACAAAGGAGTTGCAAAGGCGGTCGAGAGGAGTTGCTTAAAAAGGGGTTTGTGCGAGAGAGCCTGAGTCCTTGCTCAGTTCCTGTTCTATTGGTGCCCAAAAAAGATGGATCTTGGAGGATGTGCGTGGATTGTCGAGCTATCAACAAGATTACGGTAAAGTATCGTCATCCTATTCCTCGTCTTGATGACATGTTGGATCAATTGCATGGGTCCAAAATCTTTTCAAAATTGATCTAAAAAGTGGTTACCATCGATTCGAATGAATCCTGAGATGAATGGAAAGGCTTCGTTTTTCTAAGACCAAATATGGGCTTTATGAGTGGTTAGTTATGCCTTTTGGCTTGACTAATGCACCCGGCACGTTCACGAGATTGATGAATCATGTTTTTAAGGATTTTCATGGAAAGTTTGTGGTGGTTTATTTTGATGATATCTTGATCTTTTCTAAAACTCTAGATGAGCATGTAGAACACCTAAAGCAAGTTTTTGAAGTTCTTAGAAAACAACAATTGTTTGCTAATCTCAAAAAAGTGTGCCTTTGTGTGGATCGTGTGGTATTCTTGGGTTTTGTGGTCGTTCTAAGGGAGTTGAGGTTGATGAAGATAAAATCAAGGCAATCAAAGAGTGGCCTAAACCCAAGAGTGTAACCGAGGTTAGAAGTTTTCATGGGCTTGCTAGTTTTTTATAGAAGATTTGTTAGAGATTTTAGCACCATTCTCGCTCCTCTAATCAGAAGTTATCAAGAAAGATAAGGTTTTTACATGGGGGAAAGACCAAGATGATGCTTTTAACTTGTTGAAAGAAAAATTATGTTCTGCTTCTCTTTTGCAATTACCTAATTTTTCTAAGTCTTTTGAGGTTGAACGTGATCTTCCGGAAAAGGAATAGGTCTTTGTTTTGATGCGAGTCCAAGCCTATTGCATACTTTAGTGAAAAGTTGAGTGGAGCCACATTGAACTACTCAACTTATGACAAAGAGCTATATGCTTTGGTAAAGGCTTTAGCTACATGGCAACATTATTTGTGGCCTAGAGAGTTTGTGGTTAAGACTGATCATGAATCCTTGAGATATTTGAAGAGTCAAGGTAAGCTTAATCGTAGGCATGCAAAATGGGTTGAATTTATTGAAACTTTCCCATATATGATTGCTTACAAGCAAGGAAAGGAGAATGTAGTTGCTGATGCACTATCAAGAAGGTATGTCTTGGTCTCTACTCTTACTTCTAAGTTGATGGGTTTTGATCAAATCAAGGGCCTTTATGCTAATGATTCTGATTTTGGCAAGGTTTTTGCACGTAATGTAAGTTTGGTCCTTATGACAGGTTTAATCTTCAAGATGGATTTCTTTTTAAGGAAAATAAATTGTGTATCCCTAATTGCTCTTTGCGTGAATTGTTTGTTAGGGAAGCACATGTGGTGGACTCATGGACACTTGAGTGCCCAAAACTTTGGATATACTTGCTGAACATTTCTTTTGGCCAGGCATGCGAAAGGATGTTGAGAAAGTGTGCTCTCAATGTCTTGAATGTAAACAAGCCAAATCGAAAGTGTTACCACATGGTCTTTATACTCCCTTACCTGTTCCTACTTCCCCTTGACTTGATATTTCCATGGATTTTGTGTTAGGTTTGCCTAGAACTAAGCATGGTAAGGACGACATATTTGTGGTAGATAGATTTTCAAAAATGGCTCGCTTTATTCCATGTTTGAAGACTAATGATGCATCACATGTGGCTGATTTGTTTGTAAAGAAGTGGTTAAATTACATGGTATACCTAAAACTATTATTAGTGATAGGGATGCTAAGTTTTTAAGTCACTTTTGGAGAGTTCTTTGGGGAAAGTTGGGAACTAAACTACTATTTTCTACGTCTTGTCACCCGCAACCGACGGGCAAACAAGTAGTTAATAGGACTTTAGGGAATATGTTGAGGGCTGTTCTAAAAGGAAAATTAACATTTTGGGAAGAACATTTGGCCATGGTAGAGTTTGCCTATAATAGTGACCGTCCATTCTTCTGGTAAGTCTCCTTTTGAAGTTGTTTATGGCTTTAATCCCCTCACCCCCTTCTTGATTTGCCTTTGCCTACCGATAATATTGTTAATCTTGATGGTAGGAAGAAGGCTGAAATGATGAAGAAGATTCATGAACAAACAAAGCTTGCAATTGAGCGGAAGAATGAGCAGATCGCCTTAAGGAGAAATAAGGGGCGAAAATCTGTTATTTTTAAGCCCGGGATCAAGTATGGGTGCATTTCGGGAAGGAAAGGTTTCTGCCAAAAGAAGATCCAAACTAGACCCAAGAGGAGATGGTCCATTTGAAGTCCTTGAAAGGATTGGAGACAATGCTTACAAACTTGATCTTCCTAGTGAGTATCAAGTTAGTGCTACTTTCAATGTTTCTGATCTTTCCTTATTTGATGCGTGTTTAAATTCGAGAGACGAATTCATCTCAAGAAGAGGGAATGATAGCATCCATGGTAGCTCAGAATTATTGAAGGACGTGGATGAAGATTTGGAAGTTCCAAGAAGACCCATGACAAGATCTCAAACTAGGAAATTGCAAGACAAGCTTAATGGGCTGCAATCAACAATTCAAAAGTGTCTTGTGATGGAAGAAGAGCTCCAGCCCAATTCAGATTTTTTCCTCAAGTCTTACACTTATTTGGAGGCCCAAATTAAAGTCCAAAGTGAGATGGAATGAGGCCCAAATCAGCCCCAAAAGAAGAAGTTTCCAGCAGCCCATAATTAGCCCAAATATTAGTTTCTAGAATAAATATTTAATTGTTGTTTTAATCTATGTTGACTTGCATTGGTCCAAGTGTGGGTAGTCTTCTAGGTTGTTTTAATCTATCTTTGATCGCCTTGGTCCAAGTGTGTGGGAAGACTTCTATGCTTCTAGGAAGATAATTCCCATTTATTTCTATTTTGACTAGCTCCTTCTTTACAACTATATAAAGGGGTGATTGTCATTCATTGTAGATCAGATTTTGAAGAATATATTATATTGAGAGTTCTTTTGAACCTTTGTGGAATTACTTTGGATTTATCTTTCGACCTAGCTAGTTCATAGTTCAGGTAGTAAGATAACTTCTTTTTTGATATCTTTGGTTTCTTCTTGGTATTCTTAGAAGGCGATTAGTACACATACTAATTGTTGTCTAACGTTACTCGAAGCGGTCAAGATCCGAATTCTAAGTTTGATTCGTTTCTCAAGTAAAGGCGTTTGGTTCATCCAATAACCAATTCGTTGTTACTTGGATCTTTTCAATTTTTAGAACTTACATTCTTGGAAGTTCTTGGAACTATTTCCCTGAATTTCCCATATCTTTATTTTTCAGATTATTTTCTATTTTTGCTTCCGCACTTCTTATATTTTAATTATTAATTTGGGATTTCCCTAACCTCGTTGTTATCAGGAAGTGACCTGGGAAGCTGAGGAGCAGATGAAGAAGAAGTATCCTCATTTATTTTCAGAGCCTACAGGTAATCCAATCCTCTCTTCGACTATGTTGTTTGATGAATGAATTAGTGATCAATGAACGTATTGTCGTGATAGTTGAAAAGGAAACTCCCCCAAATTGTTTGTATGACCCGTAAGTTAGTTTAACATTCGAGGACGAATGTTCTAAAGAGAGAGGATGTTAGAACCCGTATTTTTGTACATTGGAATAATCCGGGTTAATTATGATAAGTTAAGGACAAAACTATTCCGGGATACTAAGTCGGGATTTTTGACCTTCGATTTTATTTTGAGGTATAGGTTGCTCATGAATTAGTTGGCATGAAATAATTAGGAGAATTTGGGACCAAAAGTGATAAAATTGGAAGTTGAAAAATCATCCATTTCTATGGTTGGCCTTGTAAGTGGGGTGAATGGCCCACACAAGTTGTGTTCAATTTTAATTGGAACAACACATGGTGTGGGCCAAGGGACAATTGTGCACTTCATTTAAGTGGCAAAAGATGACCACTAGTTTCATTTCTCACTCCACCACACTTAGACTCAAAAAAAAAAAAAAAAAAAAGCAAGAAGTGAAGAGAGGGAGGCTCTCGGCCAGCCCTCCCAAAAATCACCTCCCCTCTCAAGCCCTTCAAAAATAAATTTCTTGGTGTTAACCCACTACATTGAAGTCCCTAAGTAGCGTGGAAGAGTTGTTTGGGTCATCTAACCATTCATTGTATCCAATTGCAAACCCTAGCCATTTGTGGTATTGAAGAACAAAGGTAAGTTTTGCTCTTGTTCTATGTGTTGTGAACTCTTATTTCATGTTGTAGTATGTAAATATGGATGAAAATCATGAAATATAGCGTGATGAATTTGGGCCGTGTATTTGGTGTTCTAGCCGTGTATATGGGTGTTGAATTGGATTGATGAATTACTTCTTGTAGTATGTTAAATTGTTGTAGCGTGTAGAGGGGCTAAGAATCACTATCATATGTATGTGTAGTATGGACGAATGTGGGCCACATAGTATGTCGAAGATCGCATTAATATCGTTTAGCATTTTAATCGTCGTCGTTATGAATTCTAGTTGGAAATGAGCATTAACAACTCAAGATTGATGTTGGGAATTTGTGGGCTGATCTAAGGCTTATTGTACGCTTGATGTAATTCGTATATCTATGAAAATTTTATCGTTATATTGTGGTTTGTGATACAAAACATGGCTTAAAAATGAGGAAAGTAGCAAAGGGGTCTGCTCTCGGCTAGTGGACCGGTTTCGGCCAGCTTGGAGAAAATTTTGGATTGTTGGAAAAATTATGTGAAGGGTTTAGAAGTCCTCTAATATTGTGGGTAAGGATTCGGGTTGATAATTGAATGTATGAGCAATAATGTGGCTTGAATGTAAGCCGTTGAATTGAATATTTGGAAAGTTGTTAAATGATGTAAAAGAGAGCTACTATTATTACTTTGCCTTTCGAATTGGTTATCGATGTTGCTAGGTTGGTTATTGTGGTTGTTGTTGTTGTTGTTGATTGATATAGCCGAGTTAAATTCTCGGGGTAGCCTATTTATAGGGAAATCTTTTAATTTCGTAGAATTAAGGGCGAAATTGGAATTTAATGCTCAAAAAGTCTTTAGCTAATGTTTGGCATTTTATGGCTTATTTTTAGATCGTGGGCAGCCCGAATTATAGTTTGGACTTAGCTTGAGTTGGATCATATTGGAGAGCGTTTGAGGTATGTAAAGTAACCTTTCTTTTTGGCATGCCTTAGTTTAAAGTAGGCTATGATACGAGCCTCTAAGAAACTCTATTCTCGCAACCCGAGCTTGTTTATGATTCACACGTGTTTCCTTGGTATTCTTGTGCCCATATGCCATAACATTGATCCTTATATCCTTGGAATTCATAATTATTAAAGATGTCATGAAAGCTGATTTTTGATTTTAAAGCTTATTCTTTAGCGATTCCAAAGTTCAAACGCTCATAACTTTCTTAAAAGCTCGGATTGCTTTGAAATTTTCGTAGGAGTTTTTATGATATAGAATGAGTATGTTTTTCATAGGCGGGCTCGGTTCGGGTCTATACTCGTCCGTGGGTCCCGCGACGCCCTTTTATGTGAATTCGATAACTTTGAAACAAATAGTAATAATTATTATTCCGATTTCGAATATGACTATTTTACTTATATTTTGGATTTATGATAATGATTTTATGCATATGATTACTCACTACTCCGCTCGTGCCTACTATGATATCGTTCGCCGGTTCTGTTGTCGTGCGCATTATGATACATTCCGGTGTTATGCTGTGATTATGGTTCACCGAGCTCCTCGCTTGAGGGCCGGGTTCCACTTATGTTTGGCGTTATGCTGTGTATGGAGATATGCTGTGTGTGATATGTGACGGAGATTCGGAGATTTGAAACCTTCTGGTGTTATGCTGTGTTATGGCGCCATCGATGCGGGCGACCATATTTCTGTGCCTTATGCATGACTTATATTTTGAAGTAACATTTGATATTTTGGAAATGCATTTACTTTACGTACCTCTATTTCGATTTGATCTCGGATTGTACATTACATTTCTTTGCACCGCAAGACATATTTAAATGCATCGACCCCTTTCTTCGGGCGTTTCATGCCACGCAGTACGTACGCACATTTTGGTGATCCACCGGTTTAGGACACCTTCTTACGCTATGCCTGAGTGCTCCTCTCATTCCGGAGCTTATATTTTTGGGTATATATTCGTCTGTTGCATTGTATATAATTGTTCATGGGTACGGCGGGGCCCTGTCCCGTCATATGATTATGTTTGTCTGTTTAGAGGTCTGTGGACATGTTTTGTGGGTTGTGCCTACTTCCGTACGGTTGTGTTTGTATATGTTGTGTTTGGGCGATTCCATTCGTCGCGGCGTGCCTTTGTCGGCCCGCATATGTATATATGTTGCTCCGTTGGCCCCGTGTGGCCTTTGTTGGTATTTTACGTACGCGCAGGGTTATTTTGGATAGTCCGTAAAACAAAGGAAACTCTGCCGAAATTTTTCTGGAAATTATATAAATTTGAAACACAGCCTTGTCGGCTTCTGTTATATACTTGGATGCGTTTGATATACCTTGTGATAGCGTTTGATAGGTGTGTTTGGGTGCCCAGATCGGGCACTAGTCATGGCCTACGGGGTTGGGTCGTGACATTTATGATCTCAAGAGGAAGGTGACAAGGCTCAAACAGGGATCCATTGCGGCATGCTACAATAACCTGCAAGGTCTATGGAGAGAAATTGATTTTCGTCGCCTAAATTGGATGAAGTGTGAATATGATATACAAAAGTATAACTCTATTTCATAGGAAGATAGAGTCTATACATTTCTGGATGGATTAGATGATCGTCTTGCCAAGATCCGAGGAGATGCGCTTCAACTTCAACCATTTCCTACAATCGAACAAGCCTATGCACATGTTAGCCGGAAGATCTAAGACAAACTGTGATGTTAACAAAAGGAGATATTGTTCTTGGTGCTGTTATGATCTCAAAGGGAGGACAAAATCAACATCAACAGCCTTCACTTCATGTGCTTTCCCGGTAGTACATCAGTAAAGCCAAGGCCACGAACAAATGAGGGTGGTTGCACGCACTGCGGGAATATGAAACACACTATAGATAGTTATTTCAAGTTGCATGGATATCCATACTGGTCGCACGAACTTAAGACAAAAAGAAAACGTGAAGCTGGCCGAGCTGCATTAGTGAACACTGGAGACTCACCAAATGCCATGGCGAACATGGGTTCTCAACTTATTTCACAAACAAACTCTTCCCCTGCTACAGCAAACATATCTATGTCTCCTAATGATTCAGGTAACCTTGGTTGGATTATTGATTCGGAGGCAACTGATCACATGACATTTGATTCGGGAGATTTTGTTGAATTCACTCAACCAAAGTGAACGTGCATTGCTAATGCTAATGGAGTGACATATCCAGTTATAGGGGCTGGAAAATTTGCACTCTCACCCTCTTTTTCACTACTAAACACTATTTTAGTTCCATCTCTTTCAAATAAATTATTATCTGTCGGTCAAGCTACTGAGGAAGTGAACTGTTGTGCACTATTTTACCCTAAGTTCTGTTTGTTTCAGGATATTCTCACCAAGGAGATCATTGGTCATGGTACTAAGCAGAGGTGGAGCCAGGATTCGAAGCTTGTGGGTTCGGGGTTCTAATTCTTTAAAGTTACTGGGTTCTTAATTAATAATTTATACATATTTGACAAAAAATTTAATATAAATATATGGTTCGGACAAAAGCTACTGGGTTCGGCCAAACCCACACCCGAAGGGCTGGCTCTGCCCCTGGTACTAAGAGAGATGGGCTTTACTGTATGGATGATTTCAGCCTTGGCGGGAAAATATTGGACTTGGGAATGGTGAAAAAGTGCGGCAGATTTGGTTGTGGCATTGCCGATTTGGACACCCGTCATTTTCTTACTTAAGGCATTTGTTTCCAAGTCTATTTTCCAACCTATGTGAATCTAATTTTAAGTGTGAACCTTGCATCATGGTCGTGTTTCTTATCCAATAAGACCAAAAAAATGTGAAATACCCTTTATGTTGATCCATTCGGATGTTTTGGGACGGGCTCTTATAACGGTTTCTTCAGGTTATAGATGGTCTGTAACCTTTGTAGATGATTGTACACGTATGACTTGGCTCTATTTGATGAAAAATAAGAATGAGGTGTTTGCAATTTTTTGTTCTTTCCATAACATGATCAAGACTCAATTCTTAGATTTTAGAAACACGCAACGAATAGCACATGGATCAAGCTACGAGAGCATTTTCAAGAAAATGGCATGCTTCATGAATACTTTCCCCACAAATGCCACAACAAAATGGTGTTTCAGAGCGGAAAAATTGACATATTCTTGAAGCAACTCGAGCCCTCTTAACAGCAGCACATTTACCGCGACGTTATTAGACTGATGCGGTTGTTTCCGCTGTTTATTTATTGAATAGAATGCCATCCCGAGCATTGAACTTTGAAACTCCATTACAAGCTCTTGCTCATCATGTGCCATTGCCATCTATATTAATGCTTCCACCTCGCATATTTGTTGGTGTTGCTTATGTTCATCTTCACAAAATCAGCGAACCAAACTTGATCCATGTGCTATTCGTTGCGTGTTTCTAAGATAACAACACATAAGAAAGGCTATAGATGCTATGATTCTACTTCTAGGTGCCTTTATATGACGAAATGGCCGCAAAATTT
>NC_081351.1:61785820-61821785 GCF_029784015.1 Lycium ferocissimum
ATCTTTTAAAAACACTTTCCATCGTTTTGTCATGAGCCCAAAGCATAAATTCGGTTTGGGAAAAAATAGGACATTTTGGAAAACAATGGATTATCGGGAAAGGATTCATGCCTTGAATCGTGAACTTCTAACGTTTAGAAACAAGGAGGTTATGGAAATATTTATGGAATCAAACATAGGAATCATGCCTTTGAAAGAAAGAGGACGACCTTAACATACCTTTCGGTCGCCTTAGTCGTTGAACGTTTATCCTTCCAAGCTCGTAAATCTACATATAAACCATTCATACTATTATTGGGCTCGATGTCATACGCTCATCTTAAGCCTTCAATTTAATTCGTTTAGAATCTCTGCCGAAATTCGGACAGCATCTCCCCTGTTTATATGCCTAGCCCGAAATCACAATCCAACAACCAACAACAACAACAAAAATACCAACATCAATAACATCATTTCCAACACCAATATGTACCATAAAATAGCCCACACGCTGTTTTCCAACTTCCATAACAGGTACTTACTACACAATTATTTAACGGCTTTATCTCCGTAAATAAGCCTTAAATAATACCAAAGAAAAGAAAATTCATACCTTTTTCTTGTTAAGCAGAGAAATATCCTCAATATCCACGCTAAAATCCACCGCAAAACAATACTAGAATCCCAACCATGCGTTACCCGGACCTAAACCACTACTCCGCTACTTGAAAATGGCTCACGTTTTGCTTTCCTCACTCTCTCTCTCTCTTCGATTTATGGAATTTTCCAGCAATATTTGATGTAAAAAGGGGGTTATTACCCTTTATATAAGGGTCAAATTCGGGGGGTCACTGTAGCAGTACTGTAGCATACGTTTCTGCTCTGTCAGCTGAACTTGTAACGTCCATAATTCTCTACTCCGGTGTCCTATCGATGAGCGATTTGTTGCATTAAAAATTAGACTAGACGAACTTCATTTTAAGCTTTTGTTTAACCTTAAAACACTTTATATGCTAAGAGATATTCGTCCCCCAGTGTAATGGACAAAATTTTCACGCAAAACGTACCCATCCTTTCTCAGTCGTACTCTTACCATTTCTTCCGCATTTCCTTATAAAACCTTTCGGTATATATTATATACATCCTTTACTTATTAAATATACTTAATAATGCTTGCTCCTTATATTCCAAAGTGGTTTTACTTAACCTAACTCAACGTACTTATGTTTCAAATTTGCTAGTGCTCTTCGAAGATACGAGGTGTAACAAAAACATTACCATTTATATGTGTGTAAAGATATGTGACAGAGCTGGAAACTTTATTGTTTATTGTTTTACTTTCGGCTTGAGTATTGGTGTTTCATTGTTGGTAATTGGTGATTGATTCTGAAAGAGGAATATTTCAGGATATTTATTGTGATCCATGTTTGTTGTGCCTGTCTGCCTATTCCATTGATTTTATATGTGTATGCATGATACTAATCTTAGTCGGCCTATGATACCTACCAGTACGTGTTGTTTGTACTGACCTACACTTGCTGCACTTTTTTTGTGAGTGCAGATTTTGAGCCAGAGACGTCTTCCAGACCTCGCATCTAGTTGAGGTTATTCGTTACCAAGATCAGAGGGTGAGCTCCTATCCGTGCCATGCCGCCTGAAGATCTTTCTTTATTTCAGATGTCTATTTTCATCCCAGACATTATGTTTATTTTTAGACAGTATCTCTTCTTTTAGACATTGTTGGTTAGAGTCCTTGTACGGTGACTTTCAGATTTTTGGGGATATAATAGCTAGGTTTCCGCACTCGCTATTTTGATTTATTTTATTTTCAGACATCTTATTACATTATTCGTGGGAAATGTTTATTAATTGTCTTAATAATGGGTTAAGGG
Source organism: Lycium ferocissimum (assembly GCF_029784015.1). Classification (NCBI taxonomy): domain Eukaryota; kingdom Viridiplantae; phylum Streptophyta; class Magnoliopsida; order Solanales; family Solanaceae; genus Lycium; species Lycium ferocissimum. The sequence continues at coordinate 61,787,692 of NC_081351.1, forward strand.
ATTGGTTCGCTCACTACAGGACTAGTGTGGGTGCCACTCACGTCTGTGGGGATGTGACACCGACGATCCCAAGGGTGAAATATTTCTTGGAAGGGCGGAATGGAGAAGTATGACGAAGATGACTATGCATGCAAAGAGGCTAATACTTAAATGCAAGCTTTTTTTGAGTTTCAATGATAAGGAGAACAATGTGGTAAGGAGAACAATGATTAGCAAGGTCATGGATGATCCTAGCCAATGGGAGAATCTCTTCCATTCCAAGTGTGTCATCAATCAAAATGTGTGTGTAATGATCATAGATAGTGGAAGTTGTGCGAATGTTGCAAGTATGACGTTGGTTGATTTCTTGAAACACCCCACCACCAATCATGAGAGTCCTTACAAACTCCAGTGGCTCAACGAATGTGGAGAGTTAAAGGTGACTCGATAAGCCATTATTAAGTTCAAAGTTGGGAAGTATCAAGATGAGATTCTATGTGATGTTGTTCCTATGCAATCTTCTCATCTTCTACTGGGGAGGCCTTGGCAATATGATAGTCGACCAAACATGATGGGAGAACCAATCGGTACACACTTGTACACAATGGGCTCAAGCATGTGTTATCTCCCATGTGCCCTTCGCAAGTTGGTGAAGTTTATCATAAAATGAGGGAGTTAAGGACAAGGGTAAGAAGGAAAAATGGAATATTAAAGAAAGTAGTTCTCAAGAGGGAAGTGAGAAAAATAAGGAGTCAAGAGGAAAGGCTAAGCTGTCCATCTTGGCAAATTTTTGGGAAATTAGGGAGGAGATGGAGGAGCGACAACCGGTGATCCTCTCATGTCCATAGGGACTATGCCTTGCACGCTAACGAACTAACATCTTATTTTCAGTTCTATTTAACTTCTCTTTGCGGAACTATGATGATATGTTCCCTTTCAAAGGGATTACCGGCCATTAAGGGAATTGAGCACCAAATCAACTTTTCCCGGGAGCTGGTGCCTAAACAAACCGACATATAGGAACGGCCGGATGACAACAAAGAACTTCAAAGACAAGTGGATGAACTCCTTGAACAGGGGGTTGTATGAGAAAGTATGTGTCCGTATGCGTGCACCCGTGATCTTAGTGCCAAAGAAAGATGGAACATGACGCATGTGCATGAGATTGCCGAGCCATCAACAAGATAACGATAAAGCAATATCGTCATCTCATACCTCATCTTGATTACATGCTTGATAAATTGAATGGTTCATGCATATTTTCTAAGATTCACCTTAGAGTGGATACCATCAAATCTTGATGAAATCCGAAGATGAATGGAAAACGGCATTCAAGAACTAATTTGGTCTCTATGAATGGTTGGTGATGCCTTTCGGTGTCACTAATGCTCCTAGTGAACCATGTTATGAAACCTTTTATTGGGAAATTTGTGGTTGCTTATTTTGAGGATATCTTGGTGTATAGTAAAACCATGGATGAGCATGTTAATCACTTGAATTGTGTGTTTGACGTAAGTAGGTAAGAATAACATTATGCTAATATGGATAAACTCTCTTTTTGTTTTGATAAAGTTGTCTACTTAGGATTTAAAGTTAGTTCAAGGGGTGTTGAGGTTGATGAATCCAAAATAGACGCTATTAAGAATTGACCAACTCCTAAATCCATTAGTGATATACAGAGCATTCATAGATTGGTTAGTTTCTATAGATGTTTTGTGAAAGGATTTAGTACCATAGCCGCTCTCTTGACAGAGGTAATCCAAAAGGATAAGCCTTTCTCTTGGGGTGAGGAGAAAGCAAGAGCTTTTGAAACCTTGAAACAAATGCTTAGCTCCGTACCGTTGTTGCAATTACTCGACTTTGATAAAAAATTTGAACTTGAATGTGATGCTAGTAAAGTAGGTATTGGTGCCGTTTTGATGCAAGACCAAAACCCATTTCCTATTTTAGTGAAAGCTTAAAGGTGCGACGTTGAATCACTCCACCTATGATCTTGAGTTGTATGCGTTGATTAGAGATTTGGGTAATTGGAAACATTACTTGTGACCTAAAGAGTTTGTTATTAGGACTGACCATAAACATCTTAAGGCCCAAGGAAAGTTGAACAAGCAGCATGCTAAATGGGTTGAATTTCTTGAAACATTCCCTTATGTAATCCAATACAAAAAGGGGAAGGATAATATAGTGGTGGATGCCTTGTCTCGAAAATATGTTTTGATAAATACTTTGTCTTCCAAATTAATGGGTTTTGAAAGATTGAAGACATTGTATCCCGAGGACCCTATTTTGCAAAAAAAAAAAAATTCAAGATTGCGAAGAATGGGGAAAAGGAAAGATGGATTAGGGATAGATCTTCTATTCCCTATTCTAAATTTGATGATTTCTTGTTCAAGAACAAGCGACTATGTGTGCCTATGAGCACTTGGAGGGAACTTTTTGTGTGGGAGGCACACCTGATGTGGCATGAATGGGACATTTTGGAATGGATAAAACCTTGGGAATTCTTGAAGATCAATTTTATTGGCCTAAAATGAGTCATGATGTTGCTAAGATTATGGTCAATGCATTGAGTGTCGTGGTGCTAAGTCTAGACTACTTCCCCATGGATTGAATACCCCTCTCTCCACCCTTCAAAGACCTTAGTTTGACATTTCTATGGGTTTTGTGTTGGTCTTGCGAAGGACTAGGAAGGGAAAAGATAGCATTTTTGTTGTTGTTGATCGATTCTCAAAGATGGCTCATTTTATTGCATGTCATAAAATTGATGAAGCATCCTCACATCGTGTCTTTGTTTGTTGAACATGTGTCAAATTGCATGGTATTCCAAAACCGCCCCAGCGAGTGATAGGGACTACAAGTTTAAGCCACTTGGAAGGAATTGTGGGGACGACTTGGGACTAAGTTGTTGTTTTCTACATCTTGTCACCCATAAACCGATGGCCAAATCGAGGTTGTGAATAGGACTTTAGGTTCTATGCTTTGGGCCATGGTTAAGGGAAAATTAGCATCTTGGGAAGATCATTTGCCTTTAGTTGAATTTAAGTATAATACGTAGTCGGTCATAGTACGATTGGCATGTCTCCATTTGAGGTTGTTTATGGTTTTAATCCACTAAACCTACCAGATCTCACCCTTTGTATCAAGATGTTGCTTTGAGTTTAGATGGAAACAAAAATTTCGAGGCCATGAAGAAATTGCATAGAAAAGGTGAGACTTACCTTGAGTAAGAAGAATCGAACAGGCCCGCCAAAAGAGCAAACAAAGGCATGGTAAAGTGAGCAGGGTTGAACCTAGTTATGGGTACATTTTCGCGAGGAGCGGTTTCAACAAAAGGAAGGACAAGTTGATGCCTAGAGGAGATGGTCCATTTGAGGTGCTTGAGCGACTCAATGACAATGCATACAAGATTGATCTTCCCCCGGAATATCAAGTCCATAACACCTTCAATGTATGTGATCTCTCTCCTATGGATGCGGATGATGGTGACCCCTTAAATTTGAGGACAAATTCTTTTCAAGGTGGAGAATGATACAACCCAAGTTTAATCAAGGCCTTTCACAGGGCGAGCTCGTGAACTTCAAGCAATGCAAGGTTATTCATGAAAGAGGGACGTACTTGAGTACTTTCTGAGCCCTCCCGAGGATTCCAAGTGTTGATGATTAATGAGGCAGGGATTGGAGAGAAGAGTGTTGAAGATGGCTATGCTTGCAACGAGGCTATTGTAAAGGCTAGCATTTTCAAGTTTCATTTATGAGGAAAGATTAACCAAACAATGCCCTTACCATTAAGGGTAGAATTGTAATAGCTTAGTTGTCTTCACTTAGCTTTCTAGTATAAATAACTTGTCTAAACATTTCCTAGGGGTAGATTTGGAGAATATTGAAATTACTAAACTCATTTGAGAGTAGAGAGCTTGTAAAGCTTTTGATTGTGAACCTTGTTAGAGAGATTGATTGCTTGGGATCACAAGTCCCTCGAGGTCATCCTAGGAGTTTGGTGCTATTGATTACAATTTGAAGGTCTTAGTTATTATAAAACTTTGGTTGTCAAATTGTATCTTTAGTTGTGTCAATCTAGTTATCCTTTGTTTTCCTTGTCATTTTCTTGTCCTTTTTATTTTCTTTATTGTATCAAGCCAGGTACTGCAAAAGTATCCTTAATACTGATGAATATCAATAATTAGCAGATTGTTTTCACAGAGTATCAATAACAAGCAATTCTGATGGATTCTTTTATTTTCTTCCGTTATTTTTGGTTTGAGGGACCATGGAAATGGAAGGCACTGCCCCTTATACTTCTTTAGTAAAGAATACTCCTTTGTATGTAACCAGAATCAAATTAATCAACTACAGCCTTTTTGAGTTCCACTAATTTCCTGTTTCAGGAGCAAACTACATAGACAAAAGTATAAACTAAATATTATTCAGCACAAGTTAAAATGCTATCAACCCCAGAAACATGGCTTGGAACTGGATGTTTAGAAAATTCTGATATAATAATCAGCAAACATTCTGGATATCCTCTCAAAATTTCAAGAAGCTATAATTCACACAAGAATTGTGATTACAATGAACATTACAAAAATAATAATAATACTAACCATTACTCTAATTGAATTCTTAAGATTAAGACTAATGTAGGGGCAGAACTGGAGCTCTACAAAAGGGACATGCTTTTTTCCTCTGTAGCCACTTCTTGATGCATCCAGCGTGAAATTCATGTCCACATTGAAGTGTGCCAATGGTGTCTTCATCTTGATATTCAAGTAAACAAATAGCACATGTTTCTTGTTCCTCATCATCAACAACACCTTCATTAACATCTATATCCATAACAGGATCATAATAATATGTTCTTGTTTCCAAATATTCAGACATATCTTGATGATCCACCAACTCATTATAGTTCTCTTCCTCCTCCTCTTCATATATTTCTTCATCCTATTCATCAACTTCATCACCATAACCATATGTATCACTATCAAGAATCGAATATCGTGGCAATTGAAATGTGTGCCGAACGTAGTTATTAATGACACGCATTCGAGGCGCCCTAGCTCGTGGTAAAGGCTGCATAGTCGGTTGTTCCATGGAATATGAGTGGCTGTTCTTTGATCAATATCCATATCACGAGCAAACTCCATTCTTGTTCTTGTTTCCGAATTCTCATAAATTTCAACTTCAAACTCTTCTTCTTCTACCTCCTCTTCTTCTTCTTCTATAATTTCTTCATCATCAAGAATCGACGCGGATACGTCATTCGCAAATTTCTCTTCCTCCTCTTCCTCTTCTCCTATAAATTCTTCATCCCCAAACGAAAAACGAGTCATGAAATAATCAACGCTTAGTGAAGGTTTAGCCAATCTGGGCACTTCATTTGTTTGCTGATGTTGTTGGTTCAAGTAAAAAACTATTGCAGGTGGTAATGTCCGATTAGCAAAACAATAATTTTCAGACATGTTTCTTGGAAAACAAAAACCAGAGTTTTTTCGCTTGTTTTTTTTTAAGGTTTCGAGAAAAATAATATTGCTACAAAGGAAGTCTTGAACTTGGAAAGTTAATGATACTCGTGTTAATCTAACTTACTTATAGGAAAAAGATTTATTACCCAATTTGATTGGGATTTGGATTGGGAAATCTTTTCCTAAAATTTGTTTCCTTTCCGCCCAAGTTTCCTTTTCCTAACATTGCTAGGACTAGCATTATGTAAATAAATATACTCCCTCCGTTTCAATTTATGTGAACCAATTTGACTGGACACGACATTTAAGGAAGAGTGAAGACTTTTGAAATTTGTGGTTCAAAATAAGTCTTGAATATTTGTGTGACTGTAAATCATTTCATAAAGTGATTTTTTTTTTCAAAATAGGAAAGAGGTCATTCATTTTGGCACGGACTAAAAAGGAAATAGGTTCACATAAATTGAAACAGAGGGAGTATTATTTAAATGTTTATTACAGCACGAAACTCTTTAGTTAATCTTTTTCATTATAGTTTAATTAGAATATAAAACTATAAAACACACTGAATTTTAATAAATATAAATTAAAATAATAATATCAGACATCTTATATAATTATTTAATCATTATTTGATGATTTAACTATATGAAAGTGCATCAATAAATATGTGTTTGTGATAGATTGTTTGGTAAATATATACTTACATCTTATGTGAAAATTGAGAGACACATAGTTAATTTAAGGGAAAGACTACACTTACGTAATATTTCTACTATGAAAAAGTACTATTTTTTCCTGTCAAATAGAAACTACTATAATTTAATGTTTCATCTCCACGACCAAAACATATAAATTTTTTTTACCCCTCTCCCCAGGAGCTCCCATTTTGCACCCTTGCTTTGGGTTGGACGTGGAGGGTGCTTATCATCTGAGCAATTCCCTCATATCATCAAAAAAATATAGCCATTCTACTATTCAAAATTAATTTTTCCAAAGTGAGGTCAAATACTTTAACGGGGGCTTAATGCATATGCGACCCTAAACTTGCCCCTTTTTTTCATTTTGGCACCTCAACTAAGTGTTGTTCCTATTGAATCCCTAAACTCGTCCTCAAGTGTGTCTATCAGACACAATCCAACTTACATAGTATTCCATCTTCAATGTAGCAACATGCTAATATATATTCTAATTTAATTATGTCATCTTTTAGCTAAGATTAACAACAATTGAGAGGGGACAAAAGAGTAGCTCTTAATTAAGCTGGCAGTAGAAGAGCAAAACCAGCAGAAATCGATACATCATGACCTAAAGAATAGCTTACCACGTGTCTAAAATATTACTCCACATTCATTTCCCCAATTTAATTTTTGCTTCTACTAAAAATCAGATTTAGGGGGTTCGATAGACACACTTGAGGACGAGTTCAGGGGTTCAATAGGAACAACACTTAGTTGAGGTGCCAAAATGAAAAAAAGGGACAAGTTTAGGGGGCTGCATATGCATTAAGCCTAGGATTTATGAGTACCTTATTTTATTGGCAATGGGATTTGGGAAATCTTTCCTAATATTTTGTTTCCTTTTCTTGCTTTCCGCCTAAGTTTCCTTTTTCAAAACATTCTCAGATTAGGATTTTAGGCCAACTAAAAATAATATCAGTGTTGCAAATTTCGTTTATTGTGTAATTGATAAATGAGTTAAATCTTTATGATACAAGACTATAGTTAACCTTTTCAATTTTATTTAATTAGTAAAATGTAATATAGATAATCACAGCACACATTAAATTCTTAGATCAATATAAATCTAGTGGTAATAAGAATATGAAGAAAAAGCACTAGATACAAACAAAAGACTGGAAATTTATAATAAAAACAGTACAATGCAAAGTATTAAAATGAAAGTGTTACAAAAATTAATATCAAGTAATCGATACCACAAAAGGACACTTTGAAATATTATAAAAGAATTACCCCTTTCTAGTCTATTAAAAAAAATTATTATTTTATGCCACGAAAAAGTCGAATTAGTTTAGATAACAAATTTTTATTTTTATTTATTTTTTAAACGCTGTACTAAATATATCTGTCCATATAAAATGAGACAGAAGGAGTATTTTAGTGAGTTATTTTCGTAACATAACTATAATTCATTCCGTATTACTTTTCCTAACATTTAATACAGTTTCTTCTAATAATATCAAATAATAAATATATTAGATAACTATTGGGAGTTAATTTCATCAACTGGAAAAGGCTTACGATAAAGTCCCGAGGGAGGTGCTATGGAGATGTTCGGAGACAAAAGGTGTACCGATGGCGTATGTGATACGCCCAAATTACACCTTTAAAACAAGGAGTAACCGGTCGTCGTCAAATATAGAACCCAACAAGGTTGAGGTTGAATCTCACAGAGAATACAACGAAGAAATGTACTTGTTAAGTGTAACGCTCAACTATTAGTCTATATTTCAAGGGAAAGGGGGCTATAATAATGATTGGTTTGAACATTGATCATTAGTTTCTAAGAGTTGTTGTTATAAAATGTAAACTATTGGTAAAAGAGACTAAGGTTGCGGTTCTAATGGAAAATAATGCGAATGAGTATCAATCCAACTTCTTTAAATGTCTAGATGCAATTAAACATAGGCTACGTAACTTTATCAAAAGTCTCTAAACCAAATTGATAAATATCATTACTAAGCTTTTCAAGCTTTAGAATGTAGAAAATGTAAACACCCATTTTGTTTCAAGTTAGCTTTCCTATCTCTAGCTCAAGCTATTAGATGGATTTAATGACCCAAATCCTTACTATCTAAGTCTTTTCCTAACTTTCACTTTCTTTTTCAAGCAAAGTAAAAATACTTAGGCACAAGTAATGTTTGCAACCATTAAGAGACATTAAAGCATGAAGAGTAGATAGAATACATCTTTAACATACATATGAAGTATAAATATGAAACCCAATCACATAACTAACACATTTAGTCTCACAACCTTAGCTAATGGGTTTAGCTACTCATTTCCATTAAATAAAGATAAAAGTAGATAAAGTATTCATAAGTGCTTACAAAGTTAATGGAAGAAGACAACAAAAAGTGGAAGATTCCTCTTTTAAAGCTTCAACAACGAAATATTCAATGCTTTTACTACTAAGAGACAAGAACTGAATAATGAATGTCTTTTGCAAAACCCTAGGAGGGTATTTATAACATCCCAAAACGTGCACCAGCTTTGGATAAAAATACCCCCGCGTGCATCACATGCGAGCCGTAGGTGGTGTCGCAGGTTCAACCTGCGAACCGTAGGTTGCGCCAAATTCTCGCAGGTGGTGCATTCTTCACTGAAGGAGTGACAGCATTGGAGGCATAATATGTGTCTCGCAAGTGGCACCTGCGTCTCGCAGGTGTTGCTTCCAATTTGCAATTTATCCAACATAACTATCACCTTCTGCGTGCAATCTGCGTCTCGCATGTATGACCTGTGAATCGCAGGTCATTCTTTCTTTCATCCTTGGCCTGTTTTGCTCCGTTATACTCTCCGAACATCTTATCCTACAAAACGACAAAAACACAAGAAAAGTAACACCAAAAATACTTGAAGAGTCACAAAAGTCTAAAGAATTAGCATTGAATGTTCTGTAATTTCACGGCACATCAGTGTGCTAGGGCGATCAAGGACATGTACGATGGAGCCAACACTTGGGTAAGGACAACCGGAGGAGACTTGGAACCCTTCCTAGTTGTGATGGGGTTGCATCAGTTTCAGCTCTTAACCCCTTTTTATTTGCCTTGGTGATGGATGAATTGACGCGAAAAATCCAAGGTGAGTTGCCATGGTGTATTTTATTTACGGAAGACACAGTGTTGCTTGAAGAGACCCGTGATGGAATTAACGCTAAGTTGGAGGTTTGGAGACAAACCTTGGACTCCAATGGGTTCAAGTTGAGTAGGACAAGACAGAATACTTGGAGTGTAAGTTCAGTGACATAGCGCATGAGTAAGACGTGGAGGTGAGGCTCGAGACATAAGCCATCCAAAAGTGAGAAAGTTTTAAGTATCTTGGGTCCATTATCCATGAAATTGAAGAGATTGACGATGATGTCACAAATTGTATTGGGGCACGGTGTATGAAATGGAGGCTCGCTTCCTGAGTGTTGTGCGATAAGAAAGTGCCACAAATACTTAAAGGTAAGTTCTACAAAGTGGTGGTTAGACCAACTATGTTGTGTGGGACGGAATGTTGGACATTCAAGAAATCTCACATCCAGAAGATGAAGGTTGCAGAAATGAGGATGTTGTGATGGATGTGTCGACATACAAGGAATAGTAGGATTAGAAATGAAGTTATCTCGGATAAGGTGGGAGTAGCCTCGGTGGAGGACAAGATCATTTGGACAAGTGCAAAGGAGATGCATAGAGGCCCCAGTGCGAAAGTGTGAGAGGTTGGCTATGGATGGTTTCAAGAGAGGTAGAGGTAGGCTAAAGAAGTATTGAGGAGAAGTGATTACATAGGACATAATGCAATTGTAACTTACCGAGGACATGACCTTAGGTAGGAGGCTGTGGAGGACACGGATTACGATAGAAGGTTAGTAGGTAGTAGAGTGTTGTCTCACGGACTTCCCATATTAGTAGGCGTAGAATTATCTTGTAGCTTATTGCATTTCGATTTATGCTACTACCTGCTGTCTCTTGTACTGCGATTATCGTATTAGTTGTTGTAGTTACTGTTTCTTTTCTACATAATGCTTTGTTGTGCTTTCTTTTGTATTTTGCGATGATTTCTTTAAAATTCTCGTCTTTGACCTTATCTGGAATGTTTTTTGTTGAGCCGAGGGTCTATCGGAAACAACGTCATTACCTCTCAAGGTAGATGCAGGGGCGGCTCAAGAATCTTTATGGCCTAAAGCCAAACTTTGGAAAAGAGGCCTGAAAAGATAATTTTTTGAAAAAAATTGCATATATATTTTTTGAAGCCTATATAATTGATGTAATTGTTTTAATACTTTCAATACGATCTTTCGGACATGTTCATGGCGATGATTTAAGAGATAGACTAATATCTTGTGACACCTCGAAATTTTTCCGTACTTGAGTGACGAGTAGAACGATGAAGAGCTTGAGTATATGATGTGTTGTTAAGTTGGGAATGGCCAATCATGAATTTTGTGGAAATAATAAAGTTGTGAAGATTTTCCACCCGTTGGTCGTATAGTGCACAATACGGCCCGTAAAGTGATTTACGGACCGTATAGTGCGATCGTCCTCCAAGCGCTCCAAAAATCTCAACTTTCTCGTTTTTCTTAAGCTTAAATACGTGCATGGAGGACGGACCGTAAACTAGTATACGGTCCGTAAACCGTGGTTTACGACCACCGTACAGCCGACGACTGTTCATTAAAAATCAGCTTTTGTGATTAATATAAGGGACCCTTTTCATTCTCATTTCATTTCCATACTTCACCTCCACGCTTCAAGAAATCTCTAGAGAGTTCCAAACATTTCATCCATGAGAAATCCATAGAAATCAAGGATCAACAACAAGAAATCAAGAGGATCAAGTGGAGGAAACCCATTAAAAGTCATCCACATCAAGAAATCCCAAGAGAGATAAACTTAGGTTTTGGTGCTAAGGGTGAATCACCACTCCAAGCTTGTTCCTCTATTATTTAAGGTAAGTTTCATGACCTTTACATGCTATTTGAAGTATTTATAAGTCGAGACTCATGAATTGTAGAAGTGCATAACAAACGGGTCATCAATGGACGAATAATGTCATTATTGGTTAGTAGTTGGCTCGAGTCAGCGGAAACGAATATGTTGATGATATAAATGTCACGACCCAACCCCGCGTCGTGTCCGGTGTCCCTACTGACACCTATACGTACCTACCTAACGTATCCGACATACTAAATAGCCAATCCGCTTAACACACACAACCGCAGATATAAGGCGCGCACAAACATACATATATATATATATATATATACATACCGAAACCTCGTACGTGCCGTTGGGGTGGCTATTATACGTACGCAGTCGCATATCACACGTACCTACCCCGTACACAAAGGTAACCCACACCCACAAACACGTTCGTACCTCTAACATACGTAACGAGAATCGAGAAGACGGGACGGGGGCCGCGCGTGCCCCAAATAGTCATGTAGAACATATGAATAACGAAGAGGTATATACCAAAAGTGATATCGACTCGAGGGATCGAGGGCTCTTCACGGCCAGGCGATGTCTATCTGGGTGGCGGGTCGCGCGGTGCGTGCGTGCGCGTGGGCGTGTAACACGGCCACGAAGAGCGAGGGGGTGGGTACGAAGGTGTACCGAGTATGTAAACGGAACACAACATACATAATTATAACAACGCGAGAATCGGATATGCAAGTATTAACGGACGATACGAGCGAGTGGAGCGAGAATCGGTTCGTGGCGGGCAGTGGGACTTGCAAGAATGTACGGAACGGGTCATAAGCGAATCGGACTTACGGGCGTACAAACGGAGACTCTCCCGAGACCGAACGAGAATTCAAACGTACGACGGACGAGAATCGATCGAATCGAGATTTCAGGGTGTGACGAACGAAGTCATATTCCAAATCGGACATACGAACCGTAACGCATGAGAATCATGCATGCGAGTCATAATCATGCAGCCGAACATATATCGGAAATCGCATCCCGATCACGTACACGGACGAGATCCGGCCCTTTCATAAGGGACGCGTATGTAACCCGGCCCTCGTAGTACGGGACGCGCGGTGGACGAACGAGAATCGGATCAAATGCCATCCCGCCGCCATCCCCCGTAATATCACGTAATCGGATCATATCGGATCATATCGGTACGTACGGATCCCGCCCCGCACATCCGAGGGACGCGGTGAACAATGCGACGAGGTGCACGAATCACGAGAACCCGGCCGGGCGCGATGAAGAAGCGTTGAGGCATCCACGAACGAATAAATGAGAAACCATATACATACGGACCGACGTACGTACTTGATTAAAAGCGAAATAGCTCGAAAAACATATCGATCGAATAGCCGGATTATATCGGAACGAATGTTCAAAGTCGTTACGATGTCGAATAATGTTCGATTCGTAAAGACAACAAAAATACTTATTAGTTAGCGATTTAACATAATTAAGAGTTACCTATGAAGAACGGACGAGAAATAGATCAATTTGAGTCATACCGAGTATCAGTTTTGTGGGCCCACCTCGACCCAACCATAGAAAAAGTATGTAATTTATGGATAACAAACCTGAGGGAGCCGTCCATAATCATTTTAGGGTGTTTCGACTCCATTTATGGAAGTTGCATACTTATAGGTCATTTTAGGAGAAATTGGTTCAATCTTACTGAAGGATTTTTCGCTAATTTCAATCTCAAGTTGTGAGAAGCAGAAGTGTCATCGAGGCTCGCTGTCAAGCCTGTTAGACTCAGAACATGCCAAAGAATAAAAGGGCAAGGCTTTACATACCTTGGTTTCGCCTTACGCTCGTCCAATTTCAATTCCCGTTTCGTCCAAAAACTGCAAATGGTCACTCTTACCAGTTACTATTCATGCAAGTTAACATTTCAACTTTGGTTACGTATTTGGCTACCGAAATTTCGGCAAAGACTCCCCCTAAATATGACGCCCCGAGATTCAACTCGGCTCAAAACAACCAACAACAACCCAAGCAACAACATCAATAATCACAGAGAACACAATACGCTTACTTTCCAATATAATGCCATAATTCTCATTACAACTTCATACTTCCAAATCAATACTAACTCAACCCATTAAACCTTTATTCATGTTATAAGAATCATCACCATACAACTAACATATCAAACAAAAATAACTCATGTTCATTCCAATCTACCACAACTCACGGCCAACTTCCATATTCCTAACTTCACCCTAACTCATTCAACTTTCATTTTCAACATGAATTTCCATCATAACCATAGCTAGAACACAATACAAAATTCAACTTACCATAATCATGCAACTTGCACACACTCACGGCTACATGCTTGCATACACACACGGCTTGCACACATACAACTCACAACTCCATGATTTTCATTCAATTTCACATGCCACAACATACATATAACCTTCTATAACATGAAAAGAAAACATGAATTCCTTGCCTTCTCAAACCACCATGGCTCACCCAACATGCATACAACCCCTAACACACAAAATTTTCATGCTTTTCCTTCATTCCTACACACTACAACATAAACCAAACTTCATAACATAAGAATATGAATCAATTCTTACCTTTCCTCTTCAACTTCCACTTGCCCCTAAAGTTGTCCTCTTGCCAAAATAATTGTATCACCTCATAGAGAATCTTGCACTCATTAATAATCTCACAAGAAATGAATTTTTGAACCAAGGATTTAACTCCAAGAATTTTTTTCTTTTCTTTTCTCCTCTTTCTTTCTCTTGGCCGTTTTCTCTCTTGTTCTTTCTCCTCTCAATTTTTCTTGATTTTTCCTTTATTCTCTTGAAACTTCTAAGGCTTCCCAATCCTTATATAATTAATGAGCACATGCCAAATTAATTAAAATTGGGTTTGGCCAAGGCCACCCTATGGCCGGCCACCCCTCTTGTTTTGGGCCCAATTTTTCACTTCACTTATTTGGCCCAATGGACTAAAATCCTCATTTTGAAATTCCCGAAGAAACTTTTCAAAATTCCAATTTTGCCCTTAGGCCTTCTCCATTGTTTCCGCATTCAAGCTTCCATATCCGCCACACACCTACTAAGAAAAATTCAAATATGGCCTCCTTTCTCATAAATCACAATTATTTTCGAATTTTCCGATTATGCCAAAAAGGCGGGATATAACAATAAATGTGTTATAAATGACCTATAGACATGAAATGAGTGTTGGATACGAAAGAATACGATGATGGATTTTTAGTCATGATTATGGGAAATTGAGGTGAATTATGAAATGCGAATCATATGAATGAATGATGATTGTTGTTAATCATATTGTGATGATTATTATGAATGTTGGGAGTTGATATGGAATATGGCGGAAAGTAGTATAAACAAAGGAAGCGCTGCCCAAATTTCTATAGCTTTAGTAAGTATGTTTTTACGATGACATAGCTAATGTCGATATGAATTCCATTGAAGGCATAGACAAGCGCATTAAGGAGAACGAACAAGCGATAGAGTAGCTAAGCGACAAAGGTATGTGAGGCTAATCCCTTTCCTTCTAAGGCATGAGTCCTATGGCATGAATTTCTTCTTTTACTATGAATGTTCCATCTCCAAGAAAGTTAAGAGTCCTCTCTCTGAATAGCTATACGAGATAAGGAATGTAAGATGAATACGAAAATGATGATAGCAAGCTAAAGTCTAGAAATGCTATAGTCTATGATACGATGCTCCTAAGAAGCTAATGATGTAATATATGTAATCTAATGATATCAACCATTGTGCACACTCACCTTATGTTTGTTCCTTCAGCGAGGCGAATACGTAAGAATGCTCATAATGACATCGGGGTCCACGACCTTACGTCACCCCGATAAAGTATGAATAGCTAAGAGTCCCTATGCATGTATTGTAATACGTATATGATGTCAAGCATACCATGATGAGTTATGATAAGCATACTATGATAAGCATGTTATGATGAGCATATGAAGATATCACACCGTGCCTATATATAAGTCGGGCAAATACCGCGACAAGGCGAATATACACACCATGGCCAAATGGCATGGGCATACACTACTAGTGGGCGGCATGAGATAATATCCTGGACGCAGGATGCCTGGACGCAGGCTATTGATGATGCTAATGATATTGATTATTACACCGCACCTATATGGTCGGCGATTATTACGATTATGTATATATGATATGATGATGAGTACGAAAGTAAGTCGGCACGCATGATCATCCTTATGATTCGATCGATTCTGATTGCTCCTTGTTTTATGCCTCCTCGCTTATTGATGCTTCATTATTGTTTATGCTTCACATACTCGGTACAATATTCGTGCGACGTCCTTTCTTCGGACGCGTGTTCATGCCCACAGTAGACGGGAGGTGGCCCGCACTCATAGGAGCTAGCGGCTGATTTGAGAGCACTCCATATTCCTAAGTGCCACGATTTCTCTTTTGGTATATATATATATACGTATATTCATGTTTTTGGGCATGACGGGGTCCCGTCCGTCCGGATGTCTAGTATTCCGGTAGAGGCTCCTAGATACGCGCGTGGGTAGTCCGGTCCCATGGCTTTTATGTATATATGTATATATTATTTTGGATAGCCGAAGGGCTTATGTTTATAAAAGTAAATGTATTTCGAGAAAATTCAGTTTTACATGATTATGAGCATATAGTATGAATAATAGCGGTATACAGGTAAGTGAGTGGTGTTCGGTGGTTAGCCCCGGATACCCGTCGCGGCCCGTAGCTCGGGTCGTGACATATACTTTGTTTTAAAACTCTATGTCGCTTAGTAGAAGAAGAAAACAATGAATATATACATAGTACCAATCCAAAGAATGACATAACTTTCGTACAAGAATTAATCATGTCATAATGTATCAAATTTAAATTATGACAACCATATAATGTGTAAAATAATCTAGGATTTATATTGAGTAGTTTTTTTTTTTGTACTCCTTGAAGTTTTTTCTTCATATTCTATCTTAATTTAAAACGTACATTTTTTTTGCATCCAAAAGACTACTAATAGGATCCTATTTCCAAAAATAATACTCAATTGCTGAAATCATCATTAAAACAATTTTGTTTATATAGTAGTTTCGTAGTACTTTTCCGTTCAAAGTATTTTTTTTTTTTAAAAAAAGAGTAATTCATTGCTACTAAAAAATGAGGCCTTCACAGTTGAGGGGCCTAAGGCCTGAGCTTTTGCCGCTTTATGCTAAAGCCGGCCCTGGATAGATGTAAGATTTGCGTACACTCTACCCTCCCTGAACCTACTTATGAGAATATACTAGAAGTGTTGTTTTTGTTGTTGTTGTTGTTGTTGTTGTTGTTGTTGTTGTTATTAGGAGTTCTAATATTAAAAAGTATATATTTAAAAATTATCTAATGGAGTAACCTATATTTCAAATAAAAATTGAAGTAATGCAAATAACAAAGTTGTCCGAGTATTTCTATGAAATAATGCAATTTTTTCTTTTCCAGAGAGAATACATCAAAATTATTCTGAAATATTATCGTTTTGCGAATTTCATATTTAAATTATTGGGCGTATACAAACCCCACTTAAAATACATCCCGAAGGAAAATGATTTAATTTGAAAGTTAGGGGAGCTTAGTAGCTCAGTTGGTTAGCTACATGAACTTTCACCTTGTTGGTGAGGGTTAGATTCCCCACCTTGTAATTCCTTACACCATTTTTCCTTCCCCTACACCTATGTAATAAAAAAAAAAAAAAAAAAAAAAAAAAAAAAAAAAGTTGGAGCTTGTAATCCCCTCCACCATTTTCCTCTCCCCTACGCTTATGTAATAAAAAAAAGTAATGTGTAAGTTTCACTATCCAATTTTTTTTTTTTCGTCATATGACAATACACTTGTATTAACTTATTTACTTAAGTTTCACTCTGCATATTTTTTTTTTTTTTGGTCATATGATAATACACTTGTACTAACTTATTTACTTTTGCTGACAGTTGGAACTAATTTCCACTACCCTAATTTTAGCTCCAAGATTTTAGAAAGTAAAAGAAAAACTTAAATCATGCAAAACAAAACAAAATAAAATTAGATAAAAACAAAAACCAGCTCTAGCTTTTGATCTCTTGCCCCAGTTTTAATACCCAGTCTAAATTATGAGTAATTCTTTTTTACATGTTCCTGCTAAAAGTGGTTGATTTTATAGGTTCGTCCACTTTAATTTCACCGTGAAAGATTGATTTCAACATTGTCTTGAGTTTTTCTTTCAAAATTATGACTTTTTTGTCTCGATGCTTGCTAGATCAGTGCAAACGAACTAGAGGAAGAAGTTGAAAAGCTAATTAACTGTTGGGCAACGGTGACCAAGATGAAAAAGAAACATGAATTCGTCCAAAAAAATGAAGAATAAGAGAAAAGAGGAGATAAACAAGAAATAAGAAATGTATAAGAAAAACACATTTAATTACGAAAAAATAAGATTTTTTTAAAACTAATTAGCTATTTGACATTTTACTTAGATGAAAGTTTAGGCTCTTACACGCTTTTTCGAGACTAAAATCACTTACTTCGCCACATGACACCCCAGGAGTTATTTTAGTACTCCCTCCCGTTTCGTTTTACTTGGCCAATGTAGACTTGCAACTTCCCTCAAGAAAGTATTTATGTTACTAAATTAATCTTATAATTATGATTTGAAAATCTAAATTTCACTAGTAATACTTTATGGAGTTATTTAATGATAATGGTGGTATTAGAAGAAAATAATAAATTTCTATTAATTTGCTAAAATAGAAAAGAATGGGATTTTGGGGACACCCAATGATTTAGATACGAAACTCTTAAACTAGTGATAGTTTAAAGGATTTTGATGTATTGACTCTTTTTTTTATTGAGTTGATTAAATAGGATAATAGTTACTATCATTTTCATTATTTTACACTTTTAAAACTTTTATTTATATTCTAAATATAATTCTTAGTATAATAATTATGCAATTTCTTAAAAAGCTTATACTCTCCCTGTCCTAATCTATTTGATGGGTTTAGAGCTCAGAAGATCAGAATATTTAATTTTTCTCTTTCCGTATGAATTCGGCTAAAAATTCTTTAGATTTTTAAAATAAGGTTGCACGAAAAATATTACTACTACAAGTCGACATAATTAATAATTTAAAATAAAAAAAAATTAACTCTCAAACAATAACACCTTCACATAAAATGAAATGAAAAATATACTTATTAAAAATGGATAAATGTACACTGTGCGTTACCCAAACTAGTACTCCCTCTAGTCCAAAATAACTGATGTTTTAAGTTTGAACACATGAATTAAGGGATTCACTTACTCCTAAATTTAAGAGAGGTTTTGACAAAATTATCTTAATTATAATTTTCGTTTCTTTTTAGGTTGTATACATGTTACATCTCAGAAATTTCGGATTTGTTGCCTTGTGAGTAGACTAATGTGAGCTTAAGATGAACATGAAGTCCTTACGAGATTAAGGAGAGTATTAGATAGCTTAAAGTGCGTACCATAAGATTTCGAAGTCATATGGATATGTGAGACTAAGTTTGTTGAAGGAAGTGAATGTAAGTCATGTTTGGAAAGGTTTTCGCAATAGTTGATTCGATGCGTATTTAGAAATGTCTTAAGGGGCTGCTATAGGGCTTATTGTATAGTTAATGAAGTGTTATATAAGTGCCAAGAAGGTTCCACAAGGATTGGAAGTCAAACAAATCACCGAGAGCAAGTTCAGAAAATATGAGTTGTACGACCACTTATACGGTCCGTATAACTTATACGGTCTGTATAAGGGGTCCGTATAACCCTTCCAGAGGAGGGTATTTTCATGATGGAGTTATACGGATTGTATAAGCTATACGGACCGTATAAGTGTCCGTATAACTCGGTCGGGCAGCTTTAGTCATTTTGTATAAATAGATGACCCTTGTTCATTATTTCATTTCCCACATTCTCTCCAAGTCTTGAGAGCTCCAAAACCCTTCTCCAAGCATATTCCACTCAAACCCAAGAGAAATCAAAGAACAAATAGGAAGAATCAATGTGTTCATGTGTTGGAAGGCTCACTAGGGTTAGTAGACTTCAAGAATAACTTGGGTATTGAAGCTAGGGTTTTCTCATAAGTTGATAACTTTCTCCAAAGCTCATTCTTATGAGATAAAAGGTTAGTTTTCATGCTTATTTCATGTTATTAAGAATGCTTAGTTGTTGCATAACTTGGGTGAAAGGAGAAAGTTGAGGATGAGTTCTAAATGTAGTTTTCATGATGTTTTTGAGTAGTAAGCCAACTTGAATCATGATTCTTAATATGATATGGATATAATCTTATTATAAAAGGTAATAATAAGGATGAGGGAGCGTTGTATGAAAATGTTCTAAGGGTTGGTATGAAGTTGTTAGTATAAGTTGAATATGAGAATGAATTTTGAAGACTTAATGGAATGTGATTACTTGATTATAATATTGTGGATGTTATTATGGATGTTTGGGAGCTGTTTTGTAATATGGTGGAAGTCGATGAAATAGGGGAAATGCTGCCCAATTTTCGTTAGCTCATGAATTGCTCTAGTTTGAATTCAAGAGTGTCTTTAAGACTTAACCATGGTATGTGTTACACCTCGCATTTTTGCACATTTGGATAGTCCGAGTTAATGGCGGAACGTTAAGGACAAGGCTAGTTTTCGGTTTTGTTGAATGCGCGAGTCGCTTATAAATATTATTGTTATGGAAATTTAAGGGCAAACTTGGAATTGGAAACTTTTATGCATGACTTGTTGAAGAAAAATTCAAGGTGGACTATGGCCCACATGATGCAACTACATGTGATTAAAAAGATGACAAAATGAGCAAAATTCATCTTTTGTGACTTAAGGGAAAATTCAAGAAGTTTGAAGAAAAATTGGAGGGAAAGAAAAAGAAAAATCTAGAAGAATTTGGAAAAAAAATTGCACATGATCAGCCACATGCTTATATATTATTGTATATATATGTGTAAGTAAAGACCAAGCAAGACATGTCTTTCATTTTCCACTCTAGAAAATTCAAGAAACAAGAAGGGAGAAAAAGAAGGAGAAAAACGGCCAAGAGAGGGGCTGGCCGAACCAGCCCCCCCCCCCCCCCTAAGTTGTTCATGGAAATTATTTTCCTCTTGTTTCCCTACTAATTGGAAGGTTCTTTACGACATGGAATGGTTGTTGGAAGAAGAAAACCATTTGTGTTGTAAAATCCAACTCTAGCCGAGGAGAAGATTGAATGGAAAAGGTAAGATCCAATCTTTATTTTCATATGTTATACATGGTTTGTGGACGTTGTGAAGCATGGAAATGAATGGAGTTCATGAAAATATGGTGTTGTATGTGTGGCCGTGTATGCATGGTTGATGTAGAAGTGAAGAAATAATGGTATTTAGCATGTTGGTGTGTTGTTGTGATATGTAGAAACGAATAAAAATTATTGAATTATGATGTTGATGATGAACCCGTGAATGGGCTGTTTTGGTGATAAGGAATGAATGGAATTTTATTTAGTGTTCTTGGTTGTTGTTATGGTAGATTCGTGATGAAAAATAAAGGTTTAATGACTTATGTCGAAGTTATAAGTTGTGTGGGCTGATTTGGAAGTTAATATGATTTTAATATGCTTTCTTGAATTTATGAAAATAATGTTATAAGTGTATGGATTATTGGCGTCATTGATGAATTTGGAAGAAAGAAAGATCTTGTCGTTGTTCCTATGGAAATTGGTGGTTTCGGGTTCTATGGCATATTGTTTGGAATGTTCTTAAATTATGTTTGAATGACCTTGGATTGGTATTTGAACTTGGGAGCGTTGGTATTGAATTGATCATATGTAGTTTAGTGGCATATAAATGAAATGTTGTCGAATTGTGTCGAAAGGAATTATTGATGTTAGAATACGTTTTGAATCACTTATGGATATTGTTGGTATGATTGTTGGCATTGTTGTTGATGGTTTGGCCGGGTTGAATTCCCGGGATGGTTGTTGATTGAAATTGACCAAGTTGAACTTGGTGGGATGGAGTATTTGCAGGGGAAATGCTGCCGGAATTTCGGTAGCCAAGTGTTATTTTAAGGTTCAACCTTTAAAAGGCTTCTAATCAATGTTTGGTAAACATGACCAATTTGTAGATTTTGGCGGACTTGCAACCCGAATTTGGAGTAGCGGAAGAAGCGGAAAAAGGTATGTAAGACTTCACTTTCCTTCTTTGGCATGTCCTAGACGTAGTAGGCTTGAACACGGGCCTCGGGGACGATTCCCTTCCTAGAAATCCGAGATTGAAATCAGTTACTAGTCATTCAGTAGAATTGAAGCAAATGTTCACGAAAAGTTGAAAAAAAAAGTGCCTAAACATCTAGAACTCGCACAAGTAGGACCCGACTACCCTAAAACTCTCATGAGTAATGTCATGAAATGTATTATACGTAAATTGTGTACGCCGCCTCATTTGACCGAGGTAGGCCCACTATTCCCCGAATTCCCTCTTATTGTCCCATTAGGCTTGATTCCGTACTATAGCTGATGGAAGTTCATGGTTATCATTCCGACTACCGAACAATAGCTGTGTTGACTAAACCCTTGACCCCAAGGTATGATTTTCCTTCCTAAGAGTTTACAAGTGTTTTCCAAAATATCCCTTTTTCTTCAAAAACCAAGTTTTACAATATTGAAAGTCTTTCTTAATGACAAAAACGACGACTACGGTTCTATGATGATAATGACGAGGCCAGTTATGAGAAGAAGTATATGATGAATATGTCAAGGATATGTTCGTACTACGAATATGACGATATGAAATGTTAAGTTATTTTTGAATAATGACTACTTTCAAAGGTTTTAAGGTAAACGAAATGATACCTTATGCTCCTGTCCTATGATTTCTCATGATGTCACTCTCCATTGATAGTCTCGCCCTATTACTAGTTCTTTCAGGGTGAGACAAAGCGCCCATGATTATTTCATAATACAATCGGAGGTTTCCGACCTTATGTCACTCCGATAGTTACATGATTTTCCTTGGGCTCTCATATGCGCTTTGCTATGACATGATATATGTATAAGTATATGTATATGTATATGGGGAAAAAAAAGGACCGGGCGCTATAGACGCGCGGCCACCGATCGGTTGGAGAATGATATGATACCGTCCGGACGCGGGATGCCGGACGCGGGATACGTGGTTAAATGGATCGGAGCCGACGCCTCGGCAATAAGATATGTTCTATTTTCTATATATATGAAATAAAAGTGCTTTCAAAGAAAGTGAAGTACAAAGTATATGGATCGGGCTGCACGTTCCGCAGCAATGTATATGGATCGGGCTGCACGTTCCGCAGCAATGTATGTGGATCGGGCTGCACGTTCCGCAGCACTAAGCATGCATGGCATCCGCCCCCAGGGGCACTCATATGTACAGGTCACAGCTTTACATGATATGATCCATATGTACAGGTTACAGTTCTACATGATATGATCCATATGTACAGCTTACTCCCTGACACACGATATGTCTCATATGTACAGGATACTCTCTCTTACATGATATGTTCTATATCTCCATACTGTTATTGCACATGATTACGCTTCTTTCTATGTTATCATCCATGTCTTACATACTCAGTACATTGCTCGTACTGACCCCTCTTCTTCGGGGGCTGCGTTTCATGCCGCGCAGGTGAACCCAGATGAGTTGAAGCTAGCATAGAAGATGTCCAGCGGGATTGGTAGGCTCCACTTGTCTTGGAGTGCTGCCGAGTCAGAGTACATGTGCCATGATGATTTGTTTGGAGTTAGAGACTTTGCAGACAGAGTCGTGGGTATTGGGTTGTCATGTGTAAGCGGCTCCAGTAGCCGATATGTTATTATGTTTCGTGTCACCAGTCTTATATGATATCAGATTCTATTTATGAAAAAGAAAAAAAAAATCTACGTATTCACTTCTTACTAATTCATAAGTTCATATGTGTAATAAGAGTTAGCGGGTTCGCTCGGCTCCGAATATGGGGTCGGGTGCCCATCACACCCTAGTAAGATCGGGGTGTGACAGTATGAATCCTTTTAAATGTAGATTTCTCAAGCTTTGGCGGTGAACGTTAAGTAGTTAAGAAGACAAAGAGGTATGTAAGGCTAACCCTTTTTTCATTAAGGCATGATCCCATCACCATATACCATCACATGAGTTCCATAATGTCTTCCAAAATGACTTTATCCCTAGAATTACTAAAGCTCATGATTCTTGGTATTCTCACGATACCATTACCTTCATTATATGATAGTTGATCCTCTAAGGAAGGATATAGTGAGAACAATGATGATGATGATGTTGATGATACGTATGGACTCTTATGTATACATGTATAATTATGTATGACTATTATGTAACACCGAGCTTATGTGGCCGGGTATGATATCTATCGCGCGCGCACCACTGCAGTTGGGTACGGATGACACTGAGCCTTGGTAGGGCCAGGTATGTATAACACCGAACCTTATCATGGTCGGGTATGTAAGACACCGAACCTCTATGGTCGGGTATGATACTGCTATAAGTATAAATGTATGAAACGGAAGGTTCCCATTAGAAAGAGGGTAAGGAAATATGATGAACATCGCTAGAGGTATAAATGTCTCTATCCTCTTATAACTTTTCTATCTTATGTTATTTCTCATGCTTTCATTATGCTACTGATTATGCTTTACATACTCAGTACATTATTCGTACGGAGGTCCTTTTATTTGCGGACGCTGCGTCATGCCCGCAGGTGGACAGAAAGATAGACTTGACCCGGCAGACGATGTAGGAGGAGGCTCCATTTGATTCGGAGCCGCAGTTGTTGGTACTATTCTTTTGTGTATATACATATGGGCATGGCGGGGCCCTGTCCCGACCTTATGATGATGTTCATACTCTTCTTAGAGGCTCGTAGACAGTCATGTTTAGCAGATGTCTTTTGCCTTGTCGGCTTATATTTTGTTATATTATTTTGTTAGCCTCGTCGGCTTGTGTATATGTATATGAGCGTAGTTGTTGATGTTGATATAAAAAGTGTTTTAGCCGTTGGAAATGGTATTATTGGGGCATAGAGTTTGTTTATAAGCCATGTGGCTCACCTAGACATGAATGTGAATGTACGATGAGAGGTGCCCGGTGGGTTAGCTCCGGGTGCCCGTCAAGACCCTCCGATTGGGTCGTGACAATACATCATTGAATTTTGTACATTAAATTAAGAATGTGTTGAGGGAAAACTTGAGAAAAAGAGTTAAATACTTTTTGATTTAGCGAAATATCAATTATTTTGAACTAACTTTTAGGAGCTTAAACATCAATTATTTTGAGTATTATTATAAATAAAAGAGAAAATGCATCATTTCACCCCTGAAATTGGCACAAAAACTCACTTTAGCAACTAAACTTAACTTCTAATTATATACCCCCTAAAGAACATATGTTTCAATTATTTTCCACCCTGAAAAAATAATACCACTCTCACAATGTGAGGTGTATCACACTCACGCCACGTGATTGCCACATCGTTGCCATGTCATTGCCTCGTCATTGCCATGTCAAAAATTACCAGCCCTTCATTTTTTGCTTTTCTTTTATTATTTTTTCTCTATTATCTTCTTTCTCCCTTTTCTCTTTCTTCTTCCTTCTCCTCATCCTCACCACACTTGTAGCAACCGCCGCTGTCGCCGCCACCATAACCACCGCCTACTTAAATCAACCCAACTGAAAAATCCTATCTTTGTCAAAGATTTTCTTTTATTAATCATATTTCCACGTTAATTAATTTCTAATCAATTATTAAAATTCATAAATCACATTTTTTCCAACATTAGCTCCAACCCACCAACCTTTCTTCTTCTTCAACCCCTCCCCCCCCCCCCCCCCACACCACACACCGACCCGTTTAAAGGGCAATTCGTGCAATTTCTTCATTGTTGTCGCATAAGTCCATTTGAAGGGCAGTTCGTGCAATTTCTTCATTTTTTATTTTGAAGAAATAAAGCAAACTGTGCAATTTCTTCATTGCCATTTGAAGGACAACCACTGCAATTTCTTCATCTCTTCCCCCACCCATTTGAAGAAATTGCCATTGACACCCATTTGAAGAATTTTTGTGTTGTTGCTGCTGGTAGTCTACTCCATTGCCATTGCCATTGCCATTGACACCCCTATACGCTTCTTGCTTGTCCTCAAAATTAAAGACCATCCCATTTGAAGGACAACTGGTGTCGGCTCCATAATTTCCAGTTTGACACAAAGAAACTGGTGTCGGTTGCCATGGCGGCGTCAGTAGAGTTTGAAATAAAGCAAACTAATATTTGTGGGTTTTCTTAATTTGGTGATTTGAATGAGAAGTAGAAGCAAAATTGGAAGAAGATGGTACGAAAATTATTGTTGCTTCGGTGGTGGGGAAGGTTGGCGAGCGCGCGGCGGTAGTGGTTATGGGGGGGGTGGGTATGGTGGTGGTCGAGACAATGGGTATGATAGTGGTGGTGGTGGATACGATGGTGGTAGCCGTGGTAGAGGTGGCTATGGAGGAGGTGGTGGTTACGGTAGTGGTGGTGAAGGTGGCGGGGTTTGGGGGGGGGGGGGGGGGGGGGGGGGAGTTTGATTTAAGTGGAGTGGGGGAAGAGGAGCGGGTGGGGGTGGGGGGGTGAATTTTTATTTTTATTTTATTTTTTAATTGTATATTATTTTTATTTTATTTTTTAATTTTATTATTTTTTAATTGTATAATATATATATATATATATATATATATATATATATATATATATATATATATATATATATATATATATATATCGACGGTTTCACTCTCTTAATTTTTTTTTTTTTTTTTTTTTTTTTTTTTTTTTTAGACGACCAAAGATTCGCAAAAATAGTATTCAATTAAGAAAAAGTTTTTTAGCGATATAATTAAGCTTAAGTTTAATAAGCAGTGAATTTTCGTGTCAAGTTCAGAAATAAAATGATATATTTTCTCTAAATAAAATTAAGCTAAGCACACATCGCTATGTATCACAGACACGAACACGACCATAGAAATTGGGTGGAGCAAGCTTAGCGGGATAAAAAAATTCTATGTCACGATTGTCAGACACCTGTGTCGGTGATGCTATGCGTCTGCGTCATCATTTAACTCATTTTTTATTGGACAAATTCAAATCAACTTGTACGTCATTCTACACTATTTTGAAGTTTCAACTCCTTACGTGAATTTATACTCTGGAGCGGAGCTTATCTTCGGTTAAATGGAGTTCAATGAAATCCTTTTTATTAATTGAAATATTGTACAAATAAAATAAAACTAAGTATAAGTTCTTGTGTCCCTTAAGCGAAACCAAACTTCTTTCTAAGCCTAATGATACTAAGGGTTCGTTTGGTAGCAGGTTCGAAGCTAAGTTATGCAGATATTAAATTTTGTATAAATAATATCATGTTTGATAGATTCTTTTGCTATATATACAATTCAACGCACCTAAAATGGTGTTTGATTAGCCATTTAGAAATACGCATAATTAATACGATGCATAAGTTAGGAGATAATCGTATTATTTTATACAGGATAAAAGATGAAATAACTAATACTCCTCGTAGGATCTAAGAAATTTCTCGATTGGTTGGCCATACGAACACTCACCTCAGTTGGTTAGGTTCGAATCCCCACATCGTAATCCCTTCCCTACCCCTACGTAATAAAAATAATTTAAAAAAAAAATACTAATACTCCCTCCATCCCATTTTATATTTACAATCTTTTCTTTTTAACAAATTTAAAAAAGAATGACACTTTTCTATATTTGGAACAATTTAATTCTATGAGATGATTTACAACCACACAAGAGTTAATCCCTTTTTACACCCTAACATTTAAGAGTTGAGAAATGATACCCCCTCCACATATTGAATGAGAACGATAACCCCCTTATGCAATATTAGTTGGTGAGAGTTTTTATTTTAATATATATCTTTTTTTTTTCTTTCTGGAACTAAAATATGAAAATATATAACTTGTTATAAAGTAATAAAGCAAGCAAGAAGAATATTGTGGTGAAAGAGAGAAGATATCTTTATTTCTCTTGTTAGGGATTCTATACAATGAAGAGAACATCTCTATTTATAGGAGAAGGTTAACTTAGTGCCAAAGTCACAAACCCTAAAGTTTCTCCTAAAGATAGACATCCATAATTAAATAATATTTATAACACTCCCCCTTGGATGTCTATTTGGTAGATAATGTGTCTCGTTAAAGCCTTACTAGAAAAGCCCAATGGGAAAAAATCTAGTGAAGGAAAAAGAGTACACATTTCTAATAATACGCTATTTGGTTGCCTCATTAAAACCTTACAAGGAAAAATCCAGTGGGACAAAAACCTTGAAAGAGAAAAAGAGTACAAGGCGTGTTAACTCCCTCTGATGAAAACTTCAATCCAAAAACTTGAATCTTCACATCTTCACTCGAAAGTTGCAGTTGGTATAGACTTGGTGAATAAATCAGCCATATTATCACTCGAACAATTTGTTGCACCTTGGTATCACCATTTTTCGGAGCTCGTTTGTGAAGAACAACTTTAGTGAAATGAGCTTTGTCCTTTTATGAATCCACTCTTTAGTTGGACTATGTATGTTGTTGCATCTTCAGTCTTCAGATAGAGTTGCATCAGCATATAATATTGTTGAAATCACTCCAAGTGCATTCTTGACTTGCTTTATAAACAGATGTTATCTTTATATGATTTGACTGTCATGTAAAACAACATCGTATGACCATAATCCTTCATAGTCATAGCAAAATATATAAATGCATCAATTGCATAAGGATATGGCACTTCAGGACCAAAAAATTATGCAAATTTCTCATTTCAACTTCTTTCAACAGATAATAAATTGCTTTTGAGAACTCTTCAAGAGTTTTAATAATATTCAAGTAATCAACTTGCACCAACAATATGACAGATTTTGATTTTCACAAAGTCATAAGGATAAATAGAGTCATTTGTGCCCTTAGTCGATGTAAAAATATTCATTACGGTGATAAAATCGCGTTCACCTTGCTTCACTTAATTCATATGAGAATTATGAACAAATTTCTACAACTTGTATATGCTTCAGGCATTTAAAATTCTTCAGAAATTTTCATATAATTTTGTCAAGTAATTCATAGCCGTCAGACAACATCTATTTCTATTTAAACATGTGACATCTTCTGGTGTCTGGACAGCGGGTCCAATAAGCTTTACGCTTACCTAGATGCGTCATTTCACTTGATAATAATTTCTACATCAGCATTCTTTAATAGACGTAGAATTTAGATCCTCACAATCTTTTACAATATTGCGCTATGTTGTACCAAAGATATCGTCGACGATATATTATCTTGTATCGGTTTGCAATAGGACATAACTGATTGAGATCTCATCACTTCCATTATTTTTAGGTACCTAACCTCTCACGAGGTTTCATGAAGTGTTATGTCATAGGCTCTTCAAGAGCACATTACCTCCTTATAATGATCATTGATCATTTGCTCCTCTTTCTTTTCAATGATTATTGCATTTGGAACCGATTAGTCTACCACGCTTCATGCATGCCGTAGACTCTGTCCTTCAGGGACATGAATTTAATAGGAGCATTTTGCAGCTGAAATTTGAAACTAGTTTTGGGTCAGCAAATGCTTCTAGCATTTAACTTGAATTACCTTTTGAATGAGGATCATACTAATGATAATTCACAACATATTTCCAAGCTGCTTATTCTCCTCCCCTTATGTTAGAAAAACTAACATATATCCCATCTTCTTTGGGGGAATCCATCTTTCTGCATCATAGTAAATTAATTAATTGTATACCGTCATAAAAAAAAACTCTTAGATGGAAATATCTAGCTCCTAACCCTGAACCAGTTGTGAGGGGAGAATTTATCATAATTTATTGGTCTGAAGCATACAAGTGATGTTGTATATATAATATCTCAGACCAGCACATGAAGCTTTGTTCTCACAATGGTTTAGCTATTTATCGGAGGCATTCAACGCCAAACCAACTTGGATATAAACTAGCATTCACAAGATGAATTATCTTGATTACATAATCTGAAAATTGTCAGCCGTCCACTCAATCATTTTTTGAGCAAGTAACTTTGCATATGTCAAACCGCAGTTGACAATAAATGCAAATGTGATCGTCTTATTGATGCATCTATTTAAGATATCACATAACAGGTGAACGGGCTCATATTCACCTTTTATATTTTTTCAAAATTTAGGGAATTCAATCCCAACATTAGCCAGTATAATCAACTTATCATGAGAACAAGCAACAAAAATAATTCCTTGAAGAATCTTCTAGTTCTTCAATATATGTCAAATACTCAATTTGCACATCATATTTGAATCGGGATAGCCAAACCGCTCATGCCAACTAATAAAATTATCTATACTAGTAAATTTCAGGTTTACCATGCCATGTGCTATTTGTTTTAGTAAACTTCTGGATGACTATGACATGAATTATTTTTGTACCAATAAACTTCTGGTTTATTGTGGCATGCAATTCATCATGCTTATATTTGTAGTACAAATCGGATAACCTTTCATATTTATATTTCTTTTCCACTATGACATTTTGAAATATTTAGTCCTCCAATCATTTAAATCTTCAATATGATAACCATTTACTTTAGTAAACTTCAAGTTTACTACTTGTATTTTGATCATAACAACTTTAGAGATAGGATGAATGCCATAATAATAAATAAACTCTTCAGGAGCTTTCAATTTATTTTTCATAATCAGATATTTTGGACACTACTGGTGTCATGATTCTTGTATATAAAGAATTAGGTTCTTCTGGACCTTGATTGTTACTTTTGTACTACCAAATATTGCTTAGACACTGCAGGTGTCTAGAAAGAGAATTTGATTAGATATTTTTGATGTCATGAAAGAAAACGGTAAGCGAGTGGGCATTTAGAAATAATAAATTCATAATTGAATTTTAATCTGAACTTGCTTTGAGAGTTATCCATATCTTCAAATGAAATGACATATGCAAAGTAAAATAAATACACATTAAATATTAGTACTATTAGAAAGTACAAAGTAAAAACTAAGTAATATAACAAACCAATGGTTATATTCTACGAGAACCAATACAGACATGTGATATCAAATGGACTAATGAATATAGTACAGTTTACACGCAAACATGCAAAACATTCTTTGGCTGTGGATATACACCACAAACATATAGTGATAGCCATAGAATAAAAATGCACAGAGACTATAAAACTAATAAAGAAATGGTTTAAGATATATTTTACACCTTTCCTCCCATAATTTCGTAATGGTCTAATTAACAAAGTGATGGACACTTCCACGTCATACACTTAAAGTTTCAAGTCCTTGTTTTCATCAAATAGAATTACATCCATCTTAATAAATTTTCATCAATATGATAAAAAATAATGACTAATTAATAAATCCTACTAGGACACAATAATTCACTTTTCTAACTTTAAAAGATTTGCATACATATCGTACTTTTTTAAAGAGAATCCTTTTATGATGTATCGAAGACTTAATATAATAATATTAATTTAATGAAATTGGGTAGTGACCCCTATCTCCTTATACCAGAACAAAGGTTGAAAACACAGAAATTATTATGGTTCTTATTAATGTATCTAGTGCCTATGTGGTTTAGGCTCAATCCAAAACAACAAGATCGTACTACTCGTGGTTTATACGTACCTTAATATTCGACAAACAAATAATAGCTGTGCACTTGGTTTTGATATATTATTAAGAATATGCACTACATGACATATTGGTGTACTTTCTCGAGGGAAAAATATATAAATTGTTATTTCCTTCAAGAAAATTAAAAACATACAAGAAAAAACATTCAACAAGATCTCGCCATCTTTTGCCTTAAAATAAAATTGACCAAGATGTCTCTTCGTACGACAAATACGTGCAACAATGACTTTATACCACAAAATAACATTTATATTCTTTATTATTTTATCTCTTCAGGAGGTGTTGTGGTATTTCTTCATTCACTTCGGAATGACCCCGGTCACTTAGATGCGCTTTATCTAATTTTCAATAGCTTTTTTTTTTTTCCAACCGCAAGAATATATGCTTCAAATTATTTCTCATATATCTTACAACTTCTTTACTTTCAGAGAAAATTTCAAAGTTTTACTCCTTCGGGAGTAAACTTGATTTACTACTCCAAGTGTAAATTTTAGAGTCTTACTACTTCGGTAGTAAACGTCAGATTTACTACGAGTATGGAAATTGCATTATTTCTTCTCAATTATTCTACCTCTTCTGGAGGTGAGTCGTATTATTTTCATAACCAAAAGCACGTCTGTATTTATAATTTTTACGAAATATTATCATATTCACTTCAAGGAATAGATTTGTATTTGTAACATTTATCAAAAGTTCTCATTCTTCAGGAATGGAACAAAATCATCCATACGTGTTCTGAGCACATCAAATTATGATAGCTTAATAACTCTTCTAAGATGTTGCTACTTCAGCGGCAATCAAGGTATCCATATAACATAGAGTATGTTTCTCTAACATATCTATAATCACAATATGCCCATGATAATGTTACCTTGGATTATAGGCATAAATGAATTTAACCTCATTAAGGCATAAGAAACATTGTCACTTCTGGTGAACATATATTTTGCAAACTCTCATTCTTAGTCATTAAGAGATACGTAGTTAATATCATAATCTCTCTTATTCTCCAGGAATAAATTTGAAACTCTGTCATGATCTCACTATATTAGTAATTAAAGTAGTAGAATTAGTAGAAATAATAAAGGATTAGTATGGGATAAATATGCTACCAGCCGGGTTCGATATTGGGTAAGCAAGGAGTATTATTAACTAACTTTTGAAACGGATCCGCCGAGATTAGAAAGGAATTAATGAGCTACAATGGCTGTGGATCTTGCCACGTCATCGGCGCTAGTTATAAGTTGTCAGAGGAGAGAGAAAATCAGTTAAGCAAAAATCAGGTGCAATTTCTTCTTCTTCTTCTCCAATCTTCTCTTCTTCTCTTTCTAATACTTCTTCTCTTCTTCTCTTTCTAATACTTCTTCTCTACTTCTTCTACAGATCTATTCTCATCAATGGCGAATCCATGTTATCTTTTAGTATAGATTTATCACACAGTTTCAGATCTACGCATTAAGTTCCATTTTTCAGTTTTGATATAATAGAAAAGTGTTCCAAAAACTTGTTGTTCTTTATTTGGATTGGTTAATTGTGTGAATTGAGTTGAGATCATTACATTTGGTATCAAAGCAATCGATTCTACTGTGAGCGGTTGAGAAATGGCGAGGAAACTAGATCAAGCAAAACAATGGATGCTAAACTAACTCAACATGAGGAAGTGTTAACTGAGTTGACTGCTGGTCAACAAGTCTTACAACAGACTCAGAGGGGTATCCAAGGAACATTGGAATTGATACTTGAGAGGTTAACAGCATTATAGAGGCCTATTAGACCTCAAGGAGATGGGATATTGCCCATACCTGCTCAAGAGGAGAGACCAAACAGGCCTCAGGTCCAGGAACAAAACAGGCCTCATGGTGCAGCTCAAGCTCCTATTCCGAAATGGATTCTGCCTACTTTCGAAGGTAAGGAACCTAAAGTGTGGATTAGAAAATGTGAGAGGTACTTTAATTTGTACAGAACTCCTGATAATCTAAAGGTAGAAGCTGCTGCACTTTATTTGGAGGGAATAGCTGAAATGTGGTATCATTCCTTAGTGTTGAGTAGAGGCACTGTTTTTTGGGCTGAATTTAAAGAGGAGTTAATAGTAAGGTTTAGTGAACAAGTAATGGAAGATGTAGTGGAAGAATTCAATAAGCTGAGCCAAACTGGAACTGTGGATGAGTTTCTAGCTCAGTTTGAAGATAAGAAAGCACAGATGCTTGTGAGGAATCCTCATTTGGATGAATCACATTTTTTGTCAAGTTTCAGGGCCACGAAGAGGATATCCCAAGGTGGGTGTTAAGCTACTTAAACCTGCCACTTTTAGGCTTGCTATTGAACAAGCTAAACTGCAAGAAAGGGCAATTGAAGTTGCTGAGAAGAAAGCTAGAGCTACAGCCAAACTCTCAGCTAGGTTCACCAACCATACTCCTACTAAGGCTCTCAAGGTAACTACAACTAAGCCTACCGGTTGCATTGACACGTTTATATGATGTACGTAAGGAGCAATCAATTGTGTTTTCGTGTGGAGAAAAGTATTCTCTGGTCACCGGTGTCCAAGGAAACAATTGAATTGTTTGATAGGAGAAGTAGAAACTACGAGAGGAGGCATTGAAAATTGTAGCGAGATCAACTGGTTGAAGATGTGATCATTGAAGGTGATATAGACCGCCGTACGAAGAACTATATGCATGAGGCCTTGTGTTCCGGGCAAGAACAAGAGGTGTCAACACTATATTGGTAAAGTGGTTCTGAAGAATAGGAACCTTGCCTTGTTGATTGACTCGGCAAAGACTCATAGCTTCATTGATGAAAATACAAGTATGAAACTCGTATCGGGCTAGTTATTGCCCTCCTGTTAGAGTGACAGTGGCAGATGGCAACTATGTCATGTGCACTTCTCATTGTCAAGGGTTCAAATGGAAGATGCAAGGCAGGCCCTTCTAAGAAGATTTACTTATCATACCACTTGGAGGATGTTATGTTGTTCTAGGCAATAGATCGGATTTAGAAGCATAATCCCACCAAGTTTGATCATGAGAAAAAATGTGTATAATTGGTAGGGAAATAAGTTGGTCTTGATGGTATTACTGAAGAGGCAAGCTGAATATGATTTCGGTAAGGACGAGCAAAGTTTAAGAAAGGTCACACATAGACTTTTATTTATG
>NC_081351.1:61821885-61855383 GCF_029784015.1 Lycium ferocissimum
TTGATTTAAGCCAACCATACAATTGCATAAGCATAAACACTCAAATAAAAAGCCTATTGATTTCCTATAACCAAGCATTTCGTTCATAAATCTCAAATAATTACTTAAATAAATATAATTAGAAAAATGTTTCATATGGGATAAAAATCGAATTGATTTTTCAGGAAAAAACATTCTTTGCTTAGCTCAGCTGAGTCATTTTGAAAATATAAAAATATGCTTAAATAATTGATTTATGTGGAAATTATTGTGAAATATATCTTAGCGGATGAGAATTGCCACTATACAAAATATTCGTAGATGACCCAAAGGGAATGTTAGAGGAAATATTAGGTAGACGTTGATGTGCAATTAAAACCCAAAAATTTAATGCGGATGCATGTAAAACAAATGCCACATAACTTGAAATTTATTAACAAATTATTCCAAGTAGCTGATATATCGTAAAAGAAGTACATTATTTTCAACAGAATAGGTGAATGTGACGATAATAAGAGTTACATATTTTCGTATTTTAATTCTAGAAAGAAAAAGAAAAAAGATCAATATTCAAAAAAAGAAAATTCTCACCGGAAAATATTGCATAAGGGGGTTATCGTTCCCATTTAATATGTGGAGGGTGTACGTTTCCTAACCTTTAAATGTTAGGGGGGTAAAGTGGGATTAACTCGCCACACAAATATAATTTCAAAAGTTTTCCTTTCTTCATTAAATTTCGTGTCCAGTCAAGCACCCTCATATAAAATGGGACAGAGAGTACATGTATGAATAACTAGTACATGAATAACCAAATCCTGCATAACTAAATATCCCTACATGAAACAATACATAGATTTCTCATAATTAATACCTGCATAATTTTGACTAGCTACCAAACAACCCCTAAGGGTTCAAATGTTGCTTTAGATTATGTGTTCGAATTTCAAATTTAATAGTGTTATCTTTTGAATTCCTTTGTTGAAATACCTAACACCGCCAGTACTTATATCATCAAAGGTTTCTCCATCAAAATTTAGATAAATATAGAAGAATCACCCAGAGTTTGAATTCAAGTATCAGTTAATATATAAGAAATACTATGTATTAATTAGTTTAAAGCTGAAATCCTATTGCCCAAATGGCATGGCATATGTTGAAAAAATAAATAAATGAATGTTCTTTGTAAAAACAACATAGATTGCGAGTTAAATTTATATATATTCCCAGAACCATTAATACTGTTACACATAACTTAGCCAAGTTTCTGTATTTTTAGTACAAGGAATTTCTTGGGAGACAAGTTTCCATTAATTGGATTATAAATAATATTGTACGCTCCTATGAATAATATAGTGATTTTTAATGAAAAAATGGCACGGGGATGGGGTGCCAAAGGTTCCAAAATGTGAGCTTTCAATAGGTAAAATTCTAATTGCAAGAAATGTTTCTTCTCTTATATTGGTTTTGGCACAACCCTAATAAATAATAATCCCGTTTGAATTCATTTTTGGTTCTTCATCTTTAAATACGGCCTTCAAAATAGACAACATTTTCCTCACTGGGCAAACGATATTTTTTAACAAACACTAGATATCGAAGCCCGTGCCATCACGGGCCCAATATATATTCATAATTTTAATTTTATGCAAATTTAGAATTTATTTATTCCTCGATGTCCATTTATATATGTGATACTTCAATTTACCTCAAAACACGCAGAAAGAAATTTTATTATTCCTCATTACTTCCTCGGTGTCAATTTATACATGTGATAATCTTTATTAATCAGTTTAAAAAAGAACGATATTTTTCTATATTTAGTACTCAATTCAATTCAACTTTACAATGATTTGTAATAACATAAATATTTATAACTTGTTTTACATAACAAATTGCAAACGCTTTTTTCCTTTCATTTTCAAACTTTGTGCTCAATTAAATATCATCAAATAAATAAGGATGACTGAAGTGATATTTATAATCAAATGTTGATAGCTGATAAATAGTACTTATTAACGTGGTAAAATATTATTAAGAACAACAACAATATCTATAATCAATCCAAATTTATAATGTAGATATATACAAATCAATGTCTTAAGTTGATTACTCTAAGAAAACGTATTGTACTTGGTACTATGCTGATGAGTTTATAAGTTGAAACTTGAAAATGAATAAAGATGAAATAAATAGCTCATGTGGGGCCCTTGTTCAGAACATCCCAAGTCATTGCAAAGTAGCGCGTGGTAT
This sequence comes from Lycium ferocissimum, assembly GCF_029784015.1. Classification (NCBI taxonomy): domain Eukaryota; kingdom Viridiplantae; phylum Streptophyta; class Magnoliopsida; order Solanales; family Solanaceae; genus Lycium; species Lycium ferocissimum. The sequence goes on from NC_081351.1 coordinate 61,824,115, forward strand.
ACATTATTCAAGTGGGGCCCACATTTAGTGAAGAGAAACAATAATGTGTCTAACACGGTCCTAATTGAATGCGTAAATTTTTTTAAGTAGGTCCACCTTACCCATCAAAATAAGTCAGTACAAGGATACAAAAGAAATAAGGAAAAGATAGCTTGGTTTTCTTGTCCAAAGGAGAAACATACAGAAACCAAAGCACTTAAGTACAACAGCTAGGAAGGGAATAAATTTGAAATCCAATAAATGACCCTATGTTGGCAAGCACATATGTGGACGGATTCGTGTGTGTCGACGATCCAGGGGTGTGAACCCATGCTCCTATAATAGTTAAATTTCATTACCCTTTTCACTTATTTTATTGCTTAATCGTAGAAAAAAGTTAATCGATTAACATGGGTTAAATGAGAAAGAATATTCTTGAACCTAACATATTTGCTCGCATAACAATCGTGCTAAAATGTAACCAATCAATAAATAAAGCCATTTAATTAAGGGTGAAAATCATTTTGACCCCCTAACTTTGCTATAAAAATCAAACTCCCCCCTCAACTATGAACAATAGACATTCTCCCTCCTTTATCCTATGCAAGATCTATTTTACCCTTGACATTTTTAATCCTCCGTCTATGTAATACATTGAGAGGGGAATTTAATTTTCAAAACAAAATTGAGAGATAAAAATCATTTTCACCCTTTAATTAATCAGGAAGGCTCAAATATCTTTTATCGGAAATATCGGAAATGACTCATTTATCTTGCCAAATAGTTTGGCTCATTTATGCATCGAACTATGGAAATAGCTCATTTATGCCATCGAACTATAGAAATGGTTCGTTTATCTTTAAATCAATAATTTGACTCATTTATGCCATCGTACTTGATTCTGAAATACTCATCCATGCCATATTTCATTAAAAATGGTTTTACAATACCATATATGACACGTAGCCTCCAAACTAGATTATGGTTTTGGGTGGGTAAGGTGTATGGATCGGATTTTTATTAATTTGGTATTTAAAATTGGTGGTTTAATTAAACGACGTGAGACATCTAATTGAGGCCACGTGTCCTATATCGGTATTAGAAAATCGCGTTAATAAAAAATGGCATGGATGAGTCATTTTGGTAACGGACGATAGCATAAATGAGTTAAACTATTGATGAGTACGTAAATGATCATTTTGGTTAGATGGCGTAAATGGCCATTTCACCCATGCTTGATAAGATAATGGGCGTGAAACTGACGTGGCGTAAATGAGCATTTAGATAGTTGGATGGCATATTTGAGCCTTTTCCGATTAATCAAACCAGACCAAACCACTCCCCCTTGTTTTGGACTCTCACTCGGAGATTTAGGGGGCCTTCAGAATTGGGACCTACCAACTGCTATATTAAAATTATTAAATCAAGACATTTTGAAGCGAATTTTGAGAGTGTCTTCCAAAAGTACCCGTTTGAGAATGTCTTATTCATTTTTTTTTTTTGGATAGGAACAAATTTTCACTTTACTTGAAAATGTGTATTTAATTATGAAAATTTCAAATCAATCAGTTGTATTTCAAATTTTAAAAACAGCTTGTAACCTGTTGTAAAATTACCTTTTCACTTTTGAAGTTATATTTCAAATTTAAAAAGTACATTTAAGTATGAATATTATTCCAAATAGTCTTTTGAAAATATATAACCTGAATATTATTCCAAATAGTCTTTTGAAAATATATAACCAAACACAATTTCATATTCAACTCTAACACGGTAATATCAAATAAAGTGAAAAATATTTGAAATAGAAAAGAAAATTCTGGAAGAGGAAAGGAATTTTTAAACTCCTGAAATTTGATCGCTAATTTTTTTTAAATTTTTTTTTTTATAAGATGATACGTATTTGTCGGGGTGGAATAGAAGAAGTAGAGGACATGACTTTTGCTGAAACCTAGAAGTCACGCCAGTGTAAAGTAATGTTACAAACCTTAAATTCAGTGACAAATTGACTCTGTCGGTGGTAGGTGCGTACCACTGTGACTCTGCTTATGCATGAATTTGAACACATATTTTTTAAAAAAATTGTATTCTCTCCATCTCAACTTATGTGATATTTTTTGAATTTTTTAAATAATTATTTTTTTTATCATTAACTACAGGATCGCACTTTGGGATGGCGCTACAGAGGATCTTCTACAAGTTAATAATCCTGGCGATGGGTTTGTCCAACCTCAAAACAAGTCCAAAAACAGCCCTAAACGCCACCTCGGCCAAGCGGGCGTAACAACAGGACCACCGCCTGAATTTGAACAGTCCGCCTGAGTTATTCACTGCCTGACCTCAACGCCACCCGTGGTGAACCTTTACTAATTAAAGCATTTTCACCATAATAAGTAGTAGTCTAGTGTGATATAGTTCAACACAAAATGTTTAGCCTATCATTTAGGCTAAAGATAATATAAGAATTGTTAAATAAAACAAAAGAAAAGAAAAGAAAATTACCTAAGGGAGCTGTGTCGTAACCAGAGGAGAGAGAGATGTAGCAAACTTCAAACTTTTATTTAGTGGATTTTTTACAAGAGAGAGAAGGCAGTGTATCCAAGCTTGCCTTTCCCAATTACAACTGATCCTTTTATAACGGATCCTAAAGGAAAATGACAAAATGAGAAGATAAGGATGGCCGACAAAGAAAAAGAAAAAGCAAAAAGCTATCTTTAATAAAGTAAAAGTACAATAGTTAAATAAAACAAACTACTTTACTTTATTAAAGCTATGCTTTTAGAAAAGCTGATTTTTGTGGCGGGATCCACCTTATCACTTCATTTTAGTCTTGCCTTTGTCTTTTGCGGTGCTAGAAGATTCTTCCTTTTGGCTGTTGAATTGTGTCAAAAATTGTGAAAAGTCCTCCGTATGATCAGGATTTTGAGATTCTCCAGCTAAAACATGGCTATCACCTGTTTTTTCATCTTCTTCCTCATTTCTTCATTGTCGGTGGTATGACCAACCGATGCCATAGATATGTCTGGGGAAATTTGAGAGATATCAACTCCAAGATTTTTAGATAAATCTTTTTTAAATTCCTCCATATAAAGAGCAATCATTTCTTCTTGGGATATAATCCCTTTTTTCATCTAAATTCGGCGCGCAATATGTTGGAATGGCCTAGGAACTTCCCTTTGTCTGGAATCGATCGAATCCCTATAACTAGCAATAGTAGTTTCGATCTGGTTTATTAACTCTTGTCCCTAATGGTTCCATCATTTGATTTTTGGAGCAATTTTTTCCAGAACTTTGTATAAAAAATCCTGTTAAGACAAGGTATATTGTGTGGGATATTACCCACTTCCACAGACCATTTCATTATCCATGGAATAGAGAACTCAATGAAGAAATACATATTAGCAATTCCTTCAAAGAAAATATTATTAGTTTCCAAGTCTATAATCTTGGGAGAAACTTCAACCCATTCAATATATAAACTTTTGAATGGTTCTGGCAAAATCTTCATAGTTGGACCATAATTGATCCACCATTGGCAAAACCAATGTGGAATGCCCTGTTTATAAACATTAGCGCACACCTTGATGAACCATGAATGCTTTTTATTAGGATTTTCATATAAAAAGACTTTATTAAAAGCTTCAACATAATCCCAATAATTAAATTTAACTGGGACTTTTTGTTCAGGATGGATATTATTTTTTTTATTAGTTTTGACTATGAATATGGACATAAACTTTTAAGTTTTTAAAATAAAATTTCTATATTTAAAAATTACGTAAAAATATTATAAATCACATGAATTGATAATTCAAAATACTTAAAAGGAATAAGAAAAAATTATTTGACTTTTGAAATTCAAATGATACCATTAGAGGTGTCAAAATGGGCTGGCTCAGCCCAACCCAACCCAGTCCTAAAGGGCCAAAAAATTAAATGGGCTAGAAGCGATACAATTTTTTTAATCAGAGGCCTACAAAATGGCCATTGTAACCAACCCAAATTGCAATGTCATTGGCCAGGAATGACTTTTCAAGTTTTTTCGTCTTTCAAAATAACATTTTCTAAGTGATTTTTGGTACACTTTGAACATGAAACTTTTGCAATATGAAATGGAATCTTCTACCACCCATTCTTGTGCAAATTCATATCATAGAAGAAAAAATTCAAGAGAACAAATATAAATTATTATTTTTTATCACTAATTCAGATCACGTTCAAAAGAAATTAATATAAATTCTAAGACTAAAAAGTATTACTCTAGTTTCTAATTTACTACTTAGTGGTAAGTACATTTTTTTTCTCATTACTTTTTATCTTTTTATTTAATTTACTTCTATTTTTTTAAAAATTAATTAATTTATTATTTTTTTACGCCTTATTACTGGCGCCAAATTTTTAACCTTTATGCTAAGAGAGGTTGGGCTTTTGAGCCTCACTTCTATATGGGCCAAAGAAATCCTAGCCCAACCTTACTTAAATAAAGGATTGGGTTGGGCCGGCCTCGCGGACCAAACACATATTGATAGCTCTAGATACCATGTGGATAGAGTATATATTTAGGCTTTATTTGAATTTTTTGAGTATATATTTAGGCTTTATTTGAATTTTTTACTATAAGGAAAAAAAGAAAAGCAAGAAACATTTGCATTGAATGACTCAATTTTCTTTTATTTACACTGGATTATACTTCTTCCATTTCAGCGTAAGTGGTGTTTTTATCTTTTTATTTTATTTTATTTTAAAATAAGTGGTGTCTTATCTAATCAATAAGGAATTAAATTTGTTCTTACATACAAAAAACTATAGATAATTCTTTTTTCATGATCTTATTAAGGATAAGTAAATAAATATACTTTTTACTTTTAAGGAGTGAGTATTTTTTGTAAGGATGTGCCCAAGCTAAAAACACTAGCGTAACCCAAATCCCAAACCTTAAAATCTCATTATCGAATCTAGTGATTTCCCAGTTTTTTTTCTTTTATTTTTATTTTTATAGGAGTAGAGAAAGGAAAAATGAGAGAGGAAATTACGGATTCGAACCCACGCCAATAAAATAAAAAATTAGGGAGCCAACCAACTCAATTACTAAGCCGTACTCCTATGTGATTTCCCAATTAGAAATTTGTGCCAAATTCACATATAAGGCTTGGAGGATAAAAACATTTCCAACAAACTTTATGTAAGCGTTCACCGCCCCATCCAGTTTCCCCTCTTCATTCTGAGAGCACAGTTACTCGGAAGTAATAAATACAGAGTGAGCCATTACACAACATTTCCAAATTTGAACACCAAAGGTTCATTGTCTTTTTCCGTCCATCATATCTAGATCTGATGATTTCTATTTGATGTACACACTGTGAACTCATTTCTTGAAAAAGAAAAAAAAAAAAAAAAAAAAAAAAAAGAAGGGTTATCAGTTGTGAAGTGTGAGGATGCTAATCTACGGCCCCTTAACACCTGGTCAGGTTAGTCAATCTTTTTTCTTCTTCTAAAGCCCCATTTTTTGCTTCGTTCATTAAAATTCGCATTTTGATCCGTTTCCTTAGTTGGGTTTTGTATTAGCAGTATGACTGTGGTTTGTGCTCAATGCCTTTTCATTTTGATTGTGTTTGCTTTAGTTGAATTTTGTAGTTACGGGGGTGGCTATGTTTTGTGTTCAGTGCCCTTTCTGTTTGGTAGTTAAAACATGCTTACTTGCTACTAAACAAGGTCTTGATTTTGCTTTGTATCAAGTTCAAACATGTGCTCCTCATTTTGCAAATTGGTTATGCAGTTACAATTCTGGGTGTTCTTTTGTTGAATGCTTTCTGCTTAGCAGTTGAAAAGTGTTTACTTTCCATACTTCAATTCTCTGATTGTTTTTAGAGTCTGGTTTGGTTCAAACATCAGTTTCGTGTTATCCAATTCTTGTTGTGATTTTGTTAATTAAAATGCGACGTGTTTTTGTTAAATGCTTTTATGTTACTTGTTGAGACATGTTTGTTCACTCTATTACAACTTGCATTGTTTAAATGAACTTCAGATTTTGAGTGTAATTGTTTACTAAGCAGCATTTGTTTAATAGCTTCCCACCTGTTCGATAAGATGGTGCTTGATTCTTTTAAGGGTTTACTCCCACTCCACATCATTGTAGGACTTTTGGGTAAGTGGTATTTTAGATGTTCTATGTGTGAGTCCTTTGCGATTACATTTTAAAATTGGTAGTGGAAGCAATTTGATTGGATCTTCCATTGGTCGTATTGAAGTTCCAAGTTTGATGGGACTTTTGAGCTTCAAGTCTTGTTCTGTCTTCTTTGTTTCAAATTTCATAGCATTGTCGTAGAATTTTGTAGTTAGAAGGTGGTTTACATGATTTTTTCCATGTGATCAAGTGTTTGTACTTCAAGGCTTCAATGAGTGGATTTTGGATGATGGATAATTGATATATAAAAATGTAACTTTCCTCTAAATGAACTACAGGTGTCATTTTTTCTTGGAGTTGTGCCGGTATGTGCTGCTTGGTTATATTCAGAGTATTTGGAGTACAAGAAAAATTCAGCATCCAAAGTGTAAGCTGATTAAACCTCTTCCGATCTGTATTTTTGGCAGTAAAATTGTTCGATGCATGTCTAAAGTAATTAATGTAAATTTTCTTGACTATTTGATAGCTCTTTTATTAATTCCCATTTAAAGAAATACGCTCCTTGTTATTGTTGTTGTTGTTATATTACTATTACTTTTGTTATTCTTGGTGATGCTTTCTTGAAAAAATATACAACATTGGGGAGCATTCCTCATTTGTGTGCTTTTGTCTCTCTAGAAAGAGGATAATTTTAATATCAGATCAGATATGATGGTAAATAAGTGTCATAAGCAGTGAGAATAATAATATTTCAGCTCTTTGATATCTTAATATGATACTGTTACTTTCTTGGTCTGCGGTAATATTCATTCGTCTTCTTGTTCATATTTCCCTATCTTATGCTCCGAGTATTAGTGAGTTAAGGTGGCGGGAATTTCATGAATATATGGCCTTTTTTTTTTTTTTTTTTTTTTTTTTTAATTAGTAGTGTATATTCTTACTGTACCTCAAATCTGTGATGCACGTCTTGATTAAGCGAGGGCTTTCATCTTCAATCTAATTTAAAGCTGGAGAATTCCTCTCACATATTGCAGTAGGCATTCTGATATCAATTTGGTTGAGTTGGGAAATGAAGCAGTCAAGGAAGATGATAGAGCTGTTCTATTGGAAGGAGGTGGTCTTCAATCAACATCGCCTAGAATCAGAAGTTCATCTGTGACATCTCAGATTACTAGGTTTGAAACTCTATGTTTGCTTTAATCAGATAATATCAGTTCATTGAACTCATGTAAGGTAAACACCTCAGGTTTTTCTTGATGGACGAAAATTTCTTACTTGAAAATCGATTAACTCTGAGAGCAATGTAAGTGGACTTCCATGATTTCAAGACTTAAGTTCCTGAAGACTATGGCTCAGCTTGTTGTTTCTCATCTCCCCTCTTTATCTACAGATCCGAGTTTGGTGCCCTTATGACTTACTTTTACCTATCTGACCGTACAAATCTATTTGGTGAATCGAAGAAGGTACAGTAAACCTTTTCCTTATCTTTGTGTTTTCTCCATGGGCCATTGACATTGTATCGTTAACCAAAGAAATTCTGAAAGTTTCTTTTTGGAGTAAAAGCATGAGGACAAATTTTAACTGTGCAGCATATGCACAATTAACTAACATATCAGAGATAGATGCAGCTTCGTTTCTTTCTTTTCTTTTTGTCTGTCGCTACTCTTTGTTTCTTCTTTTTCTGTTTTCTCATTTGCTACAGTTTGACTTTTTAGGCCAAGTCTTTTTCAGTATTAGGATGGAAAAGATGATGTTTTTGTCCTGAATGCTGTTACAGCACTGGAGCACCCTGTGATTGTGCTTACAATAATAATTTTATGTAAAACTAAGTTGGCCCATGTTGTGTGCTATACCTGGATGGAGCATCTCTATATCCTTTGGCAATGTGGAGGCACAGATTCAAGGGTTACCGATGCATTCCTTCAAAATAAAGAAGCAAGAACAACGGATCAAGCATCCTAAACTCTATTTTGTGTATTTTCTTTATTAGTTCAAGATCATTTGCAACTTTGGATAAATTTTAAGGTTCTAGTCGTTAATGTTTATCATTTATGTGCAGGAAGCTGGTTGTATGTACTCTTCTGGTTCTAACCAGCTTTTGCTGCTTCTTTTGATTGTCTTTGCAGAGCTACAATCGTGATCTTTTCCTCTTCCTCTACTTCCTTCTCATCATAGTCTCAGCAATCACTTCTTTTACGATCCACCGTGATAAGTCACCTTTCTCCGGAAAATCCATAATGTATTTGAATAGGCATCAAACTGAAGAATGGAAAGGATGGATGCAGGTAACTCAGCTCTTGGCATGATTCACTAGCTGATAATCTATGATTTCTTTTCTCCTACTTTTTCTTGCATATGTTGGCAAAATCTGACTTTATGTGGTAACGTTGTCTTTCACGTATTGTTATGAGTTATGAATCTCCTAATGATACTAGTATGACATTGGGAATTATTGAATAATAGTAAATGGCTATACACAATCACAAAACTTGGACATGCTTTCCCCTGTGAGTATGTGACCCCCCACAAAAAAAGGAGCAAAAAAAATAGGATACTGCTGTAGGCACTAGGAGAGTATAGGATGTTCGAGCATGAATAAAACGCTTCTCCCAGGGGGGTCTTTTTGAGTAAGGAAACAAAGAGGACCATCTGTAGTATTTATGACGGCATAACTTATCATCAGAAAAAAAATTATGGCACAACTTAAAGGTCAAGTTTTTATACCAAGTGCAATTGCATCTTGGAAATGCATCTTGTACCACTTTGACTACCAGGCAGTATCTTTTGGATAACTTCGAGTCAGTGAGAGTGTTCCTTCTCATAAACATCTGTCGGTTTCTACAAAGCATGCGCCATACACTTGTGGGTTCTTACAATTTTATTTCTTGTAACAGGTATTATTTTTAATGTATCACTACTTTGCTGCCACAGAATTTTACAATGCTATACGAGTTTTTATAGCTGGGTATGTATGGATGACTGGATTTGGAAACTTCTCTTACTACTACATCCGCAAGGATTTCAGCATTGCAAGATTCACTCAGGTATTATCTGCCCCTGGACTTTGCAGATCTTTTGTATTGGATTTTCTTTAATTGACAGTGCTTCTGAAAGATGTAGTCTTTGATGGACAGATGATGTGGAGGCTTAATTTCTTGGTATTCTTTAGCTGCGTTGTCCTTAACAACAATTACATGCTATACTATATATGCCCCATGCACACTCTTTTCACTCTGATGGTTTACGGGGCCCTTGGTATATTCAACAAATACAATGAAAACGGAACAGTTATTGCCGTTAAATTCATTGCCTGCTTCTTGGTTGTTATTCTGATGTGGGAAGTTCCAGGAGTCTTTGAAGTGGTTTGGAGCCCATTTACTTTCTTCCTTGGTTGGTACCTTGAATTTGTTTTCTTCTTCCTTCTTTGTCACGGCTTATTAGTAACGCCTGTATGTATGTACATATTTTAGGATATGCTGACCCAGATCCTTCAAAACCAAAGCAGTCTCTCTTGCATGAGTGGCAATTCCGTTCAGGTCTTGATCGTTACGTATGGATAATTGGGATGATATATGCATATTATCATCCAACAGTAAGTTCCTATTCAGAGTTTTCAACTTTTACCTGTCAGTCAGTCCTCTTATGAACTTTTGCAACTGTCAGACCAGAGCAGAGCAGAGGATGTTGTCATTTATCCTTTTCTGAAATTTCAGCTCCTTTACTTAACAATGTTAGTTCATAAATGGTTCAAGTTTCATCTATCAGGTAGAGAGATGGATGGAGAAACTTGAGGAAACCGAAGTGAAGCGTAGGATATCAATTAAAGCAACTGTTGCCATAGTGTCACTCACGGTACCTCCTCTCTTTTGCCACTTGTCTGAATTTTCGAACTTCTCTCCCTTGTTTACATATTATACAAATGTCAGATGGGATATCTTTGGTATGAGCACATATACAAGCTTCCGAAGATCACATATAACAAATATCATCCATATACATCTTGGATACCGATAACGTATGTCTTTTTCCCCCCTACTTGATTGCTCAGTTATTTTGAGAGTTTGTTCTTTCACTAGTGAATAATGTGTTGCGGGTTCCTTTCTAATGTAGATTTTGGTGTTCTTATCTAACAGTGTCTACATATCCTTGCGGAATGTTACCCAATATTTTCGTAGCTACACGTTAACCCTTTTTGCGTAAGTAAATTTGCAGTAGAAGGTTTCTTTTACAGTTTATTTTTCATATGTTAGACAGTGAATGCATGAGAAATGTATTAGTAGATATTGGATTTTGGTTTGTTAATTGAAGACTGACTGCTCATTGCTTTGTTGACCTGTAGATGGCTTGGGAAGATCACTTTGGAGACCTATATATCCCAAATCCATATATGGTTAAGGTATGAAAGATGAATTAAAGGTTGATTTGTTTCTTGCTCAGCCGTTACACGGTTTTTAAGATACTATGCTTCTCTAGTTCTTATTGATTTATGATACTACTTTTTTACCCTTCCCCTGATCTGCATATCTAAGCATAAGACCATTTGAACGTTATCACAAGACTGATGTTAGTTTTACTTTTGGCTGTTTTTTATGTGATGTTCCTCAAGCTATGATCTTATTTTGTAATTGACTGTGCGCTCGTAATGAAAAAGATATTATTATAGGTAAATGTGTTACCTTGGGATGCTGGAGTTGGCTTAATGTTTTGGCATAGTGACCACTAATTACAAAGTGCTTCTATGGAAACAAAGAAATCTTAGTACTACTTTTTCTGTTAGAAAATAAAGATGAATTGTGGATATGAACAAATGTGTGTACATAACATAGAGGTCAATAAATGCAGATCTGGTGTGCCAGATGGACAGCCTAAAAAGTTGCTATGTTTGATCCCCGACTATCCATTGATGAACTTCATTCTTACCACTGCCATATACGTTGCAGTAAGTAGATTAATTTCTTGTTCATTGCCTTTCTTGAGGAGAACACATGAATGCACGAATCAGCTTCCTGTTTCTTTATGTATGTGCAGGTTTCTCACAGATTATTCGAATTGACAAACACTTTGAAATCCACATTTATTCCGATGAAAGATGATAAACGTCTTGGCTACAACATAGTTGCAGCTTTAGTAGTATCAGGTCTTCTATATGTCTTGTCCTCTGTATTTCTAAGGGTACCTCAGATGCTGGTAAGTCATTCTCTGTGCTTTCCTATCCTCTTTCGTGTTTGCTTCATCTTTTGCACTTTTCAAGTTTCTATAAGAATGATCAGATATATTAAACAGAAAGCAAATGTGTGCTTATAGAATATTCCAAGTTGACATCTAGCAAGTGAAAAGTGGGAAATTTCTTTTTCTCATTTTTCTAAGTGATATAGGACTGTTTATATTTGTATAAAAAGAGTATATTTGTATAAAAAGAGTGAAGGATAACATAATCAATGACCATTTGTCGGAGCATATTGACACAATGATATCATGTCCAAAAAGATGATTAAATCAGTTTTGCATGGGACATAACATGAAGAAATTAGTTAATAGACTCCGCAACTTTAACCATTTCGTAGTTTGAAAGAAGATCAATGTGTAATGAGCTTGTTTCTAATTTACAGGTGTAAAAGTGTATGTATATTAAATGAAGGCAGATACAGTTTGTGAGCCGGCTACAACGGCTACATTTTCTTTTTACATGATTAAACAGAGAAGATAGATACCCAACTGGGTTATAGTTCTTAGTTTAGGATTCTTTGTCTATAAAGTCTGGCTCTTCAACTCAAATTTTCAATTGAGCAGTTTGTATTTTCCACATTTGCTTAGTCATGTTGTAATGTATACCTTTTAACTGAGGCGATGTCCCAGTTTACTTAACAATATTGTTCTACCACAGTAGTTTATTTAGAGTGAATTCACCATAGAAAGGAAAGTTTCATTTCATCCAATAAAAAGCTTGTATTTTGTGAAATCTATCCAAGTCTTGCAGAAATCAGTCGAGGCATCTCGCCTTTAGCTACTTCTCAGTCCATGCATGCCACTAACTTTTTGTTGAAAATGAGCTTGCACAAGGTCTAATTTTAAATGAGCACAATTCCAAAGGATATAAAGAACTATAATGTGAGTTCCATATCAAATTAAAAGACATCGAGTAGTTTCCAGCGTCGCAAACCATTTGTCCTTTGGACATACCTACAAGGAGTTATGATCTTTTAACTAATAAAACTCATTGGTTATATTAACTTTTGTTGTGGTTACATCACATTGGCCTAATGGAACCGATCGGGACATTAGTTAGGAAGTGTGTGATCTTTTAACTAATAGAACTCATTGGTTATATTAACTTTTGTTGTGGTTATATCATATTGGCCTAATGGAACTCATCGGGATGTTATTAAGGAAGTGTATTCTTCCATGTATAGCTTAACATACGCCTTGCACGCAAAAATTGTGAAGGGACTCTTCTTTGAGTGTAAATGCACCTTGGGTCAACATTATAACCTTAAATTTGTTTCCCGCGCTTGCTTAATCTTCCCAGATCACTCTAGACTTTCACGGCTCATGACATTGCAGATGAGTCTCTTCCTGATTCATCACTTACTCACTTCCTTTGGTACTACTAGTTAGTCATCTCAACTAGTAACTTCATTTCCTTTTTCTCTTTATCTTTAGGTTATGTCGTATTTACTATCTCGTACCATACTTAGCACTTGATAACTGCATTGAATTGGCTCTCTCATCTTTGACTCTCTTGGTTTCTATTGTGTTCAAACTTTACGACACTTCAGTGGTAGCATAACTTCAAACTTTACGACACTTCAGTTGTAGCGTTATGCTACCGTTGGATCAAATGGAAAACCAGGAAAAAGAAAGGAAATAACTTGATTCAATATTTAGATGCCTTCACAATACATGGAATACGTCCTAAATACTACTAGGACGAGTACAGCTAATAATACGTAACAAACTTGTACCATCTATCCTACGTGTCATAACTTCAGTGGTCCAACATCGAGGGACTTAATTGAAAATAACAACTTAGGGATACTTAAATAAACTAGGAAACTAATAGATACTAGGACTAATTCTTAAATTGGGCCAGCCCAACTTTACTGTTACTCCAGATAACCCGAAAGGCCACATGTCACGATTGAAATCGTGACAATTCCAGCCCTCTTCATCAAAATCCATCTACTCAAAGATCAAACGTTGGAAATTGAGAACGGATAAAGGAATAATCTTCCCAGGTGGCTTCGTCTTTGGAGAGATTTGCCCACTGCACAAGCACTTGAGTTATCGCCTTGTTTCCCTTTTGATCATCTTTCTTTCCAAAATGACCACTGGTTCCACCAACATTTGACCATCGTTACCACAGTAAGGTGGATCCATGGAAACCACCACCTTATCACTGACTTTCTTCTTCAACTGTGACACATGAAAAATGGGATGAATTTTGGACCTTAGGGGAAGCTTCAGCTCGTATGCGACTTGACCAATTCTTCGTATTACTTCGTAAGGACCAAAAAACTTAGCAGATAACTTTAAATTTCTGCGAATTGCCACCGAAGATTGCCTGTCCCCAATTCCAAATTCTCTTTCACTTCTCTTTGAATTTGCAAATTGTTTCATACGATTTTGTGCCCTAATTAGGTTATCCTTCAATGTCCTATTGATCAATTGTCTCTCTCTTAATTCTTGATCGACAGCTTCCAGTTTGGACTGAGAGACTAGCTCGAATGATGGTTGTGTCATACCTGTGAAGCATCTTAAAAGGGGTCATCCCAATTGCAGATTGGAAGTTCGAGTTGTACCAGAATTCAGCCATTGGAATCCACTTACTCCAATTCTTGGGTCGATGGCTAGTCATACATCTCAGATAGACTTGAATACACTTGTTAAGTCTTTCTGATTACCTGTCTGTTTGTGGGTGGTAGGCCGTACTTAATTTTTGCTCAATTTGTAATCTTTTAAACATCTCTCTCCAAAATAGTCTTGTGAAGATGGGGTCTTTGTCTGAAAGTACAAAGCTTGGTACCCCATGTAAGTTGCAAATCTTGTCGATGAAGAGTCTAGCTACATGAGTCGCATTATAGGGGCGTGTTAAGGTGAATAGATGAGCATATTTAGTATACCTGTCAATGCAACTTGGATAGTATACCTTCCATGAGATCTTGGTAGTCTTTCGATGACGTCCATGGTCAAGTGAGCCCAAGCCTTATAAGGAATAGGGAGTGGTTGAAGAAGTCCAGGGTATGGAACATGTTCTCAGTTGTTTCTTTGGCACGTATCACAAGCTTTTACCCAGTTTTTGACTTCTTTGAGTAGGTCAGGCCCAGTAGAAAACTGTACTCAACCTCTGTTGTGTTCCTCAAATACCTGAATGTCCACCCTATGGAGTGGAATGCACCTGCTCAATGAGTTTCTCCTTTAGCTACTTGTTGCAACCCACCCAAACTTTCCCATTGACTCTTACAATCCCCTCAGTCAAACTGGTATCTAGAATTGCCTTAGGATCAATTGTTAATTGAGTGATTTCCTTTTGAATTTCTGCATCCCCTTCATAGCTATCCAAAATCTCTTGCATCCATTTAGGAAATGCAACAGGATTCATCCTCAGGTTCACCCTTTCCCTCTTCATTTTCAAGCCTCATTGATAGTGCATCTGCCACTTCATTTTCAATTCCTTTCCTGAACTGAATTTCATAACTTAGTCCCATTAGTTTAGTGATGCCTCTATGCTGCAAAGGTTTTGTTGTGATTCTCTGATCCCTTAAGAATTTCAAGCTGAAATGGTCAGTCTTGATAATGAAATGACTAAGTTGGAGGTAATGCCTCCATTTCTCGGCTGCCAACAATAGAGCAATTAGTTCTTTTTCGTATGTAGAAAGTCCTAAGTGTTTGGGACACAATGCTCGACTTAGAAAAGCTATGGCCTTGTGATTCTGCATTAATACAACCCCTACCCCTGTCCCACTTGCATCCATTCTACCACAAAAGGAATGGTAAAATTTGGAAGTGCTAGAACCAGCTGTCACCATGGCTTGTTTCAAATCGTCAAATGCCCCTGTAGTTTGTTCACTCCACTGAAATCCCCCTTTCTTTTGAGCAAATTAGTGAGTGGTTTCCTAATGATTGCAAAGTGCTTAATGAATCTTCGATAGTAGCCTGTGAGACCCAAAAATCCACGCAATCCTTTAATGTTTTTAGGCTAAGGCTAATTAATCATTGCTTCGACCTTGCTTGGATCAGTACCCCATGTTGAGAAATTATGTGACCCAAGTATTCCACTTGCTTCTGAGCAAAATTGCATTTAGATAGCTTTGCAAATAACTTGTTATCTTGTAACACTCCAAACACAGTTTTAAGAAGTTGTATATGCTCCTCTAGACTGCCACTATAAATCAATATATCATCAAAGAATACGAGTATGAACTTTCTCATGTATGGGCTAAAAATCTGATGCATTAGGGCCTGGAAGGTAGCCGGGGTATTTGTTACCCCAAAAGGCATGGCCTTAAACTCCCAAAGTCCATGGTGAGTTTTGAATGCCGTCATAAACTCCTCTTCTTGACGCATTCGTATGTGATGGTAGCCCGACCTTAAATCTAGTTTAGAATAGAATTTTGCAACATGTAATTCATCTAAGAGATCTTCAACCACTGGTATTGGATATTTATTCTTAATGGTAATCTCGTTTAGCTTTCTATAGTTAACACAAAAACACCATGATCCATCCTTTTTCTCAACTAGAATTACTGGAGGAGCAAAGGGTGAAACACTGGTCGTCACCACTTGTGTTTCGATCATTTCCTTTACCATACGTTCAATTGCATTTTTTGTTCAAAAGAATACATGTAAGGCCGTTGATTTACTGGTTTAGCATTTAGTACTAAGTCAATGTGATGGTCATAAGCCTTTAATGGAGGCAAGCCTTTTGGTTCATGAAAGAGCCCATCATAAGACTTGATTAAATCCTCAACTGTCTTAGGAATGGTATTGTTCTGGTTGTCTTGGGCCTCTAAGGAAAATAGCTGGCCCGTCAACACACATTAGCCCATTTTAAGCAATCTTTTAATGACTTTAGCATCCTGCTCTTCAATCACCCCCATGATCTTGCAACCCATTAATGTAATCAATTTGTTAGCACGAAAAAATGATATGCTATGGGGCCTTATATGCAACACAATGGGAGCCACAGTAGCAACCCAATCCATGCATAAGATGATATCAATACCACATGCCTTAAGCAATCTTAAGTTAAAACTGAAGACTTCATCATTAATAAGCCAGGTAAATTTTAGGCTTATACGGGTGCTAAACATGTACTTCCCATTTGCCACTTTCACTCTCATGGGCTTGGATAAGGGAATTAGTTTAGCATCTAGTTGCCTAATGACTTGTGGATCAATAAAGCTGTGGGTTGATCCATTGTCTATTAACACCATTATCCATTGTCGTTTGGCCCATCCTGACACTCTAATCGTGTTGGGCCCTTCATCTAAACCCAAAACCACATTAAGTGATACTTCACCCTGCTCCCTTTCTTGATCACCCACCTCTTCCTCCATGATTTCATTAGCCAGTTCAGTATCCGAGGCTTTCACAAAATTTTCCTCCTCTTCTATAGCATTGATGCCTCTATTCTTACATTGATGGCCTTCGTGTGAATTTTTCACGACATCTAAAACATAAGCCTTTAGCTCGTGGGTCATCCAGTGAAGGTTTGTGATTTACTGGGACTTTTGGATTGGAACTGGAAATTTGGGCTGGTTTTTGGGCTGAATAGCTTTGTTGGGCTTAGGTGGATGAGTAAGGGTTGGCTAGCATAGTGGGTCTATTAGGCCTGCTAGTATAGGAATTATTTGTTTTGGTTGCGGTATTTAGTGACATCTCATACAATTTAGCCATATTGTAAGCACCTACCAACGTTTGAGGATTGGCTACTTTAACTAATGGGAAAATTTCGGGTTTTAATCCTCCCACAAAGCATGTCACAAAATACAACTTGTCTAAATGGGGCCTGACTACTTGCACCTTACAGCGAAGGAATTCAAACTTTTTTTGGTAACTTAGGATATCTCCTGTTTGTTGCAACCTATTGAATTCGGGCACCACACCCAATGGGCCAGTGCCATCAAACCTTTCACACAAATCATAGCAAAATTGGTTCCAATTAATCTGCCCTCCATGGTCAATTACCTACGAATCGAACCAATTATCAAAGCAATCTTTGGTGCCCACAACACTATATGTCATTTTAACCTACTCCGGAACTTGATAATAATGAAAATAGTACTCACAACGTCTAATCCACCCTCGCACATTATTCTCGTCAAATTTAAGAAAGGTTAATCGAGCTTTTAAATGGCGTAAGTTACTGACAGAGTTTTCTGGCTCAGAAAAGAAGGTTGGAATGGAGTGTGAGTTTGGTTCTTGGTTGTCACGACCCAAACCGATGAGTTGTGACGAGTGCCTGACCTCTACTGACCAGACACCCTTATACCTGAACCTGGATCTCACTGAATAACAGAGTGGCCCATATATAACTTACAACTGAACTATGCCGACTTTTGAAAGCACGACATCGGGAGCTCGTATCAAGAACTCACAATATATATATATATATATATATATATATATATATATATATATATATATATATATATATATATGAAAATGACAAACCGATTAGGCCGCCACATATGTCGTACACAAAAAAATAGGAGCCGACAAGGCTACATCACATGTCAACTACATACAACGCCTACATACCTCTAATGGAGTACAAAGTCAGAAAGGACGGGACGGGTCCCCGTCATACCCATATATACATGACAAAAATAGCATACCAAAATGAACTGCAGCTCCGGATCAAGTGGAGCGCACTGGCTACTGCTGAGTGGAAGTCCTATTGAGCTGGACCGCCTGTCTGTCTCCCTAAACCTGCGGGCATGGACGCAGCCCCTCGAACAATAGGGGAGTCAGTATGGATAATGTACCGAGTATGTAAGGCATAAGAACAGCAAATACATAAGAATCATGAAAGATATCTGAAACATGAAAGCTAATCTTAATATCTGAAGGTGCCTCTGCGGCGTATGATATGCATGCTCTCTTTAAAAATCATATACATATATAATATAACTGTTAGTGCTGAGGAACGTACAACCTGATCCATATATGTTAGTGCTGAGGAATGTACAGCCCGATCCACATATTATGTCGTCCCGGGTCTGGGGTAATCTCATAATCTGCCCATTGCAGTGGTGAGCACATCTACGTGCCTGCCCGGCCGACTATAGCGCGGCGCATTGTGAGAAAATAGCTATACATATATATAAATGCGTGAAGGACTCATGAAAGGATACTCTGGAAGCTGTAGATATGAAACACGTGAAGTCAACGATACAATGAATCCTATACCATCTAGGAGTAGAGCCTTTGGAATTCGCTCGCTTACTTCTTTCGTTCATATGATAAGGGTCATGCAAAAAGAATAAAAAGGGATAGCCTTAACATACCTTATCCGCTTCCTAAGCTAACTATGCTTATGTCCGAGCTTGACAATCTACACACAAGACCAATTATTCCAACTATTAGACTCAAATGTGCTTATTTTCCACCCTTTAAGCTAGTTTATAACTTAACGAAATTCGAACAGCATTCCCTCTATAAACTTAACAATCCCTCAATCTCCAATTCAACCCAAACATTAACAATAATACCAACAACAACAATATCAATACTCACATATCAAAATATAGTTAAATCCATTCCAAATCATCTCCTAAAATAGCCCCTAATCTCAACTTTACCCTTAATCAATTTACCGCTTTCATAACTATCTTTCCTTTACTTCAAATCACTAAAACTCTTAGTAATCAACTCAATAATAAAGATAAGAATCATATACATACCTTGGAGGAACTAGGACTTCCAAAATCAAACTTCAACTCCAACTCCTAAGCTCAACAACTTCAATAAAAACCTAGAAACAACTTTCCCTTCACTAGCTCGGGTTTACGGGGCTCGGATCTTACTAGAACTTTTCTAATATGATGGGAAATATTGGGAGAGATATTTTAGGGTTTTGCATCTGATTGGGGAGTGAAAAATGAAGAGGAAAAACGTATTGGGCTATATATACAGTAAATGGAATAAAGCCCTACCGCCTCTGGGTCGACGAGAGGGTCGACGGCTCATCAACACGTCGACAACCGTTGACCTACACCGCTCGTTCTGCCACCCCAGATTTAGCGGCCTCGTCGTATCGACTGCAGGAATGGATGACTCGTCGACATGTCGATGGTCCGTCCCTTTGCCCGTCAAAGTGGACTGGTTTATGGTTTTTCCCTGAGTCGCTCCGGTTCGCGTCGGTTCGATTCATTTAGCTTCTAATCCTATTGTATTGCAAGGAACATATACTTATACTTCGGTATACGCGAGGTAAGGCACTTAATATCTCAAAAACTCGGGTACGGATCCCCGTACTAAGGGTATAAATCACTAGGAAGCCAAGGAGTTTCTTACGACGAAAACTAGAGGCGTAGCATTCTTCCCCCCTTAAAAAAATTCGTCCTCGAATGTTCATACAAGTCATGAGTTATAAATTTTTTGGTAGAGTCTCCCCTGTAAACATACCAATCCAACTTGTACACAACAACCTAAAATAATGCCACACAGGGCCACACACTAAAACACACCACATTATGGCCTCACACGACCAATCACAGAGCTACACAAAATAGTAACAACCATGGCCTCATACGACCAAAATAAAGTAGCCATAAGTGTATCACATACCTGAAGTCTGAACCTCCTCGGAAGATGAGAATAGATGTGGATATCTGGTCTTCATATCATTTTCTACTTCCCATGTCATTTCTTCAACATTATTATTTCTCCAGAGCATTTTAACAGAAGCCACATCCTTAGTTCGGAATCGACGAACCTGTCTATCCAATATAGCCACAGGGGTTTCCTCATATGATAATTTCTCGATCACCTGGATATACTCTCGAGGGATCTCCTATACACTTACGGAGCATGGACACATGGAACACTGGATGTCCAGACTCCAGATCAGAAGGTAGCTCTAACTCATATGCTACCTTACCCACTGTACGAATAATTCTATATGGCCCAATGTATCGAGGGCTCAACTTACCCTTCTTGCCAAATCTCATCACTCCCTTCATAGGTGAGACTTTTAGGAAGACCCAATCACCTACCTCAAACTCTAACTTGCTTCGCCGATTATCTGCATAGGATTTCTATAGACTCTGCGCTGCTAGTAACCTTTCTTGAATGACTCTCACTTTGTCAACCGCTTGCTGTATTAAATCTGGGCCTTCTATTTGACACTCTCCAACATCAAACCATCCTATGGGTGAGCCACATCTTCGCCTATATAAAGCCTCATAAGGAGCCATCTGTATACTAGAATGGTAACTGTTATTATATGCAAACTCAATAAGAGGCAAATGATCATCCCAGCTACCTCGTGTCAATCACACAAGCTCTCTCGCATATCCTCAAGTGTCCGTATAGTACTCTTAACTTGTCCATCCGTCCGTGGATGAAATGCGATACTAAGAGTCACCTGAGTCCCTAATCCATTCTGAAAAGATCTCCAGAAGTTAGCTGTGAACTGCGCCCCTCTATCTGAAATAATGGCTGTAGGAACACCATGAAGTCATACAATCTCTCTAAGGTAGAGCTTCACATAATCTTCAGCTGAATAAGTAGTTTTGACAGGCAGAAAATGGGCTGACTTTGTAAGCCTATCAACTATGACCCATATTGAATCATACTTCTGTGGAGTACGGGGCAAACCTGTAATGAAATCCATATTAATTACCTCCTATTTCCATGTCAGAATCTCAATAGCCTGCAATAAACCTTCGGGCTTCTGGTGCTCTATCTTGACTTGCTAACAATTTGGACACCGAGCGACAAAATCCGATATGTCCTTCTTCATACCATCCCACCAATACACTTCCTTGATATCATGATAGATCTTTATCGTGCCCGGGTGAATAGAATAGCGAGAATAGTGGGCTTGCCCCATAACTTGTCGACGAAGCCTTGCAACATTAGGAACACACAATCTACCTCGATATCTGAGTACTCCATCCCCCGAAATCACAAAAAGGTGTCTTTTTTTTCTACGGAGCCGCATCTCGGCAATAAACTAAAATAGGGTCTTTGTACTGACACTCCTTTATCTCAGCTACCAAGGATGACACTGCTGTGTCCTGAAAAGTAACTCCTATATCACCTGAGTCTAGCAACCGAACTCCAAGGCTAGCTAACTGACGAACCGCGCTGATTATCTCCCTTTTATCTGGCTGTACATGTGACAGGCTGCCTATGGATTTACGACTAAGAGCATCGGCTACTACATTAGCCTTTCCAGGATAGTACAGAATATCAACATCATAATCTTTCAACAACTCTAGCCATCGCCTCTGACGTAAGTTCAAGTCTTTCTGCTTAAAGATGTACTGGAGGCTCTTATGGTCTGTATAGATATCAACATGGACATCGTATAAGTAGTGCCTCCACATTTTCAAAGCATGGATCACTGCAGCTAACTTAAGATCATGGGTTGGATAATTCTTCTCGTGCTTCCTCAGCTGCCTAGAAGCATAAGCAACAACCTTACCATGTTGCATTAATACACAACCCAACCCAATACCTGAAGCATCACAATATATCACATAGCCATCTGTTCCCTCTGGAAGAGTCAAGATGGGTGCTGAGGTCAATTTGTCCTTTAATATCTGAAAACTCCGCTCACATGCCTCCGTCCACTGAAACTTGGCTAATTTCTGAGTCAACTTGGTCAATGGGGCTGAAAGAGAAGAAAATCCCTCTACGAACCTCCTATAATATCCTACTAGACCCAAGAAACTGCGTATCTCTGTTGGTGTCATGGGCATTGGCCAATTCCTCACAGCTTCAATCTTTTGAGTATCCACTCTAATGCCTTCATCTGAAACAATGTGACCAAGAAAAGCCATAGAGTTCAGCCATAACTCACACTTAGAAAACTTTGCATATGACTCTTTATCTCGAAGAACTCTAAGCACTGCATGTAGATGATCTGCATGTTCAGCCTCTGATGAAAAATAAACCAGAATATCATCTATAAACACGATCACAAACAAATCTAGGAAGGGTCTGAATACACGATTCATCAAGTCCATGAATAGAGCTGGAGCATTAGTTAACCCGAATGATATGACACAGAACTCATAGTGCCCATATCTAGTCTTGAATGCCGTCTTCGGAATGTCTTCCTCCTTCACCCTAACCTGATGGTATCCCGATATCAAGTCTATCTTCAAAAAATATTTGGCACCTTGCAGCCGGTCAAATAAATCATCAATCCTCGGAAGTGGATACTTATTCTTTATAGTCACTTTATTCAATTGTTTATAATCAATATACATTCGCAGGGAGCCATCTTTCTTTCTTACAAATAATACCGGCGCTCCCCACGGCGATGTACTAAGCCTAATAAAGCCCTTCTCGAGCAAATCCCTCAATTGCTCCTTCAATTCACTCAACTCTGCAAGTGCCATTCTATAAGGGGGAATAGATATTGGCCGAGTATCTGGTAATAGATCAATAGTAAAATCATTCTCCCACTCCGGCGGAATGCCTGGAAGCTCATCTAGAAATACCTTTGGGAATTCATTGACCACGGGGATAGACTGAACGGTCGGTGACTCAGCTTGTACATCCTGAACCCGTACCAGGTGATAGATATACCCTTTTCTGATCATCTTACTAGCCTTAAGGTAAGAAATAAACCTACCCCTCGGCGAAGCAGCATTACCTTTCCACTCTAAAACTGGCTCATCTGGAAACTGGAACCGGACCACTTTCATTCTACAATCAACATTAGCATAGCAAGAAGCCAACTAATCCATACCCATAATAACATCAAAATCGATCATATCTAACTCAATCAAATCTGCTATGGTATGATGATTACAAACTATAACTGCACAACCTCGATATACTCACCTAGCTATGACTGGGTCACCAACTAGCATAGACACCTCAAAAGGTTTAATCGATTCAGGCTTTATCCCAAACTTGCCAGCAACAAATGGAGTAACATATGATAAGGTGGAACCTGGGTCAATCAGTGCGTATACATCATAGGAGGAAACTGATAATATACCTGTAACAACATCAGGAGACGACTCACGATCCTGTCTACTAGCTAATGCATAGATGCGGTTCTGAGGACCGCTCGAACTAGATGCTCTACCCTTTCCTCTACCATGTCCTGCTGGTGTCTGAGAACTGTGCCTTGAAGGGCACACAAATGAAGAAAAACCAGCTATGGACCCTGTAGGCTGAACAATGAAGAGGAAAAACGTATTGGGCTATATATATAGTAAATGGAATAAAGCCTCACCGCCTCAGGGTTGACGGCTCGTCAACACGTCGACGACCGTCGACCTACACCGTCATTCTGCCACCCTAGATTCAGCGGCCTCGGCGCATCGACGGCGGGAAAGGATGACTCGTCGACATATTGATGGTCCTTCCCTTTGCCCGTCAAAGTGGACTGGTTTCTGGTTTTTCCCTAACTCGCTCCGGTTCGCGTCGGTTTAATTCGTTTAGCTTTTAATCCTATCGTATTGCAAGGAACATATACTAATACTTCGGTATACGTGAGGTAAGGCACTTAATATCTCAAAAACTTAGGCACGGATCCCCATACTAAGGGTATAAATCACTAAGAAGCCAAGAACTTTCTTACGACGAAAACGAGAGGCGTAACATTGGTAGTAAGGTGGTTGAGCTGTGGTAATAGGAGTAGGTATAGTGCAGGTAGGCAATGGGGCTGTCTTAAAAAATAGGGTTTGGGCTAGGATTTTTTGTGACTAGGCTGGTGAGGATATTTGTGTGAATAAAAGGGTATTTGGGCTGGTACCTAATTTCTGGGTTGTATGTTCGAAACGTGAAGGGTGCAGAAAAAAGGTGCTGTGGAAGGGTTCATATTGGAATTTCTAGGTGTGTTCTGGCTAGTAAAAGGTGCAAAACCAGTGAAGGGTCTTGATGAATAGAGAGCTAGGGGTACTATACAGTTCACAACTGAGCTGAGTGTGTGAGAAAAATATGGATTCATAGGGGGTAAGGATAAAAGGTTTGTAGATGTAGGGTTTTTAGATATAGAGTTTGTAAATATAGGGTTTGACATAAGAACATTACGACTAACATTGAGTGAGATAGGGTTTACCATACTAGTTACGAGTCCATTAGGGTCGCCGGAGCTGATAAGGGATGAGATAACCCTGTTATCGATGAGTTACCAGATTCAGCATATGAATTCCCTTGCTGCAGCTAAGTAAGAACGACTAGAGGCGGACGATTCTCCTCTTCGTTGAGCATCCAACACCAGTGTTTCCATCCTCTGCATTCTTATGTTCAAAGCTTCCATGAAAACTTGAAGCTGTTGTTCTAAGGACCTTGAGGTCTCTTCACCCCCAGTCTAAGGGGTTTTATCACCTATCAGATTCTAGGTGATGCTCTGATACCAATTGTAGCGTTATGCTACTGTTGGATCAAATGGAAAACAAGAACAAAAATAGAAACAAGGAGAAAGAAAGGAAATAACTTGATTCAATATTCACATGCCTTCACAATACATGGAATACGTCCTATATACTACTAGGACGACGAGTACAGTTAATAATACGCAACAAACTTGTACCATCTATCCTACGTGTCATAACCTCAGTGGTCCAACACCGAGGGACTTAATTTAAAATAACAACTTAGGGATACTTAAAATAAACTAGGAAACTAATAGTTACTAGGACTAATTCTTAAATTGGGCCAGCCCAACTCTACTGTTACTCCAGATAACCCGAAAGGCCCAATGTTACGATTGAAATCGTGACATCAGTACTACTAATCTAATATCTGAGCATCGTTCAAAATCATACTTACTGGAGTAGGTGGAACGTCTCATCACCAAGCCTGGTTGGTACGATTTCTTGCAACGCTCTCATTTTCTCTATTTTGGATCACGTTTAACTGGTCTTGAGAAAGTCAGGCTTTCCGAGGAACTCATATGTCATTTGTGTAACAACTCTTCAAAATTTGCATTGCATTAGTAATACTATCTGTATATGTTAAAGAATGATAGACCTTTTATGTATTTATAACTTTTCTGATATCATGTATTTAGAAGATTTCTTAGGGTACTTTCTGAAATTATACTTCTCGCCCGTAGGCTAACGTTTCTAGTATCTTGCCCCTTAGGGCCTGACTAATCTTATTTTGTTTTGCCATTCTATGGCACTTTGGCTGAACTAGATCAATAAATCATTGATGTAGAAATACCATACATATCATTATGTATATGCATGTGTGCTAACATTTATGGACTTGGCTCACTGTCATATGATTATTCTCAGGCTCACTTTTGATTCATATAACGCAGCCTTGACCTTAACATGAATCGAGTTTTGAGTGGTCCCATCATGTGTATGGATCTTTTGTAACTTCAATACATCTAACCACTATTTGAAGACCCTAGAGCCTTAAGACAATGCATCAGATTTATAGACTTAACACGGGGCTTGGGTTCTTATGAGTTCTTCAATTCTACTTGGTCTCATTAGGGCATTCTTGATTATACACTAATTTCCTCATATTTTTTCTCAATCATCATTACTCACTACTGGACGAACATAACATATAAAACGTGAAGCTTCCCTTTCGAGGCAGTTTCCTCAACTAAAAGATTGTATCTTACCATTTTGATCATGAAGTTATGCCTTTTTCATGCTCATTGGGCCTTAGTAACTTGCTCTTGCACCCAATCAGATCTACATATATTGCTTTCATAGGTAATCGTGCATATAATGAACAATTTATTTCATTCTAGTCCGATTATTGGATGCTATTGTTCACCTTGTACACGACTAGGCGATTTTGCCGTTTCGAGCAAAATTTAGTTCCATCTTACGAGTACACTTATTGATATGTCCTTAATCATACCTTTTCTGGTCTCACTTGTAACAACCTCCACCATGACTAGTAGTCCTGCTATTGTAACTAATTCTGAATTTGTCTTTGGAACATAATCGATTAATGTTCTCCAACTTATCCTGGTAGCACTAACTCTAGCTACTTCGAATTTTAAATGTTATGTATTAGGACCGATTTCCTGTTGGTTTCCTTGCCTTATTATAAACAAAAAATTCTAATAGGCTACTGTCTAATGGAATAAAATTTATTAATGAGAGGGTAATTGGATTTGCAACTCGTCCTCTGGCCAAAAGTCGATACGCAACCATTCGGGATAATGATGGTAAAATATTAAATAATATCACTTCATTTCCTACCCTTCAAATATACTATTAAGATATGAAATGGAGCAGCTGAAGATGTTATAATAGGGTAAATTTGGTAATCAATAGTTTTGAGTTTATGCGTAAAAATTGCTTTCTATTTTTTTTTTTTAAAAATTTTTTTACATAAAAGCCATCCAACTTTAAAGGTTATCACACAAAATTTACTTTTATAATTTTTAAGACATAAATGTTATCACCCTTTAAAATTTATCACATCAATATCATTTTTCCTTTTTTTTTTGTCACATAAAAGTCAACTTCAGCCAAGTTGATTAAAAAATAAATTTTACCTTATTTTCGAGGGATAAAACTTTAAAGTTCGATGACTTTTGTGTAACAAAAAAAAAAAAAAAAAAAGAAAAGAAAAAGATTTTAACGTGATAAACTCAAAGTTGGAAAATCTGGTGGGTTCGTGATCGCGACGGGGGTCCCGCGATTGTGATGGGGGTTCGACGGTCACGATGAAGGACATGTACCTAATAGTTTCGTTTCTCATTTTCATATTTTGAGTTCTAGAGCTCGGTCTGAGCTGATTCCAAAAGTCTTATTGCACCATTTGGCTCGAGGGTAAGATTTTAATCCCTATCTTGATTTCTTCCTTTTGTTAACATTTTAATCCATGATTTTAGGTGTGAATTGGGGGGTTTAAGCCCTAAGTTGAATAATGGAAAATCTTTGATTGGGATTCAATTTGTGGCTGGATTTGGCTAATTTTATGGATATAGGACCCTTGGGTTATGTGTAAATCGATTTTCAAATAGAATTTCATTTTTACCCTTGGGGGTTCCGGTTTGACTTTTGGGTTGAATTTTTGGGTTCGGATTATAGCGATAGCAATATGGGTGTTTACAGGCTCGTTTATTTATGTACATCGTATATTTGATAACTGGTAGAGTTCCGAAGCACTTCTGTCACGACCCAAAAACGCAAGTCACGATGGCACCTACACACAACCCCATAGGCAAACCATTTCCGTAAGTTTTAAAACCTTTTAGCATGTATTATATGGAGTCATAAACGGAAACAAAAAATGCCTTAAAAAGATCATGATATAACAAACGGAGAACACTTAACAAAATAAAACCCCCAAATCGTACAAGAGCTTCTAACATTGTCGGAATACAGGTAAACACTAAAAGATACTGTCTAGAAATCTATAAGACAAAATAGTAAAAGATGAAGATCGGGGGTTGCGGATCAGCCAGACAGCTTGCCCCAATAATCTTTGCGATATGCCTCGGACTCGGCAAGAATCCACGGGCTCTGCTACTGGGACAAAGATCAAAATATGCACCAGAAAGTGTGCAGCAGGTGTAGTATGAGTACGAAACACGTGTACCCAGTAAATATCATAGACCAACAATGAAGGAGAAAAACGAATATATCATATAAAGACTGAAACACAAAATCACGAAACCACCTTTACAAAAGTATAGCCAATGAAGCGCCGAAAAGGTAAACCACGTAATCAAGTAGCATCAAGATAGATAATCATGATTTAGCCAATTTTCCACTTAATCAAGTAAACAGAGAATCAACAAAATGATATGACATGCAAAGGCCATTATACCACTGGTATACACACTCCTTTAATAGGGATGTGTAACCTATGGGGGACTCGCGAGGTCCATACACCACCTGGAACCATATCCCATCGAGTTCTTAGCCAAATTGGCTCTCAATCTCAATACTTAGCCATTTAGGCTCTCGTTACATGTACTTAGCCCAAATTCGGCTATTATCTGCATCACTCCGTCTGGAATCAATTCCCATCAGGCATCACATATGTGTCCTCAAGTGTAATATGTATGAGATATCATATGAAAGCATGAAGATTACATGCACACAACATAAGCAACAAGGCTATAAAATAATTAAAGGCTCAATTTAGCTCTTTTTCATCCTTAAATAAGAACTACAGAGTGATGAGAACACATAATCAACAAGTAAGATATTCATATCTCACTTAAGTAATAAAATAAGATATTCATATCTCACACAACGATTAAATCAATCAAAGTCAACTACTAGCTAATGGCCACATGTTTTGGCATTTGAAATAAATAATTTGTTTCTAAAACAAGTTTCCCAATCATGGTACCAGTACCCGTACGAGTGCTAATCACCTCCCAAATTACAAGAATAGACCCCCTTTCACTCCCTCAACTCCATACAGTATTTATGTGATAAAACACTACCTTGAATGCCGAGCAAACATGCCGTGAACCCAAGAAATCGCCTTTTCTTTCTGAATCACCTCGGAACACTCCCAATCTATCAGGAACGTGATCTATATGAGTATATGAGTTCATGGACACCCATATTTCTATACTATTACTCCGGACCCAAAAACGAACTCAAAAAGGTAACTCCGAGCCTCTAAGGTCAAAATTGTAATTTCACCGTAAAATAGTTTACCAATAACTCGTAAGTTCTATATCCAGAAAATAAACCAAAACCAACTATGAATCGACCTCCAATTCAAGAAATATTATCTTCTTAACCGTAGAGCTCAAAACCTCAATTTCCCCCAACAAACATGAATTAAAACGCACATAAATGACGGAAATCATGGGAAAATACCAAATCGAAGGTTAGAATCTCACTCAAAAGAAAAAAAAAAGAAATCTCTACTAAAATATCCTTGGTCCAAGGTCTTAGCTCCAAATATGAAGTAAAATGTGTAAATCCCGATTTTTAGATATTTCTAAACTCCAGGTGCTGCAATTATAGTTATTTCACCATATTGGCGGTCTCTGAAGGTGTCAAATTTGTGGTCATTTTTCCGCATTTGTGATCTTTTTTACTGCAATTACAGTTTCATCAGATACCAGAAAATCAAAAACTTCAAAAATCTAGCTTTTAGCATCCGTAACTCATCCGGACACTAACTAGATATGCATTTTGACTATTAAATGTCACGACCCAACTTGTAAGTGTAACACCTCATACCTTTAACTTAAGCTTTGATCATGATTCTAAACTTAGAAAACCAGATAAAGAATGTTGGAATTGAAAATTTCTTTTCAGTTGTCAGATGGGGATTTACGCCCCAGA
Organism: Lycium ferocissimum; assembly: GCF_029784015.1. NCBI lineage: Eukaryota > Viridiplantae > Streptophyta > Magnoliopsida > Solanales > Solanaceae > Lycium > Lycium ferocissimum. The sequence goes on from NC_081351.1 coordinate 61,853,653, forward strand.
ATACGGATCGTATTTCAAAAGATACGGCCCGTATTTCAAATCATAATATGGCATCTAAAATCACTGTGCATTCTGGAAATTGGCTCAGGAAATTTTATAGTTAAATATGGAGCGTATTTTGAAATACGGCCCGTATTTGATGGTCGTATTTGTCAAGGAGTTTGTTCAGTGTTTCTGTAAATCGTTGAACATGCTTAATTACGGTCTAGGTTTATGGACCGTAATTCAAAATACGGATCGTATTTTGGTCCGTATTTCTCAGCCCGCACCAGAAACTATAAATACCTGGTTTCAGTTCTAATTTTATTTTTACAAGTTCCTAAACCCTAGCACGACTTATTTCTCCTCTCCAACCCCAAGAACTCTAAGGTAAGCAAGTTCTACCCATTCCAATCAAATTCTATCATGTATTTAGATAATCTAAGATAAAATTCATTGTTCTTAACCTAGGGTTTCATGAAAACCCACAGATAAGGTTTGAGACATAGGTTTTTGGGTTCTTCTTAGAATTCAGACTTTTGGATTGAGGATTGTGAAGCAAATAAGGTTTGTGAGGTTAACTATCTACGTTAGGGAATGTTCATGATTCTCTCTATGCCTCATTCTTCATACTTATCAGTAAATTGACTCAGAATACAGTTTAGCCCTAGTTTCTTGAATAGTTGTAGAATTGTTATCTTCTAGGCTTATAGTTTCAGAATTCGTTCATGGTGATTAATTTGAATATCATGAACTCAGTACGTAATCAATATAGACTTGTGAATTGTATCTCATGAGTCTCAGTATGAATACTTATAATTATTATGAACAGTTACCAGTTTTATCTTCATAATTAGTAATCAGTATCATGTTATCAGTTATATCTCAGTCTCAGTGCTTGTTATTGAATACCAGATTAGGGGCATCGTGCCCGCGTATATGGACCTAAGGTCACAGATTATGTATACGTATACTTGGGCACCAGGCCACAGATTTTGCATGCATATTATTATTATTGGACCTAAGGTCACAAACAGTAAACAGGTTATTTACTATTCAGAACAGGGAGTATCCATATCTTTTCTTCTCTGTTTCAGTTCAGTTATCAGTATTTTAGTTCAGTTTCAGTTCAGCTTATTATTTTATTCAGTTGCTTTACATATCAGTACAATTCCGATACTGAGGTCCCATTTGCTCCGGGCCTGTATCTCATGATGCAGATACTAACGCTAGGAGGCTTTCAGATTCAGCTAGTCAGTGGTGAGCCTCAGTTCTTCGAGGCCCAACCTTTATCTTTATATTCAGTCAGTTAGCAGACAGTCACGACCCTAATTACCAATCGTGCGGGCACCTACCTTATTATCACTAGTAGGCAAACCCTTACCCGTTAACCCATTAGTTATTAGCCACTTTTAACTTCTTAAATCATTTATACTTAAACCATCAATGAAACGAGTAAATGAATAAATAGTCTGACCAAGTCATAAATAATAATTAATATAAATGCGGAAGTCCTAACTATTACACCCCAGTTTTTCACTCTATCACTCAACATTTCATCCGAGGCCTCACATACACAAACAAAACATGCATATTAACGTGACGACACCATATGGAGTTACCCATGGCCTCAGAATCCCCAACGGAAGTTTAAATCTTGCGCGACCCCCCCCCCCCCCCCCCCAAATGGACTCAATTCAACTAAACAATAATCGCAAACTGCTCGCATAAGAGTTTAGGGGACAAGTTTCC
>NC_081351.1:61855483-61916077 GCF_029784015.1 Lycium ferocissimum
ACGAACTACGCAAGGACCTGGTTCCCTATACTTATAAAGGGATACGTAGGCGCTTTTCCAAGCTCGGTCGCTTTAAACCAAAAATCCAAAATTATGTATTATGTTATGACTTGATTCCCATTTGGAATACGTAGGCGCTCATTTGAGTTCGGTCTCACCAAAAATCCCAATATGTTTAACCAGAACTACGTTTCGACCTGATTCCCGAAATGGGATATGTAGGCTCTCTCTCGAGCTCGATCATTCCAAAAAAAAAATACCCAATAAACCATTAGGAAACCTCAGAAATGATTTGGCGAAAAGAGAGATAAAGGTAACTCCACAAAGAACTGGGACAAATTTTGAGAGGACCTCAAAATCCTTAAATATATATCAGTTCTGAGGAACGGACGAATTTAAATTTCTACACTGGGGGCAAATTTTTTGAAAGATCTCAAAAATTCCTCAAACGCGACGAAATCAAGAAATGACAAGTACACACTTACACTGGGGCAAAATTTTGTTGGTACAAGACGTACACAAACTGGGGCAAAATTTTTGAAAGGGATTCGAAAATTTCACAAGTCAAGATGAAAGGAGGAAAGAGACGGAAGACCTTGTCTGAAGTAACTAATGTCATGACATTAAAAAGGCGTAAATAAAATATTATTTCCAAACATATATGCATATTTTCTAAAAATCATCGTCCCAAAAAAACTTTTCTTAGCTCAGCTAGAAAATAAAAGATTTTTAAGGAAAATTGGCATCCTTTCCTACCGAGATATGAACGAAAGAAGTCCATAGCAGGGAGAGAAATCGACCATATAGGAAATTGACAAATTTTTCTGTGAATGCAGGAACAAACAAGCATGGAGCTTTTACACTAACTCGTTTGCTAGAATGTTTAAAACAGGGTAGTGATGACGAGTCAAGTGAAGGAGAAGCGTAAAAAAATAGTGGCACGAACGAGTATACGAAAGGGTAATGAAACCCTCCCCAAGTAAAGTTTTCTTTACGCTAATAGGTTTGTTCATTTCGCAGAGCACGAAGATTTTTACACAAAGAAAATTTTAAAGACTACTGGAAGATAACCCAAAAATATAGTTCTGCGAGTTGCTGTCCTTACTAACTAGCTCTCTCATTTTCCTTCCATCTCAGTACTGTCTTTGGTAAGATGGCCAAGATCTCTCTTGTATTGATCTTGTGCTCAAGTTCGAGCTTGAATGCGTGGCACTCTTCTATGTGGTGCCCCATAGCTCTTGTATGATAAAGGCACAACTTGTTCTTGTTGGGCCTTAATGGCCCGGGCTTGTGGGAAGGTTTCACGGGTTTCACGGGCAACCTAGCCCTAGTGGTGCAAGACACTCTTGTGGCAACCATCTTTTCGTATACCTCTTTACATGTGATGGGTCGCGGAGCCACTCTAAATGGGGAGGAATGGGCTTTGAAAGCTACTCCCCACCAGGCGGGTTCAAAAGGGCCTGCCCTTCCAAAATTCTTTAACGCCATAGTGGAGGTTGCAAGTACCAGTGTAGGTGAGGGTGGATAGAAGTCAGATCCCTCGTTGCTTGGGGCATAGTAGTCAGATTCCTCATTAGCATCGTTATCCTCTTTTGCAAACTCAGGAAACATCTCAAATGGTTCTTCCTCTCCCTCAGCCTCTATGTCAAGGGGCTCTAATTCCTCCTCTTTCATATGCTGAGGCTCTTCTTCTTCCTCTTTTTGTTCCTCTTCCTCGATGGGTTCGTAGGCTTCCTGTTGAGGCTCTGACTCCTCTTGCGGGTTTAATTCTGTCACCCACGGGTCTGATCTAGCACTTTAGCTTTCATTCACTCCTCCCGGAGTCCCCTCTCTAGGCGTCATAGGCCTTCTCTCTAAACGTATATAGTTCAGCACCAAATCCCTTACTTCTTCTGGGACATTCCCATAGTTTTGTTCTTGGGGTATGCCCTCTGGCGGGTTCCCAACCATTTATCGTAATTTGTCCACTTCCTCAATTTTCCACCCTATTTCTTGGAGGTGCTTCTCCAGCTGTAGCGCATTGTCTCTCAACATCTCAGTTGTCTCTCCCAAGGTCCGCGTTACTTGTTCTTCTTTGTTTGCCATCGCAAGCCAACCTTTTAATGGAGATAAATTTGGGTAAGTTTTAAACTTTGGGTTTTTCTTTTGGTATGTAGTTTTAGATCATCGGATCAAATGTATTCAAGCCTTAATATATGATATAATTTGCAGATATTCTTACTATTCGCGTTCCTAAAGTCTTTTTGGATTAAGGCTCTCTTAATCGCTTGAAACATGCAAGTGCCATTTGTGAAAGTGAACCATTGCCCCCAAAAATCATCATTAGTAAATAATAATAAAAATATCTTCCCCGAAGGGATTACAAAGATGATGAAGCCGACATGGGGCTTGATAGAAATCAGTAAATTTGCAGTGTTCTCCTCCAGCGGCTGATGTCGAGGCCTGGCTTGTCTTGGCCTTCTTCACCCTCTAAAGGGTGGTCTGAATCCAAAGTTGTGCTTGGTACATATCCATCCTGATTATCACCGGATCTGTTTCTTCTAAAATCTTGGCTAAGTGCTCATCTGTGCTTTCCAAACATTCCTTTAGACGCTCTTCTTCTTGGGCATCGTGAGGAAGTGTGGGCCTTGGGATGGATACACGGGCCAAGTGTCCCTGTAGCCATTCGTGATACCCTGGGTCACACCCTACCTTGAACTTGTCTAGAGCTAAAGTATATGGGCCCCAACTCACGTGACCATTCCAGTCCCTGAGGATCACTGCTGCGTTCTTGATCTTCTGCTCCGTGTGCTGAATGATGAACTGCTCAGGATTTCCTACCTAAGGTATCACTTGCCTCCTACCAAATTGCCTCAAAACCCGAGATGGATAATAATGACGGATTCCTCGAAGCCCTGCTAATAGCACAAAGAGACAATTCTTATCCCAGACCACCACAATTTCCGATATGAAGACGGGAAACATCTACTGGATCCTATCTTCAGTCAATTCCTCAAAGAAGTGGAGCCATGCCCCTTTAGACATGTAACCAAGGTTTGGGCAATAATTTGTAAGGCAGTCTATCCTGTTGTGATTGCTCAGATACTGGACTTCCTTAGCCATGCTGATTTGTTTGATAATCCACCATTGTAGCAACATGCTACATCGTTGGAAGTATCGGAAGTGATTCTAGCATTTGTCTAAAGCCCGAAAAATGTCTACCAGGATAATGGGTGCTAGGTCAAAATATCTCATTTCCTGATCCTTGGTTATACTATAGAAGATAGCGTGGGCTAAGAAGATGACTCGGGTGTCTATGGCTAACGATTCGTCCTGTGGAAACACCATAGTGCCTAGCAAGGCTATGACGGACGGAAACTCCCACCAAACTCTTAATAGATCCGGAGCCTCGACGACTATGTCAAACAGATGCGACCTTCCATCTAAAAAACATAACACAGTTAAGATTTCCCTATCCCCACAGGGTTAATGGTTCATCACATAGGCACAAACATACTTCCACATAGCATGTAAATGAGATGCGGTGTTCTTCGGGTCATAGACCGTCCGAACACGGGGTGCTCTCTCTTAATGAGCTTTAGGTAGGTCCGAGATGCCAAAAGCTTGTCTAGGTATGAATGCTCTAGTTCAGTAGGGATTTCTCTTATCTCTATCCTAGTTTTACTAGAGTGGGCTTTTCACAAAAGATCAGGAACCCGAGTTGACAACTGAGGCTGAACCGTTAGGGCTGTTGGACGACCACGAACCAACCCCGCCTCACAACGGTTCCAAACAAAATATTTTGGTTTTATAGTGAAGGTACGACCGCGTGCTCCATGAAGTCGCCTTTGGAACAAAGTGTAAAATAAATGCCAGGAGTGGCGGAGTTATGATATGCATGCCATGACAGTTGATAATTGCGAGAAAGTAAACACATAAACAGTTGAAGCAAATATACTCACATTATATTGGAATCCTTATAGTTAGAATCTTTAAGTCCCCAGAAGAGTTGCCATCTGTAACGGTTCGCATTTTCGTGGGTGGGGTTAGCGCTCAGAAAAGATACTTTGAAATCGTTGGTGCTCTTTTGGACTTAGTTTTAAAAGAGTCGCCACCTAATTTTTAGGAAATTAGGAAAACCAATTTTGAAGGGTTTATTCATACACTGTAAAAAATCCTTTTTAATCTAAAGTTCTAGGTAAGGGTTCTGGTGATCCCCTAGGGAAGGTGTTAGGCACCCTAGTATCAAGGATCCGTACTATATGATTGATCTTCCAATTCCAATGTTTGAGTATTTGCATGAACTATTTATTTGGCATTTATTTTCCCGAAAAAAGGTCTGTCATTGTTGCATATCATTTTTTTTGAAAAGAATTGAATATATTCCCTTTACATAGAGGGTATTTAGGTTCGGATTTATAATATCCGGTTATAATTAGTTCCTTTCATATATAAGGATCGTGTTAGTTTTTGTAAAGGTAAAAAGTCTTTTAAAAGTTTGGGATAAATAAATTTTTTCATGTTTGACTCATGCATGGTCCGGGTTGATCCGTTTAATACGTTTTTAGAACGTCCTTATCTAAAACTTTACTTGTTTATAAATAGTTTACGCGGATTTAATTTACAAGAGTTTGTTTATATAATCAAAATTAATTTTTGATCTTGGAACTTATCTTAAGAACCAATTTGTTTATGATATAGGAATAATATTTTTGTCATAGGCTTAGTCCCAAATTTATACTCTTAAAATGATTAAGGTCTGTTGAATCTTGGCCAAAAATCTCTGGTTTTTCTTCAGTTACTGGGCTATGCCCAAGGCATATTTACACTTATCTTTTTCTGAAAAAATTGGTTAAATGGGGCCTAAAAATCTAATCTTTGGGATGGGCCTTAGCCCTAAAAAACGCTATTGTTTACCTGAATTATTTCCAGAAAAATGTGTGTGTTTGGATACCAATATGCCACACATTGTATATGTTTTAGAAATCATTTTCCATTTGGTTTGTAGTTTAAAAGGAAAGAACTCATTTTGAAAGCATATCATTTCCATACATTTTTGAAGCCTATTTTTTGTCCGACTGAAAATGAACCTATTTAGAAAAAGAGAAACACTGAGCTTGTGACTAGGAATTTTTTTTTCTAGTTTAAAAGCATAAGCCTGGTCTTTAGAAAAATGATAGCAACGTGTATATATTAGTAGGACAAAACTAATCATGTATTTCCTCTTACTGTTTTTAGCCGCTTTTAATCTTTTTGGAAAATATTTATATTAATCCGGGTCTTTGAAAATTGCGTTGGGGCCTAAGGTCGAACTAAACGACATATGCACCGTTCACCTAAGATGCCTAGTCCAAATATAAAGAATTCCAATAATAATGTGAGTTTTTTATAATCATACAAATGCAACATTTCAACTAAAAAAAGAAACTTGCATGCTGAAATTTAAGGAGAAAGGGAGATGTGTTAGGGGTGTACCAAACCCCCTTAAAAGATCATTTTTACCCATGTTTGGGCCTTCATGCCATTCTCACCCTGGTTAGGCCTTCAATAATAATAGCTTCCCTTTCCCTTTCTTGGACTTAACGATTTTTTGAAAGAATATTCCTGTTGGGTCTTTAGCCCAACAGGCTGGTTGGACTCTGGCCCAAATGGCCGTGCAGTAGGAGAAGGGGAAAAAGGAAAAGGAATCGAATTAGTCTATGTTTGATGGACCTAGTACTATCAGAACTATACATATATATACATATACATATACACCCCATTTGATTGCACGTGCACAACTAAAGACTTGATCACACACTATTGCTTCACTGGATACTTCAAATCATACCATACCAATGGAAAAAGGTTGTCACCACCCTTGTTCCCGACACCGCACAAGTTCCAAGGGGTTTCATGAACCCCAGGCATGGCTGGATATTGGGGAGTGGATAGACCTATCCCCCAAACCTCCTCAAACTCTCAAAACCCAGTGTTGGCATAGTATATAATCAAAGTCTCAAAGTTGTGCACAAGCACTTTATCTCCCGGGGAGTAGTTCACATACAAGTAACATTAAAATAAATTCAAAATCATGACAAAGAGAAATGTGATAATGCGGTGAGATTGATAGATGTGTAATACAATGAGGCATATAAAATAATATGACAATTTGAAGGTACTTAGTCAAATATGTGGCATAAACAAATCATACTCTTTTATTTGCATATACATACTGCCTATGATTGGTCTATTTTTTTATGTATATACACAGTATACCCATACATGGGATGTGTATACCAAGTGCATATCATGTGTATATACTCCCTTTCCTTTGTTAATAAGTACAGACTCTGTATATATCCACACTTTTATCTATTCAACTTTTAGACCTCAAGATCATTCCATTTACTCCATTGAATCCTGTCCCTTAAAATCAGTATCCAAATTTATAAACTAAGGCTGATTCAAGTCTAACTTAATTCCCATACTTCTTAACTAGATGATTCACTAATTTCCTATGACAACAGACCATATAGTAAATGAGAGCTGCCTGAATGTAATGACAGAAATACAGTAGAAAGATGTAGAAAAAGAGGAAAAATTCCAAAACTTATAATCATCAAAACAAGATTGGAGCACCAAGAGGTCTAGACCAAAAAACATCAAGTGAGGCTAAAATTGTACAACTTCATATACTCAGAAAATACCTCAGAAAAGAACCTCTATTTTAGTACAACATCAGTAAGAGAACATTCATCATAAAATTTCATATAAGTTGTCACTTGGAGTAAAAAGGAAAAGACCAGCTATATATGTTAACAATCCTCCAAAGAAATGGCATGAAGTTCAAAAACAAATCTTTACAGATTCAAACTCTCTAAATTCCTAACAGGACACTTATTATCTATAATCTTAAACCAGTTCATTACTTTTAAAAACAAAACAAAAATCATCCCTCTAGAAACAACCAATTTCCTTATTCTTGACTTCCTAAATTACCTCTATACCTTTACACAAACTAATTTTCCTAACCCCCCCTTTCATCTCTAACCCTTTGGTAAGATGATGGGATTTAATGAAAGCCAAAATTCTCTCAAGATAGGAGTGCCCCCATGGTTCATAGGCTGATCATGACACCCCTCATTTGGGGGGTAGATACTATGAGTCAAGCTGGGCTTGACTCTTTCCTACCCTCTCTTTGAGGTGTCTTGAAAAGACCATCCTAAGCCAAGTGGTCACACTGCCTTTAAGAGTATTCAATGATGTCCCCAAATAACAACATCAAACCAATTCCAGCCTAACACTATTCCCTTTTTTTAGAACACGGATACAATACTCAATTGTTTCATTTCCATAATTCTATACATGACAGGACTTTAAAACACAGGCATAGGATCAAACCCTTTACTAGACAAAGCAAAATTCTACCCTTTTAATCTAAGTTATGCCACAATGTCCACTGAAGTCTAGGTGTCACAGTTTAGGTTTGAAGGACAAAAGGTTCTTACCAACCTTAGATTAACTAAATGCCTTTTTCCTAAGTTCAAACCAAAGTTAGTGCATCATATAAACAAGCCCACACATAAATGCACATATAAGCTTTAAACACATTCATCATGGAGCAAACAGAAAAGCAAGCAGGTTATACTTCTAAAAAAAAAAAAATGGCATCAGACCCTAGTGAAAAACTTATCTCTTTTAATACTTAGCAAATGGCAGTTTCAAACCCCCTAATCATGACAAAAATGTGACAGACTTTTACCCTTTATTTTAACTTAGTTTTAAGCAACATGAAATCTCAAACCCCCCCCCCCCCCCTCCCCCAAGGCATGAAAAACCACCCTTGACCAATCCCCAAGTCTCAACGAAACCCACAGTCATGAGAACAAGGTTTAGGAAGGCAAGGAAGTCTCAGGGTCCTGAAAGAGGAACAAGATAGGGTGAAGTCATCACCTCTCCCTCCCTTTCTTGAATCTTACTTCCAATAAAAAGGGATCAAAGGCCCCACTGGTCACTACCTCCAGTTCATGCCTAAGCTCACCCTTTACTCCCCCAAAGCAACCCCAGCCCCCTTTACCTTATTCCCATACCTAATGCCAATCACCAAAAACTTATGGACAAGAGTGGTTTGACACTGCCCCCTTAAACTAAATTTCATCTAGACCCCTAATTGATCACATAAGTTAACAACTTCTAATCAACTCAGTTTTAAGATCATAACTATGTAAAGCTAGGTTGAATCCCTTTAGACACTAACATTTGAAAAAAGTTGAACATTTAAATCACTTAAAAGCCTAAGTTCAGATTGAACATCAACCTCCAGATTCAAAACGATTCCTTTTCCAATTGATCAAACATTTTCAAATAGTTAAAGGCATATCAGGACTCAAATCATCTTTTCATTCCTTTTAGACTCCTTTTGAAATTTCAAGCATGAACCGTATATATATAAAAGAAGAAAATCTGATAATATGAATGTCAAGGCTAAACTATATTCAAATAAAATAAACATGGCACATAATCCCGCTAGTGGCATATAGGTATTCTACTTCATTTTAAATGATCTCTATAACTTTGTGGACCTTTATTAACTCCTAATGGACCATTTAAGAACCTGTTATCTCATGAATGAACTTGAATCCCAAAACTTCATTCTTTAGACTTCTCTATCATATTCTAAGATATTGCTGCTTCAAAATTACCTTTAAAGCATGACATACAACTATTCCAAATTATTTTGACTAATTCAAACACATTCAAACAGACTTGGATAGATTCAAACCCACATAAATGCAAACAGACATCACTTATCCTAATTCCAATGCCTTAAACCTATCAGAGACTCCTATAATTATACCTGGGTTCCTTAAGTTTTATTCTAGCCTAAACATGATCTCTTCTATTTTTATCCCAATCATAACTTCATGCTATATAGTTGACATTAAACAAGTATACAGACCTATGAAAGAATAGATTTAGGAAATCAAAAAGTCATAGTCTTATTCAAGAAAAAACAACTACCTTAAATGCTTCAAATAGATCATCACAGTACTTTAATGTTCTCTTTGCATTCAAATAGGATCAGTGTTGGTTTAAAAGTTCTCTTGATTACTATCATAACTCATATAATAACATTCCTACCATATTTAATTATTGAACAGTCAAAATAGGGAACCTCAATATCCAATAGAATACATGAAGTCTGTTTCAACCATATCTATAGAAACAACAACACACTATTTGAGACTCATACACTCAGTCACATCAATAATTACTTATTAATGTCAAACATGCTTTGAAAATAAAGGAAGCAATCTCCACATCTAAACAACCTAATGAATCTTAACAGCACCCTAGCAGTACATTCATTTAATTGAACCAAAAGGCAACACAACAATCGACTAACATCAACAAGCCACTATCATAGATAACTAACTACTAAGCAGTACCAAAACAAATAAATAAAGGATAGAATGTTACCTTTTAATGGTGCAGCCTTGGTCAAAAATGAATTTGAAAGCCCTATGTGCTTCCAAAACCACACTCAGCCACACAGACTCAAAACAAAAGAAAAAAAATGAAAATTTTAAAATCAGAAACACCTCAAACTAGTGAAGTCTTCAATTTTTTTTACTAATAGAGGCTTGAAATTCGAAGTTTTCAGCCTTTCTTTAAATTTCTCCAATTTTCTAACCTTTGAAACTCTTTTAAAACTTTTAACTTTCAAAAACTCAGACTTTTTCTCCAAAAAAGACCTCCTCTGTGTGATAGGGTTGTGTTCTATTTATAGAACCCCAAAATTGTTCAACTCTCAAAACCATCGATGTGGAACAAACATATTTCCCTAAAAATGGACTTTCAAATCGGATCTACGTCTCAAATGACTACTCAAACATATGAACGGCCAGATCTGAACCTCATTTGGTTCGATCCAGCATTTTCAAACCCGACCAATGGAAATCAAGCAAGGTACAATAACAAAACGTGTAAATCACATAATAATAAAGTAAAATAAAGCAAAAATACGATTCATTACCATGTTTGGATTAAAAATCCCGAATTCGAGTGAAACATTAAATGTTTTCCACCACAATGGACATGCAATATCTGTATTCGTCTGCTACACTCTGTAACTTTGCCATTTTTAGCAGAAAGAGAAGATGGAAAACTCAAGGCAGCGCTAGGGTTATGTGTAAGAGGAAGAGATAGAAACGGGACGAGGGTAGGGTTTTTCTGAAAAAGGGAAATTAAATAAGAAAAGGTGGGGGGGGGGGGGGGGGAGGGGCTATACCCCTTTAACGTTATTAGTGATTTGGGCCGGGTCTCTGTCTGGTTTGGGCTGGATTCGGTCCAAATTTTAAGAAATCAAAAGGCCCCTTTCTTTTGTATACATATATATGTATACTAAGTGTATACATGTATATGTATATCTTGTGTATACATATATATGTATACCAGGTATATATATATACACACACACACACACACACCGAGTACATATATAAAAAGATAATTAAATAAAGATTAAAATTGATGATACTTTAATTATAGATAAAATTAGGACATAATTATTTTATTAAAATAGTTTAAAAATCGGCCAAATTGTGTTAATGGGGGTAAAATTGCGGACAGGGCCCTAATGGATTCTGATCCAACTAATTATTTCAATTATGGATAAATTTGGCCTTAATTGATTTTAATTTAGCTGGTTATTTCAATTATGGCCATATTTGGTCTAATTAGCAAGTTTAAAAAATTAAATTGCATTAATGACCTTGATTAATTTAAGCCAATGAATTTGGTTATTTCAATCAAGGCCATTAAGAGGCTAATTTTACAAGAATGACCCCAATTTCCTTGAACCATGAATTGGTCAAATTAATTATGGCCAAAACAAAATAATTAAATGATTTAAACATCAAATTGCAATAAGGACCACTTAATTAACTAATTAAAACATTTATAGATAATTATAAATAAATTTTGACAAATCACACAATTATGCAAAATTTAAAGATTAAAGGGTGAAATGGCTAATTATTTAAATTACTCAAACTCCATGAATTAAAGGGAATAAAGTATTTGCTAATTTTAACTTTTGACAATTTAACAATTAAATAATGATTATTGCCCTTTTTTTTTAATTAAATCAAATAAGTATCCTATAAATGTCATAAAAAATACCAATTAATTTCTAAACAACTTTGTGATATCATGAATGACCTTTCGCCATTTTAAAAGAGCAAAATATTGTTCTGAGCAATTTTATAAAAAATTATTTAAACCCTTTAAGGTGCACAGCTTATTTTATTTATTTTTCAAGGACTCTGAGTAATTAAAGTAAATTATGGGAGGTCAAAAATTAGGTATCAACAATATTAATGTAACTCCAAGTGCTAAGGTTCACACAAAGCAACAAATAGGCGCAGGTGTTCATGTTCCAAGTCAAGAAGTGGAGAAAGGGCCTGATTCGACACCAAGGACAATAATCCAATGCAACAACAACACAACACTCAGGAGAGTAATGCAAGACTATTAGGCGCTGTGCATGAGGCTAAAAACAGTGCTAATAAACAAGCAAATACAGCAAAGTCTCGTGAGAAAGTAACTGCAGCTAGCTAGAGTTCTCAGCAACAAAAAAATAAAGGCAACTCAGGTGCAATACGGAAGAAAATCATGCAACATGATCTTAAGAGCAATGCTAAGAAGCAGAACCAGGTTGCAGTTCTAAACTCTCAAGGAAACTTGCAAGTAGCAGCACCAGTGAGGGAAGAAACTAGGATTGATATGGATGAGGAATCTAAAACACAAAACTTCATGAATGCTACTAGGGAAAGGGATTTGTCTCCTAAATAGGTTGAAAAGGTGGTAGGAAAAAAATTAGGAGGAAACCAGCAAAAGAAAACAATGTGCCTGAAGTTCCAGGGGTACACACAAGGAGAACTATTTCTAGTCCAATATGTAGTGATGAATGCACTCATTTGGAACATTAGATCAGTAGAAACAAAAAAAAGCCTTTAAAAGGCTTTTGATAATGCATAACAAATATAAGTTCTTTCTCATAGGTTTGACGGAACCTTTCCAACAAGCCTGTAAGTTAGAATCTTATAGAAGGAGGCTTGTTTTGGAAACTACTGTATGCAATGTTTCAGGCAAGATTTGGGATTTTGTGGATGAGGAATATGAAGTAACTATCTTGATTAACAGTGTGCAACAACTAACTTTGAGGCTGTTTAACTAGGATCTTAATGTGGAGATGACTGTTACATTGGTTTATGCCAAGTGTGATAGAATTAAGAGGATTGAATTATGGGATTTCCTTTATAATCTTGCCTCAGATATGACCACTCTATGGCTTAAAGGTGGTGATTTTAATGTCATAACTGATGAAGATGAAAAGTATGGGGGTCAACCAGTGTCATTGAATGAGGTGGAGGAATTTAGGCATTGTATTCAAACATGTAATCTCACTAATTTAGGGTACAAGGGTAGTGTCTTTACTTGGTGGAATGAGAGAGGTACAGAAGGCTGCATATACAAGAGGCTTGATAGGTGTTTAGGTAACTTTGAGCTACAGCAGTTGTTTCCAGGCTTGGAAATCACACACCTCAGCAAGCTTGGGTCAGATCACTCACCTTTGTTATTAGAATGTAAGCAGTGGGTCCAGTAGTTCAAGAATGCATTCAAATTTCTCAACTTCTGGACTAAGCATGATACCTTTCTTGATGTGATGCAAGCAAATTGGGAAACTGATGGTGTGGGAAGCTCTTTCATGACCTTTAATGTGAAATTGAAGAACAGGAAGAAGGCTTTGTCAACTTGGAGCAAAGCAATTTATGGTGACATTTTCTAGCAAATCACCAATTTGGAGGAAGTTATAAAAGATCATGAAGCACTTTTTGAAGCTAATCCTTCATATGCTAATAGGCAGAAGCTAATGAAAGTGCAGACTGATCTTAGTAATGTATTGCATTTAGAAGAGGAATTATGGAAGCAAAGGGATGGCATGTCTTGGTTTCAAGATGGAGATAAGAACTCTAAGTTCTTCCATGCTCATGTAAATGGTAAAAGGAAATTCTTTGCAGTTGAAAAGGATTCAGAATCCTCAAGGTCAATGGCTTGAGACTAAGGAGGAAATTGTTGATGAGGCTGTAAGATTCTATCAGGCTCAATTCCATGAAACTGAGGTACCTCAAAGTTTGATATCTTGTATCATGTTCCATCCATGATAATAAGACAACAAAATAAAGACCTGGTTGTAGTTTCAACTAAAGAAGAGGTGAAATAGGCAGTTTTTAGATTGGACAATGCAAGTGCTAGTGGTCCTGATGGTTTCGCAAGCCTGTTCTTCCAAACATGTTTTGAAATTGTTAGTGATGATGTGTTCAATATGGTCTTCTGTAGGGGTTTTGAACTGTCAAGGTACATAACTCATACTAGTCTTGTATTGTTACCAAAAAGTAGAATGTTCAGACTTTTAGTGACATGAGACCTATACGCTTGAGCAATTTTGTCAACAAGGTGTTTTCTAGAGTGGTGCATGAAATATTGGTGCATTTACTTCCTGATGTGATCTCTCAAAATCAAGCAGGATTTGTGAGGGGTAGGAGCATTGTTGAAAATATTTTGTTGACATAATAGATTATCACATCTATCAGGCTTAGAACTAAGAAAGGAACTCAAATTGTTCCTAATGTGGTGATGAAGTAGGACATGAAAAAAAAACATATGATAGATTGTCATGGATTTTTCTTACTAATGTTCTAGGGAAATGGGATTCTGTGAGCAGTTTATAAGTCTGATTTATGAGATTACTGGCAATAACTAGTATTCTATGCTTATCAATGGACAGCCTCATGGTTTTTTCCATTCCACTGTGGGTGTTAAACAAGGTGAGCCTTTATCACCTACTTTGTTCATTTTTGGTACAGAGGTGTTATCAAGGGCCTTGAATGCCTTTGCATAACAATTTGTGGTTTTGTGGATTTGGCTTGCCTAAGTGAAGTCCAAAAATCTATCATGTAGCTTATACAGATGACACCATCATATTTTCATCATCATGTGAGATCTCATTAGGGTTGATCATGAATGTGTGGTCTAAGTACAAACAAGCCTCTGGACAGTTGATTGACAAAGCAAAAAGTTTAGTGTATTTGCATGATAAAGTAGATGAGGAAGTGTTTCAAAAAGTTGAAAGAGTTACTGGTATTGCAAGAAAGGAATTTCCTTTGATGTACCTTGGTTGTCCTAGCTACTATAGCAAGTACAGGCTATCATTTTACTCAGAATTAATTGCTAAAGTGAGAAACAGGCTGCAAGGATGGAAAAGGAAACTTCTGTAATTTGGAAGAAGGGCCATATTGTTGAAGCATGTTTTACAAGCAATGCCTATGCATTTACTGTCTGCTGTGGATCCACCTTAATTTGTAATAGAAAAGTTGCATAAGATATTTGCTCAATTTTATTGGAGCAACACCATTGATGAATCTATTAGACATTGGTCTCAATGGAACATAGTTTGCTTACCTTTAGATGAGGGTGGCTTCGGTTTCAGATCACTTACAAACATGTCTATGGCTTTGTTTGCTAACTTGTGGTGGAATTTCAGGACCAAACCATCCTTCTGGAGTTCTTTCATGAGTAACAAGTATTTGAAGAAGAATAATCCTATACTTGTGCCATGGAATGAAGGGTTATACATTTGGAGGAAAATGTTGCAAGTTAGGGACTTGATTGATCACCAAACCTGGTGGCAGCTGAGAATAGGGTCCTCTTTATTTTGGTTTGATAATTGGATTGGTCTAGGGCCCTTATATTTCTTAACTCCACTAGATTTCTACTGCAATGAAGAGATAAATAATGTATCAGATGTTATGACTGAGTGGAGGTGGCATGTTCCTGCTATAAGGAACAACCTTCTTGAAAATCTTACTGAATATATTCTTAATGAAGTGCAGCCTCCTGCTAGGGGTGATGAGCTTGACATGCCTTGGTGGATGCTTGAAACTAGAGGATAGTTTACTGTGAGTCTTGCGTGGGAGTATATAAGGAGCAAAGCTGAAAAAGAGGTGTATACAAGAAGATATGGGTGAAAGGTTTGCCTTTCAAGATTGCTTTCTTGATGTGGAGTGTGTGGCATTTCAAAGTACCACTAGATGATGTGGTTAGAGCTGGGGGTACCATATGCCTTCAATGTGTTCATGTTGTGCTGAGCCTAAGGAAGAAATTGTGCCTCATATTTTCTTGAGATGTGAAACTGCTTAAAGAACATGGCCATATTTTTTTTAAACTACTGGTTTCAACATTACAGGAATGCATTTTCACCAAGTTATCATGAAATGGCGGACTGCTGATGTTTCGCCTAGAATACAGCCTATCTTTCATGTTGTTCCTTCTATAATTATGTGGGAGTTGTGGAAGAAGAGGAATAGGGATAAGCATAGGAATAGGGTGTCAACAAGTAGGGGTGTAAGCTTCAAGTAACAAACAACATCTAGCGAGATTGAGGAAACCAGGGATCAAAACAGTTCCTCACAGATAGTCTGAGATACTGAAGATCTTGGAACAATTTGTACCAAAGCTACAAGTTACAAAGGTTAGGTGGAATTTTCCCCAAGTTGGAATTTTGAAGTGTATTACTGATGGTGCTACTAGGGATAATCCTAGTAGGAGTTCATTTGCATTCTGTGTTAGAAATCATGCACGTGATTTAGTTCGTGCAATGGCTAATGAAATGGAGAATGTCACTAACACAGAATCTAAGCCAAGGCATTGCTTGAGGCTGCAAAGTATTGCCTATCTCAGCATGTATATTCTTTCATACTTGAAACTGATTCACTCTTAATGAAGAACATATTGGATAGGGAATGGAAACCACCTTGGAATATTGCCTTTGTTGTTGAAGAATTACTGGAAATTATTGACAATGCAGATGCCCAATTTTTTCACATTGTGAGAGAGGGTAATCAATTAGTTGATCATTTGGCTAATTATGCCCTTGATCATTGGGAGGTGAATGTGCATTCCTTTGCAGAACGGGACTCAAAGAGTAGGAATATTCTTAGTAGTGACAAGTTGCAATGTCCCTATTTGAGAATCAAAACTCAAAAGAGATATTGATGATGGATCTTTGGTGGATTGAAGGGGAGGAGTACTTTCCATTATACTCAAGTCCTTCTGGAGGAGAGTATAATGGTTTATTTTTCTACTAACCTTGGTTTCTTTTTGCAGGTTCCAGTGTCACATTAGTGTTGTTGGGATCTGGTTACATTGTGGATAACAAGGCCATCAGATGTCCATACATTAGTGCAAAAATTTGTGCTAATGATCCAATGTCATGTGGAAATGAAATGGCACAAATTTGCATCAAGACTACTTGTTTCTACTATCTCATTGATTCTATGTGCACAGGAAATAATATGGATGGTTTTCTACAGTGCTTCACAAAGAATACATGTTTTTAGGACAATTCGCTATTTCTGGTGTCATTGATCTTATGCATATGGGATATGCTTGGATTCATAACTGTTTGTCCTCTCATTGATCCATTTTACAATGGAAAAGAGGTGAGATAAGTGGAGAGTTATATTGATACTAATACTTGTGCTACTGTGGTCTATGGAGTACAAGGTTTGGTGTTAGGATTTTTAGATGGAAGTCCTCTGCTCAAGGCCTGCTTATTGACATGCTCTTAGTGTGTGGTATTGGCACTAGGTGCCCATTCTGTTGAGAGTTTGACAATAAGTGGCCAAGTGGGAGGTGGTTTGATTAGAAATGCATCAAGGATAGGCTTAGTGACAAGGGGAAAAACTAGTGGTGATAGTTCTTTGGTGTGATGCAGAAGAGTTGTAGCAGTTCTTCTTTTATCAAGTTTTTATGCCATCTTGACTGCATATGGAGTATCACAAATGTTGATGTAAAAAGGAGCAAAAAATTCCACCGCCATGTTCAAATCCCATGGGAGGAGAACATAGAGGTAATTTTTACCAACATTGTGTGTTTTTTTCCAGGTCTATATACAAGAAGCAATATCACCAGCAGTTCTGCAGTGATTCTAAGCAGAGATTGGTCGTCAAATCCTATTCTTGGAAATGATGATTTTTTCTCTTATACAAAAGTTGATCACATACTTTGTTCCATTGATCCTAGTCAAATAGGAAATGACATGAGAGGCTCAGAATCTAAGGAACAACATGGAAACAACTGCTGCATGGTTCTTCAGGAATTCTACAGATTTGGATATTGTGGTACTGATGATCCTATGCTAGGCTATGAGTTGGTACTAACTCTACTCAAATCTGGGTACTTTCACAGTTCCATTGATCCATTCCATGCAGGAAATGATTTGGACCTATTGAGGATTGACTTTGATACAAAAACTGCTCTTTCTGCACTTAAACTTTTACAAGACAATGGAGTGCAAGAGTATGTATGCAGTTCAACTGAGAAACAATTTCATAGACTGGCATGCATTGGTTGGGATAGGATTATAATACATATAAGGCTTTATTGGATCATGAAAGCATCAGGCTCAAGTAAAGTACTGAAACTAGATCTGCAGTTGGCTTTGGCTTTGGTGAGATATTGGTTAATACATAAGGAGTGCAGGCTGAAGACAGATCCCAGAAGCTTATACATGACACATTTATTGACCTTTCCTCAGTGTGTGGTAGTAGCATTCATTAATGCTCAATCTGCTGAGGGATGGACAATGGATGGGAAGTGGTTTGAGCTTGGAGGAAGTAAGGGCTTTCAGGACTTTGTGAGTGCAATATTCTGCAACGTATACCTTCTGTATATTGTAGTATATCACCATCTAAGAAAGGTTACTAGGAGTGGAATTAGTATAACACTAGTATATGACAATATATCACTTGTAATCTACAAGTGCTTAGGGCTTTTTATACATAAATATTCCATTAGTATACAGGATATACAAGGTGGCATGAAGTATGAATTCATCAGGCTGTATATACAATGTATACACATGGTATACAACAATATACAGAGACACTTCATGGACTCATGGCATGAGAGGAAGCAGCTGGGGATACAACTTTTAGCAAGAGGATTTCCAGATTATTTCCAGATTCTATTTTTAGTCTATTAGGTTCTTTGTTTCTATTTCTAGCATTTTGTTGTATCAACGTAAGACATGATAGAAGTCCTAAGTTGATCATTAGTTTAATTTTCATTTTTTATTAGCCTTTGGCTACACTTGTAAGGACCTTTGCTTGTTTTTCTTTGAGAAAAAATTATAAAATCAGCCCAAAGCTCATAGTCTAGTGGACTTTATTTTTTATTTTAAAAAAAACATGAATAGGTTTAGAAAATGAAGGATGGATTCATGATTAATCACCTAGGAGATGGTTAAAATCTTACCCTAACAATGAATCTCAAACTTATCTCTTGATTTCTCCCAAAACAGAGCTCTAGAACTTGCTTTATGTGAAAAATGAGGTTTAATCTCAAACTTTGGGATTAAATCACTGTTCACTGCTCGACCCTTCTTCGCGAACGTGAGACTGGGCTTGCGAACACAACCTTGACTCGGCCCAACCATCGCGAACACAGCCCTGACCTTGCACAACCATCGCGAACGCAACGAGGGCATTACGATCTCGATGCCTGAGCTCGACCCAGCCCAAACCCCCTTTCCCCTTCGCGAATGCCAGAGGGTACCTGTGATCGCATTGACCACCATGGTCAAGGTCTCACGATCGCGTTACTTTCTTTGCGAACGCAAAGAAGGAAACCAACAACTGGAACGCCATATTTTCTGGTGTTCAACGAAATTGGTTTCGACACCCGAAACTCCCCCAGAACCCCCCGGACACAAACCAAACATGCATTTCAGTCATAGAACACGCTACAAACTCGCTCGCACACTCAAAATTCTCAAAAGAGATCATCTTGACCCGTGGTTGACTAAGGTCAACTCCAAAATATCTAAAACCTAACTTTCCAACCAATGATCTAAATCATGTTCGAACACCTCGGGACTCAAACCTACTATCTTACCAAGTCAAAATCACATTTCGAACCTAACAAAACTATTAGAATTCTATTCCAAATGCGTTTACCCAAAAGTCAACTATTGGTCAAAAAAATTTCCCAAACCAAACTTAAGAGCCCAAAACACGGATTTTTCCCCACCGATTTCCTCGATAGCCCAGCCATCCCCGCAAGTCAAAAATGCCAAACTAAATCCAAGAGAAAATTCCTTTAGGGAAAAATAGGTAAAATTACCAAAATGACCTGACGGGTCATTACATCATCCACCACATAAACGCATGTTCGTCCTCTAATGTAAAGAAAAAGAAAGTACCTGAATCAACGAAAAGCTGAGGGGATCTACTCTGCAAATCCAACTCGGTTTCCCAAGTAGCCTTCTCGATCAAGCAATGCTTCCATTGCACCTTCACCAAAGATATCTCTTTGGATCTCAACTCCCAAATCTGCCTATTTAGAATAGTAACCGACTCTTCCTTAAAAGTCAAATTTTGATCAAGCAACACATAATCCCATTGAATCACATGAGAACCATCTGAATGGTATTTCATGAGCATCGAAACATGAAACACGAGATGAATGCCTGATAGACCAGGTGGCAAATCCAACTCATAGGCTACCTCACCAATATGCTGAGCAATCTTAAACGGCCCTATGTACCTCGGACTCAACTTGCCCCTCTTCCCAAATCTCATCACACTTTTTATGGCTGAAACATTCAACAGAACTCGCTCACCAACCATGAACTCGAAATCACAAACCTTTTGATCTACATAACTATTCTTCCTACTCTGAGCTGTGAGAAGCCTCCCCTAAATACTCTTGACCTTGTCCAAGGAATGTCGGAGCAAATTCGTACCCGAGGCCTAACCTCAAATGCATCAAACTAACCAATGGGAGGACGACATCTCCTACCATACAATGCTTCAAATGGGGCGATCTCAATACTCGAATGGTAACTGTTGTTGTAAGCAAACTCCACCAAGGGAAGGAAATGATCCCAATGATTACTAAAGTCAATCCCAATGATCGCTCAAACTGACCATCGATTTGAGGGTGAAATGTTGTACTGAGCTCAACCCAGGTACCTAACTCTTTCTACATAGATTGCCAAAAATGAGTGGGAAACTGAGTCCTTCGTTTCAAAATGATAGAAATGGCACCCCATGCAAATGAACTATTTCTCTGATGTAGATTTTCGCCAACTTCTCTGAATTATAGGTGGTCTGAGCTGGTATGAAGTGGGCAGACTTAGTCAAACGGTCCACAATTACTTAAATGGCATCAAACTTCCCCAAAGTCCGGGGTAATCCTACCACAAAATCCATAGAAATCTGCTCCCACTTCCACTCGGGAATGGCGTTCTGAGTAATCCCACCAGGCTTCTGGTGCTTGTACATCAGTTATTGGCAATTCAACCACTGAGACACAAACTTGCTATGTCTCTTTTCATACTACACCATCAATAATGATGTTTCAAATCCCGATACATCATTTTAGCCCTCAGATGAATATAGTACTTTGAACTATAAGCCTCCTTCATGATCAATCTAGTGAAATCCCCCACTTAGGGAACACAAACGCGACCCTTGATCCTTAAAACACCCTCATCTTCTAGGATTTCCTCCTTGGCCCTTCCTTGCAACACCTTATCCCCAATCTTACAAAATTTTGCATCATCAAACTATCGAGCCCTAATATGCTCCAATAGGGAGGACTGTGCCTCCACACAAGCTAGAACCTTGCCAGGTTCTGAAATATCGAGTCTCACCATGCTATTTTACAAAGACTGAACATCCATATCCAAATGATGCTCTCTAACATTTAACCAAGCGAGGCTACCCATACTTACTGACTTTCTGCACAAGGCATCTATCACTACATTGGCCTTGCCTGGATGATAAAGAATGGTCATATCATAATCCTTAAGCAGCTCCAACCACCTCCATTGCCTCAAGTTGATATCCTTCTGATTGAAAATGTGTTGAAGACTCTGATGATCGGTAAACACCTCATAATATACCCTATTAAGCCAATGCCTCCAAATCTTCAAAGCAAAGACCACCACTACCAACTTCAAGTCATGAGTGGAATAATTCTTCTCGTGGTCCTTCAATTGCCTCAAAGCATAGGCTATAACCTTCCCTCTCTGCATCAAAACACAATGAAGTCTGATCTGTGAAGTATCACAATATATGGTAAAGCCCTCTCTGTTACACCCTAAAAAATTTCGCGTTACCAAGGTTGCAGACGGATTAATGTGAGCTCAAGGAGGAGCAAATATTACAAGTATAAAGTATGAAATTCTACTATATTAGCATGAGGATAGCATGAGTATGATATTTGAAATTTGTACAATATGATTGGAATGATACGTTAAAAGATATATAACCCCCATAACCGTAAGCTAAGGTGGGGCCCACATGATGAGTTTTTTATAAAGGATGTATGACAAGTTGTATGGAAAATATATATGAAGTTAAACACAATTCAAGAAGGACCCTTGAGCCAAATCCAAGTGTAAGCCCTCCAAAAAGATGTTTCTAAGTTACTTTTTTGGGTGACCTGACTTCGGAAGGCCATAACCCCATCATTATTTGGACATTTGGGAAATCTCCAAATATGAAAGTTGTAGATAATTGAAATACCTTTCCAACCATAGGTTGTGGGCCTTCATAAGACATAAGGATAAAAATTTATAGACGTTTTAAGACAAAAAGGTCAAGCTGGGCAGTGGGCTCGGCCCAACCCGACTCATGGTCGGTGGGAACCGACCCAAGACCCCTATATAAGGGCCAAATTCGTGAAATTTATTCATATTTAACCCCAAAAGACCTGAACATTTTAGATAGAGGGAAGAGAGCCCTTAAAGAGAGAAACCAAGTTCTGATCAAGTTCGAGGTCCCGAATTTCGAGGCTCGTGAAGAGTAAAGTGTAGTACAAGTTGTTGCCGAAGTTTTAAGCTAAAAGTTGAGCTTGGGGGATGTTGGTTTCGTGGTGGCTGCTCATATAAGGTATTTTTAAGATATTAATGATGTTCTTACCATGATCATTGATAGATTTGACGGGTTACAATAGAGAAAATGACATTGAAAGTTCGGTTATCATTTTTGGATATCAAATAACTTAGGGGCTATTTTGGTATGATTAAATGAATAGAATTAGTTGGATATTGATATAAAATGATTTTTTATATTGTTGTTGATGTTGTTGATAAGTTCTTTGTTCTTGAATTTGGGAGAATAAAGTGTATGAAGATATCATATACAAAGCGTATACCGGGTTGTTTTGGTGTATATCTTTGGGAGTCGATGCTTTGAGTTTAAAGAGGCTTATATGAGATGGTTCTTGTTGTTTTTAGTTGCTGATTGTGTTGTTAAATTGAATTAGAATTAGAGGGAAGCGAAGATTACAGGAAAAATGCTGCTCGAATTTACGGAAGTTAATTACGAGCTTAGATAAGTATATGAACCTCTTTCAAGTTGTCTACAGTTTCCTTTACCTTGATTGTAGATTGGCCAGTGTTTGGAAGCCTAAGTTAAGCTAATCACGTAAGCGAAAAGGTATGTAAGGAAAACCTTTCTTCCTTTGGCATGATTCCTGTTGTTATTCATTTTATATGTACTCTATATGATTCCATTCTTAGACTACTAAGGTCTAAATGTTACTTGTGATGGCTTATTAATATTGTACTCCTATTCTGTTCTGAAGGGAACAACCACAAGGTGCCAAGTTGAGTTGTGTATATGGTTTTACTAACGATTTCGAGGAAATGAGTTTTATACTAAAGGAAACATAAAGTTTGAATTTCAAAACCACTCCGAAGGGGTGCGAGATTTTACTACTTCATTTCATTTATGATTTATGTTTACATTCCATAGTATCATACCTTTGTATTGATATGATCATTTATTCTTTGGGTAGGGCAATAAGATGAAATTGAGTAGAATATAAGTAGTAAGAATTTCATAACAATTATACCCTCAAACCTAGAAGTATGTCCTCCTAAGTCTAGTAAGATACAAATTTGATAACTTCTTATGAAAGATTAAGGCTAATAACTGGATTGTGATAAATTGATTAGTGACTTATGATATGAATTGAAATTGATATTTGTGGATTGAGTTGTGTTAATATGAGGATGATATTAAGCCGAAAGCGGCTGCCAGAAGGGACCATCATTATTATGCCGGAAGCGGCCGTCCGAAGGGACTATTGTGATACTAGCCGGAAGCGGCTATCCAAAGGGACCATTCTGTTAACATGTCGGAAGCGGCATGTGTGTTGGATTGCATTATTTACTTAAAGATTTTTTTGAGACTTCATGTGTACATTTATGTTTCTTCCAGCGAAGGCTGCAGGTATTAAGTTAGATTATGATTTCTTCTCTCCTGAGTTGAATTATGATTATGATTTGTTACCACCTTACATACTCAGTACATTGTCTGTACTAACGTCCTTTTACACAGGTGTGTGTTCATGCCGGACCCAGATTGTTTGACGGGTTAAGTGTATAGCTAGAATGCTTGGACATCGGTCCGGGATTGGCAAGTTCTACCTCATTACGGAGGCTGTCGAGTCATGTATAGATATGTATGATTACGGGTATGTCGGGGCCTGTCACGACTCATAATATTCAGTTTACTTCTTAGAGACTCCTGCAGACAGTGTCCTGTGGTATGCTTGTCGAGGTATTGACAAAGTGATGTCAGTTAAGTCACTTGTGGATTTTAAAAGAATATGTATTTTAGATGATTTCAATTGGTTTAGCGTACTTAGTTGATTGAAAGTTTTCATAATCGTTATAAAGATAATGATTTCTATTGGGAAAAGTTTTATGTTCTTAAAAGTTTTTGAAATGACAGGTTTTGATAGAGTGTATGTCTGAGGGTTCGCTCGACTCTAATGAGAGTCGGGTGCCCGTCATCCCCTACCATTGTTAGGGTGTGACACTCTCCCTGCACTAGCAAATTCAAAATCGGGGTTGAAGTCAACAAAGTCTTGAGCTTTTGAAAATTCGCCTTACACTCAACCGACCATTGGAAAGCCACATTCTTCTAAGTCAACCTAGTCAAAGAAGATGCAATAGATGAGAAACCCTCTACAAAACGACAATAACTAGCAAGGCTAATGAAATTCTAAATCTCGGTAACCAAAGTAGGTCTAACCCAATCATGAACTGCCTCAATCTTCTTAGGATATACCATGATACCATCCTTGGACACCACATGTACCAATAACACCACAGAAGTAAGCCATACCTCACTCTTTGAAAACTTAGCGTAGAGTTGCTTCTCCTTTAAGATCCTAATTACAATCCTCAAATGTTGCTCATTCTCCTCCCTACTCCGAGAGTAAATCCAAAAACGACACAAAAGAATCCAGGTACGGTCTAAAAATACCAGTCATCAAATCCGTAAAAGTTGTTGGGACATTGGTCAGCCTAAAGGACTTAACCAAAAACTCATAATGACCATAGCGGGTCCTGAAAGCTGTCTTAGGAATATCCTCCGCCCTAATCTTCAACTGGTGATACCTGGACCTCAAATCAATCTTAGAAAAGACATGATCATTGTGTACATATTTCCATGACCTCATATTGTTGTCATGACCTCATATTGCCATGATCATGTTCGATCCTCTGTATTTTTTTATGGTCAACTTTTGATCCTCTATTGTTTTATGGTCAACTTAAGTTTAAATGGTTTGGGTATGCACCTGCTTGTCTATTTGTTATAAGAAAAATGAGTAGTTTTCCCTCTAAGATTGTCTAGCAAGTTTGAACATGATCTATGTACATAGTTTAAACTTCTATTGTTTTCTCTCCTTTCTCCCTTGTGTTTTCTCTTTGGGCTGGTGTGGGATCCAAACATGAATCGTTCTACACTATCCACATTTGGGAATTTTGGTTACACTATGTCCATTTCAAGAGCATAAGTAGATAAAGTTTAGCTTTCGACAAGATTCATGTGAAACGGATGTATGTTTTTGCATAAACATGCCCTTATGTATCTTTGGGGAAGCTGTGGGCGGAACCTGAAATATACAAGAGTGTATACTTGCCAGCAAATAAGCATATCTGCTATACATATATGTATTGAGAGTGTTTTCCCTTGCAAAATGGACGTGGGCATCAATTTATTTACATGTTCTTTCCTTCCTTCTCTTTCATGAAGTAATTTGATGGGATATATCACCAAGTATACATGGTATATGCCTTCATATATTCTTTGACATGTAGGAGTATATATATTGAGTATACCTCATGTATATCATGAATTAATTGGGCAGTTTATGCCCTTTGCTAGGCTGGGCTAGACCCTCTCTTCCTTTTATTTGTTTCTTTCATTATTAAAAGGCCGATTGGTGGCTAAGGATAAATATTCTGTGCATACTAGAATTTGGGCTTGTTCGACACTATTTTGTATATTGGGCCCACTGTGGTTATGTGTTTTTTAAATTCGAAATTGTGCATTGTAGCTATATATGTCTACGCACAATGTTATGTTTTCTACCCCTTAAGATATCTTTAACTGCCATCCTTACGCTAAACTCTTTTCATTTTTAAGTGAGTTGTTAAGTATAGATGCCTTCTAACCTTTTATTTTCTTTTTCCCACTCCTTTGCATGACTTGTGTGACGTGGGCCCAATTGGACCAAGACGCGTGACCAGCCGCTTCCCATTGTGCCTAAGGCCCAACACTGCATTAGATCGAGTCAAACATGTGTTGAAGGCCTAACCATAGGTGAAAATGATTAACTGGTGGGCTTGGTAGGCCTACCAGTCCATTATGTCTTTATTTTTTGTGTATTTGTGTTTTTACATGTATTTTGTAAAGATGTTTGAAACCTATATGATTAAGACCTAGTTGAAACTAGTCAAATGATGTGTATGTTGTCTAGAACGGATAGGAACCCAAAGACATTTTAAATTCGGACCAACAAAAGATAAATGACTACTCTGTGTTTTGAGATAACTAAGAAAAAATGGTTTCTTACCACACAAAAAACAGAAATGGGAAAAATTGTAGAGTATTTAATGCGTTTGAAAACCAAATCTTAATTTAAAAATATTGGGAAATTGGACCATTTTAAGAAGTCAGCTATCTTTTTCCAACTTAAGAACTCTCATAAGGAATAAAAGGGGCAAATTTTCGATAGAGGAACTTTGGATAAGTCTGAAAAGATCTATTGACATGATTTCTAAACTTGTTTTTGGGCTCAATCCCACCTAATTGAAATAAAACAAGAAGAACCTTACTTAAACTTATGTTTGGGTGAGGGTTCAAAGGGATATGGTTGACCTTTAAATTAAAAAAATGAAAAGGCAATTTTAAAAAGGACATTTGTATGATCTTATGGTAGATTTCTTGTAAAAGATATGTTTTGAAAATACTTCAAAAACTTATAAGGACAAGAAATAGGACATAACATTTGGACCAAATTAAGTTGGACTCTACTCTATAGGAAACCTTGGGTGTGTTTTGGTCCGAAAATAAAAAGACCATTTTAAAACCTTATATATATATATATATATATATATATATATATATATATATATATATATATATATATATATATATATTCTAAAAGAACTCAACTTCTTCTTTCCAAATACAGGGATTTTTTTCAAATCACTTCAAATGATATGCCATGACTTGATATACAAGATTTTAAACTCTTGTAAGCAACTAAACAACAAATCACACTTGAAAACTCGAAGGTCAACCATATTCTACGGATTCTTAATATTGGTGTGCCTAACACCTTCCCCGAGGAATCGCAAGAACTCTTACCACGAACTCTGATTTAAAAGGATTTTTCTTTGTTTGAATAAACCCTTTTACTTGATTTTCCTAATTTCCCTTATAATTAAGGGGAGACTCTAAAAGGCAAACAAATTCAAAGAGTCCACAATTATGAAGTATCTTTTATGCCTCGTGCAAAAGTGAACTGCAACAAAATCATCAGCAAAAACTAAGTGAGTCAACCTATTTGTCTTGCACATGGGGTGAAATCTAAAATCCAGAAGATCACTCATCTTTTTAGACTCTATAGAGATATTCCATCACTCAAATAAATAGTATGGGAGAAATGGTAACTCCTTGCCTTAACCCTCTCCTACCCTCAAAGTAGACATACCCTTCTCCATTCACTTTGATAGTGAACTTGGTGGAAGTAAAACAAGTCATCACTAACTGGACAAATGAGTCAGGAAAACCATAGCCTTTCAGTGCCTCTCCAGAATTCCCAGTTAACCATATCATATTCCTTCTTAAGATCTATCTTCATTAGACACATAGGGGTGGTTTTCCTAGTGTAGTGTCTAAGTGTAATGAACCGTTTGATCGTTACGTGAGTTTTCACCCTTTTACTCCCTTTGACCTTTCATCGAACCCCGTTAGAGTATTTTGACCCGCGGGGATGGGCGACACGATTCCCAAGGTCATCGGCGAGTTTTGATAAGATTTGAGGAAGTTAGAACCTTAAAGTGAAAAACATTTGATCAATAGTTGATTTTTGGTAAAAGGACCTTTTTGGGAATTCTGTCGATTCCATGAGGTCCAGATAGTCAATTATGACTTGGTGGGGTGGTTGGTTTGGTTCTCGAGGCTTTCAAAAGCATTTTGTACCTGTGAAAACTTGGTTTTGACCACTTGGGAGTTGACCGGGTCAAGGTGACCTTCGTTGGAGATTTCGAGACCATGGTTAAGTTTGTAGCGTGTTTTTACATGTGTCTTCTTGCTTGGTTTGTACCTGGGAGGTCTCGGGTGGATGTCGGAATTTTGGGTGAATCTGGTGTTCCGCTTCTGCTGGAGTGTCTCCTTCTCTGCGGGTCTGCCCATGCGGGACTTGGCCCACAGACGTGAGAAATGAATCATTTAATGAAACCCGCCTTAACAGACGGTCATCCGCCTAGGCGGGAGCGTGTAAGAGGATCCTTGACAGCGTAAATGGGGATCGCTGAACAGATTCCCCTTTTATATCCTAATTCGAACCATTCTTCTCCTATTCACCAAATTGATACCCTAAGAATTTTGGAGGCGATTTGAAGAGCTTTAGAGTTGAATCCTCTTTGAGTAAGTTTGCTTCACCTTAGTTATGTTTATTTATTGTCTAAATTAGAATCTATGATGAAATTAAAGGGGTTAGTATGGAAAGTAAGTTGTAACTCTAAGTTTGTCATCTTGAAATCTTATGCTATAGAGTTGGGTTTGTTGATAAATCTTGTTAAACCTAGTCATGAATTCTTGGTTTGAGTACATACTAAGTTGAATCATTCTTGATTTCATGGTCTATGATTTTGGAAAGTTAGGGCTTCTTTCTAATTTGGGGTTTTTTTTTTTTAATTAAGAGTCGAAATTGATAAGTGCTTGAGTCTATTTAGCAATTGAGGGATAGTACTAGACTTCCTAAGTTGGATTAATCGAATTTTTACCTAAAATTTCTATTTTGTCTTTGTAGGCCCGATTTTCCTCTTTTAAAGATTTGTTTTCGATTCGATTAGTATTATAGCTTTATAGATATCGTTAGTCTCCATTTCTTATATAGAATGCATTGTTGAATAAACTTCAATCATTCAGAAGCTCTTCGGAAGGACAAGGCTCAAGTTGGATAGTTTGTGGTACCAGCTCGACATCGAGGTAGGTTACGGTGTACCTTTCGGTTAGAATCCAATTAGTGAAGCATATGTTGGAGTTAGATATTGACAGGGAAAGTATGCTAGGCCTTCAGGTATGAAGTTGGCATAGAATTCTATTAGGTTGGTTGTTGTTGCTTGTGGGCTTGTCACCTTATTGTTGTGATTTGGGCTTGTCGCCCTTTTTGTTATGTTGTGACTTATGTGTACATTCATCTCTCTTTGCTTATGTCACTTATCATCGAACGAGGAAGGAATCATGAGATTAGGCTTGAACTATGATGTGTGCTTATGATAAGACAAGAATGAGACTTTGATTTCGATTTATTGTTGATTATGATATCTTGCATGGCATACACTCTCATTTCATATGATGCATTGATATGAACTGTGACTTGGTACTGATGATGATAAGTGAGACAAAGGAACATCCGAGGTCTTTGCACGAATTATATATGAAAGAGATGAGAATCTGTGACCTGAGGTTGTTACTAGAGTGGAAAATAATATACTCGCTGCCTGAGGTTTCTTGCCGGGACGAGGGAGTACATGGACTTCGCGGGTCCCTCATGGGTCATGACTATTGAGATGTAAAGGTTTCCGTCCGTAGCATGTGTGTACAAGTTTGAGGTATTGGCCAGTGCATTGCATTGTATTGCATTGAATGTACATTCACTTTTCATCCTTTCTTCATCGTTGATTTGTACATGGCATTGATATTGACTTGATCTCATTGTTGACGGGTTCATGAACATGCTTGATTGCTTACATGTCTACTTGTTGATTCTTTCTTCATATATGTAAACTAATTGTTGTCGACCTATGATACCTACCAGTACATAGCGTTTGTACTGATACTACCTTGTTGTACTCTTTTTTGAGTGAAAAGTTTTCTATCGGATCTACATCAATACCTCGTGAGTGATTCCTGAGGCTTCCAGTGCGAGTTTCCAGGGTGGGCCATGTTCCAGATTCGCAGCTCGAAAACTCTTCTCTTATGATAGCTGTCCTTTGTTTTGAAATAGTATTTCAGACATTTAGGTGTTTTCCATATTCAGACTTATGTTAGATTTGTAGTAGTTCTTGTACTGTTATAGACTAGATCTCCTTGGGGTGTTGTAGTATTTTCCGAACTTACAGCTATATTTATATAATTTGAGACTGTTTAGCACTTATAGTTTCTTCCACTTGATTGAGTACGGGAAGGGTTCGCCCACCAGGGGGATTGTATGGCGATCCATGAGTTGGGTCGTGACACTAAGCAAGTCATGACAGATCAGTATGTTGTGTACCAATTATCTCCCTTTCATAAAAGCAGTCTAGTTTTCTGACACAATAGGTGCTATAGCAATTCTCATCTTTTTACAAATCATTTTTTGAGGTGCACTTATAAATCATATTGCAATAAGAAATAGGTCAAAATTGACCTGCATTTTGAGGTACTGCCATTTTTGGAATTAAGGAAATTAAAGTTGCATTGAGATGCTTTAGAAGCTTACTTTTTGAAAAGAATTTCAAGATCCCTTTAATGATATCATCTCCAATAATCTCCCAAGCTGCCTCAAAGAACTCACTTCCATATCCATTCGGCCCTGGACTCTTGTTCCTATCCATACCAAACATAGCATCTTTTACATCCTTAGGACAAAAAGATTGAGCCAATGTTAGTCTTGGACCATTATGCAAGAAACAGTTGAATGCCTTTTTTTCTCTCTTGAACTTGTTGCCCCAATAACTCTTGATAAAATTCCAACATGATGTTTGCTATATTGACAGGATTAGTTTGGATATCATCGTGCTTATCCCTCAGTTGTGTGATGGCTTACAGCAACCTTCTGTGTCTAATTATAGAGAAAAAGTAACTAGTGCTATCATCTCCTAACTCCAACCATGTTTCTTAACTCCTTTCTTTGAAGATATACCTCAGCCATATAGGATATGTGCCTAAACTGCTGATATATTTGATTCTCTTATTGTTGTAGTGATTGGTCTTCAGGATTTAAGTGTAGAGCTCTTTGAACTTGTTCAAAGGACTCCCTAGATGTATGTACTTCACTAACTATGATGTTAGCATTTCCTCTAGCCAACTCCCTTAACTTCCTCTTCAAAAGTTTAAGCTTGTGGAGTATCTGAAACATACTACATCCATCCAAATGTTGAGACCACACTTTCTTCACTTCATTAGAAACAAGGGATGCATTGACCAAGTATTACAGAACTTGAAAGGCTTCCTCTTAGGTACAAGAGCATTGGCTAATTTGACACTAACTAGACAATGATTACTAATTCCCTCAGGTAAGAAGGTAGCTGCGTAGACTGACATATTATCTAGCTAGTCTCTGTTGACAAAGGCCCAATCAGTTTTGGAGAAGAACCTATGATCACTATGTTTATCATTCCATGTATATTTGCTTCCATGCTGAATAATTTCAATCAATTCACATTCTTCCATACTTTCATGAAAAGTCCACCACTTCTCCCATAGTAACAGGATATTCCCCCATTCTATAATCCATATTAAATATTGAGTTGAAATCTCCCAAAAGCATCCAATGAAGATTAGAATTCTGCCATAGAGAGTTGATATAACTCAATAATTCCTTCCTCTCATCCCTCCTATTAAATGCACAAACAATAATAAAGGAGGAAATACTTTTGACATGCCACATGATTCACCTTACAAGTGATAACTTGTGCTGTCTTGGTTAAAGTATCAACTTGAAAGTAGTATGTCCTCCAAGTAAGCCATATTCTCCCACTGTGGTGCTTATCTAAATTAGTCACATACTCCCATCCAGTAAGTATTTGTTGCCACTTTTTCTATGTTGTTGATTTTCACCTTATTTTTCTGTAATCCCACTAGACTAGCTTCCTGCTATTAGAAAGGAGTTTCACCTCATTTTGCTTATTGGCCCCATTGAGGCCCCTTACATTCCAATAAAGAAGACTATCCATTCCCAAATGTGAGAATTATAATATCTTCTTCTTTTCTCATGACATACTATTGCACCTGCCTACTGTTCTCAGTGGAGTTCAGAGCCTGAAAGATGTTGGGACTAGCTATTTGAAAGGAATATTTGGCTTGTTGTCTGCTTGGGTTCAGAGGGGTGATCCAGCCCTCATCTAGTTTTCCCTTCAACTTATTTCCTTACTGTGTTTGCTTCTCATCTCCTTGTTTCTAAGGTTTATTCACTGCCTGATTCTGAGTGTTGTTTAACTATGCTCCAACTGGTGCTCACCCCTTTTTGATGTATTGGCCTGAGCTTCCTTGTGTCCTGCTGGCCCCTGCCTGATGTTCCCATGATTTCTTGCTTGCCCGTGACTTATATTCCCTGTGCTTCCTTCACTTGGTTAGGTAAGATCTCCTGAATCTCTTGTACCATTGCAAGTTTCTTCTTCCTACGTACCTCCTCATTATGGCCATACTTATTATGACAGTGCTTGCATAGGCTAGGTCTCCAAATATATTAAATTTTCTCCTCTACTAAATTCCCTTTCTCATTCTTGAACCACACCTTCTCAGGCAATGAAGAGTCCATTTCCACTTCTACTAACAATCGAGCAAATTTTAGACCAATTTTCTTCTTAGTGTTTTTGTCCACCATGAGAGGTTTTGCCACCAAGCTACCAATCTTACTCGAACCCTTTGGGCTCTAACATTTAAAGTCAAGTTCATGAAACTGCACCCAAATAGATACAGTGTGCAATTCATCCCATGTAAACTCCACGTCTGGGTTAGACGCTTTCACGATGAACAGTTTGTTGTCGAAATAGTATATACCCCCTTAAATTACTTCATTCTTTCCTACTTTAGAGTCAAATCGTACAAGTAAAATTTCATTTTTTTAACATAGAGATTTCATTTATTCCATAAATGTTGTTTGTAACCATTCGAAGCGTGAAGGGGGGGGGGGGGGGGCGCGGATGAGCCCCAAGAACATAACACATTACTGCATTTTTCCGGTATTCAATCTCAATACTTATATTATCGATTTCTATTTCACAAACAGTGGACTCACCATATACCATTGGAGACACATATTCAAGCTTAAATTCGACATTGGAGATCTTCGAGATATCAAAATTGTCCCAGATCGAGTGCTTATGCTCCAATTCCTCCATATTCTCCACCTCCTTTGCCCAAGAGAGTCTATGGTTGCTGCCCGAACCAGGAACTACCTCAGATCAGGTCGGGTTGGGTGTTGTTACACTATTTTCCTGCTCACTACTTGCAGATTCATCTTCCTCTCATAAATCCTCCTCTACCGGTGGCGGAAGCTATTTTTTAGAAGCCTTCTTTTTCTAATTAGGAATTGTCTTATGTTGATTCGGACCTCGCGACGAGCTCTTCTGGGCAAGGAGAGCCTTCTGAGATGGTATATGTGATATTGTCCCCATGCAAGGTGTACATTAGCATAACATGCGGTGAGAGGAAAAACGTACCCTAGTCCCTACTCTAATTTTCTAATTTATCAACAAAACAAAAAAAAGTTTGATTTGTAATTAGGATCTTTTCTTATTGTCTCTGTTAAAGGGTGGTCATAATATATTAATTGTCATTAGTATGGTGGAGTTTTAATTGCATTATTGATGCAAAATTACAAGAATCTGATGGATAATCAAACAATCTATACTTAATAATGCAATATACAAATTTACTTTCTTATTTAAAATGTTCTAATTACGGAAAAAGTTTTCAAACCTCTTTTTAAAGTCAAATTATCTTTTATTAATTGAATCACATCTTCTCTCTCTCTCTCTCTCTCTCTCTCTCTCTCTCTCTCTCTCTCTCTCTCTCTCACACACACACACACACACACACACACTGAGAGCCACGAAAAGAACAACATCTCATTAAACAGATGCTGATGTTCATTGTCACATCATTCAAAATGTATCTAGAAATAATTAATTCATAAAAACTAAAATTTGGAATATTGGAATAAGGTAGGCCACTTGTTACAACATGTATACATAGGGGACCGAACAGTGCAAAAATTAGTATGTGTTTGAGACAAAATTAGTAAATAGCAAGATATCCTCATTAATAATTTCCTATTATTGTAGAATGAGTATGGGAACTCCCCATCAACTCACAGGGAGGAAGAGAAGGTTGGTTAATGCCGAAGTCATATGCAACACTTCTGTCAGCTTCGTAATTGTACGTTTACAAGGTGAAGCTAACATTTACACCGTAAAATTAAACAAGGCTAGGACATTTGGTTTAATTTTTTTTTTTATGTAAATTTAAATAACTCAAAATTTTTCTTAAACAATATGATCATAATTATGTTAAATGGTTTCTTATGTACTCGAATTATAGAATGGAGAAGAATCACACGATCCACTCAAACTTAATTACAAATCTCATGTTATTCTGCACGGATGGCATGCGGAAACGACAAAGCGTCCTAATGGACACAATAACAAGGTCACTAAGCTTTTTGTCTTATTTAGTGCATACAACTTCAACTCTTTTTTTTCTTCATTTTCTAGCTAGATATTGATCTTAAAAACTATTGATAAGGCTCTAGCAATATGACAAAATCAAGAAAATGAGAAATAAAAAATAAAGGAAAAACTAGTTGTGATTCTAATTTATAATTATGAATGAGCTTAAGTTACACACATCATTAGTGTAACAAATTATTTACACTATGCATTTAAAGTTTATTTACAGGTAAGTGTCCCTAAAATATGAGTTTTAAAATCTTGAAAATACGACTTGTTACCTTTTATAACAGGTAAAAGTGACTTGATGGTTTGATACTAGTTGTTCCATGGCTTTGGTCTACATTTGAGCTTATGCGATGTTTCAATAAACAGTTGCATTACTGTTTTCACATTATTCTCATATATTGTAATGATTATAGTCCTTTCATTTGTATTAGCATGCTTAACTTAGGTCGCCTAGTTGCATAATGAGTTGTTGGTGCATGGTAGTGTACAAAACTTAGGCCATTTATCAATTATTGTAACCATACAAAAAGTCTTCTCGTGTTGCAATTTTACTACCATGAGAAAAACCGTGTCAAGTGCTTATTTATTGCAGATGTGTAACAACCGTCCCGTTCATTATGGAAAATATAGGATCACCCCACCAAATAGAACCTTTCCAAGGGTAGAACGAGCTAATAGGAACTCGATTGTATAAGTCTAAAAACTGAAAACTTGACTTGGTTGTGATTGTTGTTTGTTTATGTTGAGTCCATAGGGGGGTGACGTAGGAAATTAGAACTCCATTGGGAATTCTGAGGCCACGGGTGGATTCGTATGGTGTTTTTATGTCTATGTGCATGTTTGTTTGTGTTTGTGAGGCCTCGGATGAAATGTTGGGTGGTGGAGTTGAAAAACTGTGAAATTAGCGAGCTTACTAGTCCAGGGGTACCACTGTGGCGGAAGTAGTACCGCTATAGCGGGACCGCTGTAGCGGCCAGCTTTTCGCCGCAAGCGGTTGGTCGATATTTCGTGTGTCCACTGTGGCGGGCAATGGGTCGCTATAGCGTGGTCGCTATAGCGTTGTCGCTATAGCGAGATCAAGCCCGCCATGGCGAAAGTTAGTTTCCTTTTGGTCCGCTATAGAGGGCACTTGGACGCTATAACGAGACCGCTGCAGTGGTGAATTGACCGGCTCAGCAGTCGACGGAAGTAGAATTTCGGGTTTTAAACACTTAGTTCCAAATTCTTTATTCATAAAACTCCAACATAGTTCCCCACAAGCACCTAGGACGAATTTCCAAGCAAGGGCAAGAATATTCTTGAAAGGTAAGTCTCATCCATCCTTTTCAATCATTACGCTATCATTTTCATGATTATCATCCCTTTTATGGGTCTTCAATGGTGAATTAGTGATAGTAACCCTAGAACCTAATAGACCTTCTATAATTGATGGGTTGTGATTGTTATCATTTATTTGTCATCTAATGGCTTGGGTTAACTCCTCTTAATCAAGAATTGAACCATTAGAGTCATGAACTAAGTGAATTGAGACTTCAGGTTTCATAAAAATGGTAGCTTGATGATGGAAACTGCTTGCAATTGATGTTTTCATTAAGCTTCTTTAATAAATTGATGATTAGTGGTTACTAAGGCCACTGTAGGGTTGTTTTACACCTAGAAATCATTCACTATGGTAATGGGGCTAAAGGGAAGGGTGTTCTTGAATTGATTTTTGTGACTAGAGTAATTGTGACTGATTAAGCATTCTAATTTCTAGACTTTGAGCATTCCGAGGCTTTACGGAAGGGAAAAGCTATAGTGGAGTGATTCACGTTGTTTCAGCTCTACGTTTGAGGTAGGTTACGGTCTACTTGAGTTAGACTTTGATTAATTGATTGTATGTGTTGTGAATTCGATAGGAGAAAGCATGTCTAGTCTTCATGCATGATGTGTGTGTGATTGAACTCCTATTTGCAAATGATGAGTGACTATGTGGGCTTCGTGCCACTATTCATTGTGTTAAACCTACAGTTTGATGTTGTTGTGATGAGAAGTTAATATGATCTTCTCGGTGAAGTTCTGATACAAAATGATGAATTGAGCATTGATAATAAGAGGGCAAGAACTACTACTCCTTCCGTTTCAATTTATGTGAACCCATTTGATTGGGCACGACATTTAAGAAAGAGTGAAGACTTTTGAAAATTATGGTTCAAAACAAGTCTTGAATAATTCTATGACTATAAATTATTTCATAAAGTGAATAAGTTTCGAAATTAGGAAAGAGGTCATTCATTTTGGCACTGACTAAAAAGGAAATAGGTTCACATAAATTGAAATCGAGAAAGTATTATGTATAGATATATGAAAAGGCACATTTGACTGAAATGAGGATGTGACCTAGACTATGGGCTCGTGGTCCGAGGTTCATTCCGAAAACGAGTGGTACATGATGTGGACCACGTTCAAGGTTCTTTCCGGAGCGGAAGATTTAAGGCTCGGGCCCGATGAGTATTCGGAACGAGTGAAACATGGACACCATGGATCCCCTGCAGGTCATGACTACTGAGTAATGTCATCAGCTAGCATATGTGTACAGTGAGTATATGGTTATTGTTGGTAGATTGGTTCCCGTTTGTTGGCCCCGTTGATTTGATTCTTGATATCTTTGGGTGAATTGATTTGTGATTACCCTTGGTTGACTTGTTGTTGGGTTATTGATTTCATGTTGTTGGCTAGCTTGTTTATTTTATTGATTTTATGATGTATGCATAATACTAATCTTAGTCGGCCCATGATATCTACGGTACATAGTGTTTTGTCTTGTACCTACTACCTTGCCGCATTCTTTTAAGTGCGATTGTGATCCGTAGATCGCTACCCGACCTCATAGCTAGCGTTGATTTTGTTGTCGATAGATTTTGGTTGAGCTTCATTCCATGTCAGGCCGCCCGAAGATCTTCTATTATGATGTCCATTTCTGTTCCGGACATTGTTGGTCATTTATTTAGACAGATTACATTCCTTAGACATGTTTTAGTTAGAGTCCTTGTACGGTGACTTTCGGATTTTGGGGTTCGTAATAGTTAGGACTTCCGCATTTACTTCATTGTTTTATGGCATGACTTATTTTGATTATATTGTGCTTGAATGGGTAATAACTGACTGAATTGACTAATATAAAAAAAGGGGACTTGAATGAATAGATGACTTATGTGTTGGTTTGCCCACTAGGAGTTAGTGTGGGTGCCAGTCATGGCGGGCTGGGTCATGACAGGATGTAAGAAGACACATGTTAGATGATTTTGGGAAGCTAAAGGTCCAGAAATCAATGTAGTAAAAGCGACTAAGATAACCTGTTAGGCTATACTTAAAAGATAATTTTATTTATTTATTGCCACACCACGCATTCTTACAACGATATCTTAAATTAAATCAAGATTGTGGTTTCAGAACAACACTACATGAAAAGAAAAATAGAATCTTCAGACTAAGAGCCTGCATCAAAGAAACAAAATTGCAGCAATAGTGAACTACCTATTGGAGGTGAAGTGACGTTGATGAATGGAAAAATCGAGGTTGAAAAGTTTCTCACCGATTCATACAACAACCTCATGAACTTGGATAATCAACACAAAGACGAGATTGTTACAAGAGAGTTTATGGTAAGTAGTTAGCTTAATTAATAAGTTATCAATAATATTACTCCATCTGTCCCAATTTATCTAATGCACTTATTTGGAAAATAATTATATATATGTGTGTGTGTGTGTGTGTGATATATATATATATATATATATATATATATACATTTAAAAATAATTTAATTATAAATTTTTAATCAAAAATATTAAAGTACTTTTTCTTAAATTCATGTCAAGTCAAAGTGCATCACACACACACACACACACACACACACACACACATATATATATATATATATATATATATATATATATATATATATATATATATATATATATATATATATATATATATATTTAAAAATAATTTAATTATAAATTTTTAATCAAAAATATTAAAGTACTTTTTTCTTAAATTAACGTCGTTTCAAAGTCGAAGTCATCACATAAATTCCAACAAAAAAAAATATTACACAATTTCTTCTTTTTAACTTTACTGCTCATAACACTATTAATGAAACTAAAGGCAGGGGGTTCAGGAACACATTCCAAGAAAAGAAAGCAGAATCTTCAAGTTCGGAGAGAAAGCTTACAAGGAAAAGTCAAAAACTACTACGAAACAACCTATTATTAAAAGCAAATTGACACCAATGAGAAAATACGAGTTTGAAAAGTTTATCGCTGATGCATACAACAATCTTATGAAATTGGACAATCACAACAACCAAAATGAGGCTAAACCTGAGAAGGTTCGTTCGAAGGATAATGGTAAAAATCATTCAAACCGTAAGAGATCTGACAAGCCATCTCCTCCCATTTTTTAAAGGATTCTATCCTCATGCCATCATTGTTTCAAAAAGTAAAAACTTGAATTTGTCATGAAGTAGTAGGTGTTCCCCACAAGGAAGTGGACAAAAACTTAAACACTTTCTCATAGCCAAAAGGATTTCAATTTTATGCACAAAGTAAAATTTCACATAGTTAACTATAAAAATTTTGTGGTCCATCAAATGCATTGTTAATATATATTAGTATGATAAAATTGAAATAAAAATCTTACCCAAAAAAAAAAAAGAGTAAGCTTGTGACACGATCTATTAGCTACACTTTATGAAAAATTGGTGTACAACTCATTGATTTCGCCAAGCGTGAAACCACTCCATTCGCACTCTCTTTTACCTTGTTCACTTCCTTGTGGGACATAACTACTACTTCATGAAAAATTCAAATTTGTAGTGCTTCCAATTTTTCCTTTTTTTGAAACAATGATGACATAAGGACATAATCCTTTCAAAAATTGGAGGAAGATCGCTTATCAAAATCTCTTATGGTTCAAAGAACTTTTATCGTTATCCTTCGAACAAACCTACTTGGGCTTAACCTCATTTTGGCTGTTGTGATTGCCCAATTTCATAAAATTGTTTTATGCATCAGCAAGAAAATTTCAAGCTCAGGTCTTCTCGTTGGTGTCAATTTGCTTCTAATAATAGGTTGTTTCGTATTGCTTTTTTGATTTTTAGTTGTTAGCTCTCTTCCGAGCTTGAAAATTCTGTTTTTCTTTTCTTAGAGGGTGTTTCTAAACCCCCTACCTTTAGTTCCATTGACAGTTTATGAGCAATAAAGTTGAAAAGAAGAAATTGTGTAATTTTTTTTTTCGATTTATGTGATGCATTTTTACTTGACATGAATTTAAGAAAATATATTTTAAATATTTATAATTAAAATTTATAATCAGATTATTTCTAAACATATAAAAATATGTATATAATTCTTTTCCGAATAAAAGCATTCGATAAATTGAGATAGATGGAGTAATATTATTGACAACTTATTTAATTAATCTAACTACTTACCATAAACTCTCTTGCAACAATCTTGTTTTTGTGTTGTTTGTCCAAATTCATGAGGTTGTTGTATGCATCAGTGAGGCCTTTCACTCATCGACATCACCTCACCTCCAAAAGGCAGTCCACTAGTGCTGCATTTCTGTTTCTTTACTGCAGGCTCTGAGTTTGAAGATTCTATTTTCTTTTCTTGTAGTGTTGCTCTGAAGCCCCAATCCTGATTTAATTTAACATACAGTTGTAAGAATGGTGTGGCAATAAACAAAAAATTATATTTTAGTATATATTAACGGGTTACCTTAGTCTCTTTTAGTAAATTGATTTCTGGATATACTTCTACCTCCGGTTTCTTGAAAACAATACAATATGTGTCTTCTTACATCCGCAACAGATAGACACTTACACGGTTTTTCTCATAGTAGTAAAATTGCAACACGACAAGACTTTTCTTAAGGTTATAATAATTGATAAAGTGTTTAAGTTTTGTACACTACCATGCACCAACAACTCATTATCCAACAAGGCGAACAAAAGTTAAGCATGCAAATACAAAAAAATGGAATACAATCATTATAATATATGAGATGTCTCATGATAGATAATGTGAAAATAATAATGCAACTGGTTAGAGAAACATTGCATAAGCTTAAACATAGCTTAAACCATGGAGCAACCAATATCAAACCATCAGGTCACCTTTATCTGTTATAAAAGGTAACATATCGTATTTTTAAGATTTTAAAACTCATATTTTAAGGACACTTACCTGTAAATAACTTTAAATGGCAAGATAGTGTAAATAATTTGTTACACTAAATATGTGTGTAACTTAAGCTCATTCATAATTATAAATTAGAATCACAATTAACTTTTTACTTTATTTTTTATTTCTCATTTTGTTGATTTATCATTTTGATAAAGCCTTATCACTAGTTTTTAGGATCAATATCTAGCTAGAAAATGAAAAAAAGAGTTTAAATTTTATGCACTAAATAAGACAATAATCTTAGTTACCTTGTCACAGTGTCCATTAGGACAACTTCTCGTTTTAGTTTGCCATCTGTGCAGCATAATATGGTATTTGTAATTAAGCATGAGTGGATCATGTGGTTCTTCTCCATTCTATAAGTCGAGTCCATAAGAAAGCATTTAACAAAACTAATTGTCTCGTAATTATTATCATATTGTTCAAGAAAAAATCTCGAGTTATTTGAATTTACACATAGAAATATTAAAAACCAAATGTCATAATTTTGTTTAATTTTACCCTGTATATGTTAACTTCACCTTGTAAGTGTATGATTACGAAGCTAACAGAATCGTTGTATACGACTTCGGCATTAACCAACCTTCTCTTCCTCCTGTGAGTTGATGGGGAGTTATCCCAAACTCAATCTGCAATAATAGGAAATTATTAATTAGGATATCTTGCTATTTATTAATTGTGCTTCAAACATATACTAATTTTTGCATTGTCAAGTCACCTATGTATACGTATTGTAACAAGTGATCTGCCTTATTTTCAAAATTACAAACTTAGTTTTATAAAAAAATTATTTGTAGATATGTTTTGAGCGTTCTAATAGTGTAACGTCCGTGTGTGTGAAAATAATATACTGAAAATGATAATTCATATATCTTCAAAAAGTATGCCAAAGGAAAAAATGAAATTCAAAGATCATAAAATAAACTACTATATAACAAGCAAAAGAAAAAGAGATTAGGCTAATAATACCCAAATTATTATTTTTCGCTCAATCTCTTGAGACATCAAAAGGAGGGAATTATGCTCTTCTGGTCGATGTGGGGTAGAAGTTGATGAGAGGTGTAAGAACTTCTCAATTATCATTTTTTATGAACCAAAAATGATCAATTCATTACATTTCATAATCACACTAATTATCATGGGCAGAGTAATACCTTTTTTTGCAACACAACTAACTCAAATTAATTAGACTGTGTTATAACAATTATTTATATACACATCTGCTTCAATTGAAAAATTAATAAAATTTGAAAGTTAATTTCATAATCAATGTTAGAGGTGTCAAAGGGTGAGTAAAATGGACTAAGTTAATAATGGACAGGTAAATACTGGGTTGAAATGGATTGAGCTAAAATGGACAAAACAAGATAATTCAACCCTCTCAATCCTTACTAAGTTCTAATTACTTTCTTTGTCTTTTTTTTAAATCATATTTTGATAAGATTTTTGTAGACCAAATGTGGGCTACACATTATCCCAACTTTTAGGATAGACTGAAAGGGATTGGCTAAAATGAGTCGAGCTAATAAATGGGTTGTTCAATGACTTGCCCAAACTTGAGTGGGTTGAGTGGGTTCATGTTTTCATAGGCTAATTTTGACACCCTTAGTCAATATCAATGTCATTTAAAAATAATAAAATCAAAATGAAAATATCAGCCCGACAAATGGAACAAAAAGACTAATCTAGGATTAATACAACACCAACTCCAGACCCAGGGGAGATGTCACAAATAAATTAAAGAAAAAAAAAGTATTTTCTTTAATATGTATGAGGGATACAATATATGTAGCCAATATGTTAAATGTATTACGACTTAATAAAAGAGAATTTAACTTTAGAAAGTAGTTAAACAATTTTTTCCGTAATTAGAACATTTCAAATAAGAAAGTAATTTATACATTGTATTATTAAAGCATAAATTATTATATTATCTGTTAAATTCTTGTAATTTTGCATCAGTATTGCAATTAAAACTCCACCATACTAATCTAGACAATTAATATATTATAACCATCCTCTAACAGAAACAATAGAAAAAGACCCCAACAACAAATCAAACTTTTCTTATTATTTCTTTTTAATAATTTAGGAAATATATTTGATAAAATGTGATTGTTCATATAATCCAAATTAACACTAATAGCTGGATGGAATAATTTAATAAAATATGTTCATTTCTTTTTATAATATGATTGCTCATCGTATTTTGCTACAAAAAATATAATCACAAAAAAAGGAGAAAAACTTTCGCCTACTTTTTGTTCCGAAAAACTTCCGTCAATTTGCTTTTGTTTTTTTCAGAAGCCAATTCCTGTCTAGATTAGAAAGAACATTAAAATATATGTCTAAAGGAATAAAACTAAAGACATTTCAATTTGTATAAAATCTTATTTTTCCAAAATTAAACCGAAAAGAAAATTCCAAATTGAGTTATGACAAGATCTATCAAAATAATTTATATACAATATTTCCAGTAATTTATTTTTCTATAAACTAACTCAACAAAATGGGGGAAATAACACATTCAAACACTACTAATGTGTACAGAAATGTCTTAAATTCATGCGTGTTTGCTGATTCACAACTAGAATCAAGCTTTAAAGAAAAAACTAAAATATATGCTAAATATAATAAATTAAGGGGTTTACTAAAGCACTAAGCAAGAGAAAAAAATGAAATTAAACAATAATATTCTTACGTCCTT
The DNA here is from genome assembly GCF_029784015.1 of Lycium ferocissimum. Lineage (NCBI taxonomy): Eukaryota > Viridiplantae > Streptophyta > Magnoliopsida > Solanales > Solanaceae > Lycium > Lycium ferocissimum. Next base: position 61,898,496 of record NC_081351.1, read on the forward strand.
GATTCATTCTCCATTGGATGACTTGATACTACAACTGCTATTAGCACCATTTACTAATAGCAATTTTTTGGTTTGGTTGAGCCTGTAAAGGATGAGTAAAGAGCATTAAATAATTATTAAAATTTTGGATGCATAAAATAATCCTCTTTTATATCAAGTTCTCGAGAATTTTGACTTGTTTATATTTTATACGAGCAATTAATTTATCAAATTTCATAATTACCCCTGCTATCCTAACATGCCCTTAAGTTCTTCCAAAATGTGCATCAACATTTCGTTATGCAACCATTCCTTAGAAAGAACACAACCAAGAAATTCGTTTTGTTTTTGCAAGAAATTTTTTCTATTTTATTAAAAGAACTTCTCTAAAAAAAAAAATCTCCAAAAAATTGTGCAACCGATCTAAGTACTTTTACAGGATGAATCTAAATTCTTTTTGTACAAAAATTTAAAAATAAAACTTTCACTATTTAAAGAAAAATCCTAGTTGGAAGAGAACATACCGTTATTTGAACTATATTGACTGGACGAACATGCAAAATTATGTCGCAACAATTGTTAATTTCAAAAGAAGAATCCATTTCTCTCTAAGAAAGATAAAAGAGAGAAAATTTACTCAAAGAGAAACCGAAAATATTGAGAAACAACGCGTCTTTGTGGGATGAAAATATAGCTAAATTGAAAAGAAAAAATATCTTCACAGATGTGAATGCAACTATGAGGATTAATTGATATATTTATCACTTAATGTCGTTCACCGCATTTGGACAACTCTTTATAAATGTTTGGCCAATTTTGAATAATTGTTTGTAGTGATGTTTTTATCTGTTAGATTCTTATAATTTTTTGTAGACGTGACTGTAATTGAAATTCATGTAACTTTGACTAGTGTTTTCAAAGGCGAGGCGTAAGACGAGACATTTTACGTAATATTGGGCGAGACGTAAGCCCCTGAATCTTTATTATTTTTTAATTTATCTTTTAATAAAATGACATAACGTAACAACTCGACTATGAGTTTTAAGATTTAACGCTCCCTTTTGAGATTTGAAACTTTGTACAAGTCATACTTATAATTTGGGACTTGTTTGAGGGATTCAGGTTGGGACCCAGGAAGTTTGATACCTAAAACCCATCCATGACAACATGTAGAGGATCCCTCCGCGAAGGGCAGTGGTCGCGTTCGCGAAGGAGGACCCGCTTGACTGCTCTTCGCAATTGCAAATTCCCCTATCGCGATCATGAAGGATTGTTCTGCTAGATATAAAATCTAAATCTCAGAATTATTTTTCATCTGAAGACATTTAGAAATTTTGGAGCTTAGCCTCGGCAATTTTCAATGTAGATTCAGATGTTAGATTTGTGCTTTTGAAGAATAAAATTGAAATTTCAGAAAGTTATAATTTGGAGATTTGATTATCGATTTGAGGTTGGATAAGATTTGAAACCCATAAGAAATGGGTATCTCAATTTTGAAATCAATTACCCTGGGCTCACGTTTGACTTTTGTTGACCTAGAATTCGTACTAAATTATGGGAATCGATCCCTTAGCTTCGTTTAACTATGGGTAGCAGACCAGCCAAATAAGCCCTGATCCCACTTTGGCCAACGATCTCAACCTCGGCCAATTCCAGTGTGATGATTTTGTGGGTGTGGCAAACGGTTGCCTCCACGGCTACCCCCTGGTCTCTATATTTTGGGTTGGAAAGAGAGAAAGGGGCATAAGTTTTGGAAAAGTCTTGAAGGTGTTCTTCTCTCTTTCTACACCTCCAACTCTTCCCACATTCAAGGTAAAAAATTTCCCTTTAATTTGGTGTTGAAACCAAATATTTTAACACTAGAATTGACATCTTCACTCATGGAATACCTAGAATTTCAAGAATGTATAAAATACATGTCTGCTGAAAACCAAGGTGGTATCAGTTCCAAAACCTGTATTTTTCTATCTTTAAGCCAAAATCAACATCAAGTCAAAACATATAACCATAATCGTGCTGAGAGCATTACTTTTATCAAGAAAAATGGTAAAAGGCATAGTAGCAGGCTCAACAGTAAGAACTTTGAACCTGAATAATTAGATTCGGCTAAGATTACAATCTCATCTATACCATTCAACAGTGATATGAAATGTCTAACTGCTTATACAATTACTCAAGCTTTTGAACTCAATATAAGTTAACTAACAAAAACTTCTCAAGATCAAATGTTCAACTACTCCCAACTCTAACATTTGAACCAGTGGTTTGTTCTGCAGTAATAATTTCTCGCAAGCTTAATAGAAAGAAAACATCATGAGTACAAACTTTGAATACCCATTAATTTGAACTTGAAAATGTCTAGCATCTTCTTGATGTGCACGTGAGCTCGCTTTCAGCATCAAGGATATCGAAAGGTCTTCATCTCTCACACAGGATCCTCAGAATATATGCACAATGTCATATGCAAATCTTTTTCATGTGAAGGAATCATAGGAATGTATTATAGGATACAACACCATGCAAGGGGAGATAGCGTAAACATACATAGAAACCACGCAAGAAATGCAAGGAAAATATTGGCACTAATGCTGCCAGTTTACCTATGGAAAGTTTTTGGACAAATAGCAAAAATTTTGATAAACTTCTTTTGGTTATTTTTTTTTTTTTTTTAAGAACTTGGAGAAAGTTCGTCAAAATAACTTTTTGATTAAGTATATTTTTTCTTTCGGAAAACAAAAAAGATTGAGAATGCTTGAAACACTTCAAAAGAAGTTGCAACTATGTGTTAAAACTATGCATGTGTTGTTGTTCCGCACAAAATTTTCCTCAACAATACCATTTTTTCTAATAGAAAGAAATTATTCCTCAACACTTCTCCAAAAGATTTGTCCAAACAGCAAAGGTAAAATATAGAATAGGGGTTAGTATTTCTTAGGGGAGAGGATGGGAGTAGAAAATAATATGTTGACAACTACTCTAACCTGATAATATCTGTACGGTCATCCCTATCTTGTTGCTATGACAGTCAAACTTGAAAATTTTGAAAACAGACATACATCTTGGGACAGGGAAAGAGAAGGACAAAATAGTTCAGATGTTCATCAAGGGAGGGAAAAAAATGCATAAATCTATCATTGAGACTACAACTGATAAGGATACGTCCAGAAGAGCACAAATGACTGCAAAATATAGAACAACGTCAATTGAGTGTCAGATTAAGGGTATGAAGCTAGATAACAATTTGAAATCATCATGCAAAGATAGTAAACTCCTCTCAGCAACTGTTTAAGTTGGATACTATATCAAAACTAAAAGGTAGTTCATAGGCTACCCGCTACCAAGACCTAAAAATCAACCCCCTTTCCGCAGTTCATTTGGTGGCCCGTAAAAAAGTATTTTCTGCACATATCTAAGAATCCCCGTGGGTGCTACAGATAATAAAATTCTTTATTAATTGTCAAAAAAAGAAAAGAAAAGAGACCTAGAAATCAACCCCCATCATCCAAAAAATAATAAAGAAGAAGATCCGCAGGAATACTGATAAACATGGTTCTAATCAACAAAATATCACTGAGATAGATGATATGTTCCAATAATTGGTTAACTTAAAGAGAAATTTGAAGAAAGAGAGCTTTATATGCTATGCAAAGAATTCATAACTGGAAAATGAAAGAGAAAAACTTCCAAAAGGGTATTAAAGAAACAGGGGAGAAAAAATGAGGTAGGAAAGATGAATTAACCAGGACTTCTACAGAAGATTATGATTTTGAAAAAATAGTAAAATATTTACAATATTCAATTCTTTAAACCTTTTCTTACGCAGGTGATTGAGCAGGCAGATGTATTATTCTTGATCAAAGATTAGAATAAACAAAGAATGAACGACGAAAAGATCATATTAGAAGTATGAATGTAAAGAAGTACCATAAGCCCGCCAAAAAGTCCATCAAGCACGATTCTGTTCCAGCTGTCAAAGTAGGAGTGGATTGAAAACTTGGCCTTCGCCGTGAGTGCTACTGAAGTTATTGCCATGACAAGGAAATAAAAGATAAATCCTGTCAAGCTAGTAAGTCCCAGAATGCCGGCAATGACACCACCAATGATTGCCATGAATGTGCGGCTGAACAACAGAATGCTCAATATAAATGGACATGTCCAATGACAAGGAAAAAAATGTACTAGCTTAAAAAGACGAAAAGAACCCAATTTTACTCGTTCACATATTATCGACTGCCCGTCTCATTCATATTTTCTTTCTTCCTTCTGTTCCAACTGTGTGATCAAGTAAGTACATTATGGACAGTTGCAACACAGAGCTTGGATTTATTTGTTTATTTTTCTTTTTTTGATAAGTTTATGGAGCTTGGGGTTGTTTTGTTGTAGAGGCAAGATAACAAAGGCAGTCCCAAGACTTTTGTTAGCATTGAGAACAGGAATTAACTGTTCAATTACTCAAAAAGCTATTACTCACTGATCAAAATGAAATTATTCAAAAAACTACTTACTATTCGTTAATTGATAACATAAAAAGGTTAAATTCCCCATCAGTATGATTATAATCTGCAGTTCATGGTTTAGGGTACTAGGTTTTTTATTTGATGATTGAGGTAGTTGCAGGACTTTGGTGAGGTAAAAGAACGGATATTCATAGGACTATACGCATCTCCTCGAGCCATTAAAGTAATGCATACAACTACACCAAGAGTAACATACTTTCTGCCCAAGTGCAAGGAGTAATACTCTTGGGTGAATGGAAGATAAGAAGCAATCAAAGACTGCAACTAAAAGGGCCATAATACAGAACAATCATACCAATGTAGAAGTGTTATTCCACAGATGAAAAGAAGTTAGCACTGAGGCTATTTTATGAAGTATCTTGTGAAATTAAACTGATAGCATATCATATTCTTTATTCTATATCCTAGTGACGTTCAACAGAAATGATGCCTCAGTGAAGGATTTAAAAGCTACCACAGGTGCATATACTCTCTATTTTCAACCAGCCGTTCAGTTAAGATAACACCAGTCTCACATGATTGACGACGAAACTCACACCGATACGTATAAAATAATCAAGAAACAGCAATGGATTATAAATAATTTCACTCCACCCAAATATGGTGTCAAACCAACCTGTATAAAATAATTTTCATGTTGTTTTGCATATTCTCAGCATTGAAAGTCGGCAAATCATCCATACCGTTGCTTGACTTTTCTGTAGATCCGTTTAAGTTATCATGCCCTGCCATCACAACTTTTTGCAATTCTACAACAAACGACAAAACAATAAGAGTAGAGAAGTTGAGATGTAGATCAAGAATTGAACTTTCTGGTCAGCCACTATCTCAGTTAGAATGAGGGTAGTATTAATCAACACTATGAAAGAACTTAACCCAAAAATATCCTACAAAACAACGAAATACATAAAGATTCAGACGGATCTCACATCCGGTTCAGTTCAAACTATCTCAGTTACAATTGATTGATTCTATGATAATAACTTATGAATATTTCTATATATATATATATATATATATATATATATATATATATATATATATATATATATATATATATATATACATAAAGACTCATACTTTATATAAAAAATCTCACACCCAGTTCAATTCAAACTACCTCAGTTACAATGAGGGTTGATTCAATTTAAGAATTTACCAACAAAAATGCATAAAGATTCAGACTTTTTTCAGTATCCATATCAGACCCAGTTCAAATCAATCAACAAAATTAAAGAATTTGCAACAACAGAAGAGTCAATTTTTTCTTAATGGATCTCACACCTAGTCAAATTCAAACTTTCCCAAGTGAGATTTGTATATATGATTGACTAATCTTGGTACGATGAATTAAGGAGTAAAATTGGGTTTTTGAAGTAATTATAACAGTCGAATATCAAGATCTAAGAAGTTAGGAAGAAATTAAGCAAAAAAGTTATTAGCGTGGTACCTTGAAATTAAGCAAAGAAGAAGGGGAAGAAAAAAGGGACAATTAACGTTTTGGTTGAAACGGGTTTGGCTTTAACCCGATATATGACTCTACTGCCGTCGTGATAATATTTCTATTTTTCTCTTTCTTTTCTCCGAATTTTAATTTTACTCGGACTCGGCCTCTGCCCTGTTTGCAGGAGAACGTACTATTGGAAAACTAGTTTTCATTTTTACCTTTTGTGTCTTATTTTTATTTTGTTTTAAAACAAAATGTTACTATCTTTTTATATTCAGTAAGTATTAAGCTTTTATTTTATTTTATTTTATTTTATTTTTAATAATATATCTTATAGGAATTACACTATATGTTTAAAACTACAGAATTCAAAACTCTTCTTAATAGTCTTAAATTTTGTAACCCAAGAGTATCATGAATTTGATTTGATTTTATTAATTAAAAAATTACTCTTGCTCAAATTAATCATTTGATATTATTCTTATTATTATTATTATTATTATTATTATTATTATTATTATTTATTTTACTCGAACGTCATTAGTTTATGATATTCTTGACAATTGAAAGTTCCAAAAGTAAACAAGATTCAGCAAATGATAGTTAGAATTGGTGTTAATGTGCTATTAATTGACTTCTAGCTAAGTTTTGTGATCTACACTTTTTTTTTTTAACCCCTCCCTCGGAGGTTTCACTTTTCTGGTCTCTTGGTGACTCAAACCCACAACCTTCAGCTTGGAGGTGGAGGGTGCTTGCTACCTGAGCAACCCCTCCTCTTTTTAAAAAAGTTTACATTAAAGGAACAAAAGCAGGGGAAGAAACAAGTGTATATATGCTTACATCTCCAATCAATCAGCATTTTTTGGTTTAATAGGTTGTAACACTTCCGAAAATTTTAATTAAAGTTAATATTTTAAAGTGCACTAATAAGGTTAGAGATATCATTGTGCGTGCTGAAAGCAGTTGCAGACTAATACAATATTAGTTAGCCATGATAATAAGTGCACGAGCTGTATAAGAAGTGATTTAGGGTCTAAGAGGAGCCCTATGACCAAGGAAAGTCGAATACTACACAACAGACTGAAGTTTCAAATTAGAGCATACAAGATCTAACTTTAAACGATTACTATTCCAATGTATAACGAGTTATTCTCTTGATGATATATCAAATTAAAGCTCTTTAAGTTTAGTTTCCAACACCTTTTTTAAACTGTTCATCATTTGGATATTTTTTAAAAATGTTATGGGCGTTTTAATGAAGAATATTTGATAGGAGGAATTGGTGTAAGAGTCCTGATCGTCAAAAAGCAAATGAAATTGCCAAAGGCGAGATGGAATCGTCCATGGAGAAATGGAATTTCCACTGATGAATCCAAAAGTGTAAAATTGCCTTGCAATGGCGAAATAAATCATTAACTGCGATTTAGGTGAGTTCGAACCTCTATATAAATGTCAAGCTCAATATTCTTAGCTCCAAACAAAATCCATAAGGTTAGCACTCAGTTTTTGGGAGAATGTTCACCCCAAGATCAATTCTAGTCACCCGAATAAGTACTGTTATGATGTTATGGAGTAATTATAGTCTATTCATGCTAGTTGTTTAGTCTAAAATTCGTTATTAAGAAAACCAGTTGAATTTGCTTGAAGAGGTCTTTAGCTACGCAATTAATTCAAATATTATCAAACCTTTGATTAAGTGATCTTACCAAGGGCATGACCTTAGATAGGAGGTTATAGAGGACTCATATTAGGACAGAATCTTTGGTAGGTAGTCCTGCTTATCCTTTTGTACTAGTAGTCCTAGTTTTTCTCTATAGTTCTTGTCCTTTGATTTATGATACTGTCTGTTGTTTTTTGTACTTTGATTATCTTATTTATCTGTGTAGCTATTGCTTTTTTTTTTTTTTTTTTTCAGATTGCTTTATCGTGACTTTTTCGTTTTCGTTATTTTCATTCTCATACTGATTTGAATTTCTTGTCCTCATCTGACCTTTTTTTTGCCATGCTTTCTCTTGAGCCGAGTATCTTTCGGAAACAGCCTTCCTACCTTCCAAGGTAAGGGTGAGGTCTGCGTACACTTTATCCTCCCCAGATCCCACATTGTGGGATTTCACTGGGTATGTTGTTGCTTTGATTAAGTGATCGAAGCAGTGAATAACAATTGAAATAATAAGCGAAATAATGGATAATAATTAAAGAGCTGAATAATAAAAGGGAAATAAATTATTATTCAATCTCCTAGAACAGTAATAATGAATATTACTTGATGAACGGTTGTTGAACAATTGTCTGTTTGTAGAGAACCATAGAGAGTAATATTGTATTCAAGTGAAAAATTAGATGGGATAGAATCAAGGGATAATGGAATAACTATAGGATTGACTTTTGCTAATCAACTTCCTTAACCCTACGTAGATCTTAGTTGTTATCAGTGTGGAGATAGTGAACCCTTAATAGGATTAGATGTAATCTCTCAAATCTAGGGATGTTACTGTTATGAACGCTTTCTTCTCTCAAGACGCTCCCGAACAAATCATCTCAGCTTATACTATAATGGAGGCAGAAAGATATATCTAGTGGCAAGATTTATATATAGCATTTATTGGAACCTCGAACAAATTGTGTGTGGATACCAAAATGCACCTTACCCCTCTGCCACGTGTCTAGCCAAATTGTTTACCCGTTGGCATATTTTCATCACAAATGATCCCTGCACTTTTTGGGTAGAAATTTCAAGGTAAGCATGGGAAGTGGAAACGTCCAGGCGGAAAAAGACCATTCATCTTGCTTTAGTCTGAATGAAAATCAGGCGCAGCTTTCACCACGATCTCAGTACTGAATCGACGCGCCTTTTAAAACCTTGTCAGGGTAATAATGTACATAGTTGTGTTTGCAACAGTAAAATTGTGTGTTGATTGACTTTTTCGCATGTTTGTTTCTTTACTTTTTTGAGTATTTCTTTGTAAAAATCCTGCCTTTACTACTGCTAATGATAATGACAAACAACCCTAAACAATCCTTTCAGGCTTCTCATTATACCAATATTAGTGTTTACTCAGAAAACGATTCAGTTGAATTTATATACGTGATCAAGGACACGTGGACCAAAGTGACCAATAAAGATATGACAATTGATAATCAAACTAATGTAGATTGAATATAAATAAGGTAAATAATCAGAAGTAGCCTGAGCTTAGGTGCGGATTTCGTGATGTAGATTCGGACTGACTGCTCCGGTAGCACTACTAGTTGAGAGCTTGTAAGACAAACGATTTATAAAGAAATAAAGAACAAAATGTGGAAAGTATTCTGTATATATGTCTGGAATTTGTGTTCTTTACAATGAAATGATAAGTCCTATATATACTAGGAACTAGGGGTACACATTCCATGAATTGTGCCCCTGCTAATAATGTGCATTGATGTCACAATAATAATGTACAATAAAGCCTATTAACGCCCTGTAAGGCGAAACCCTCTTGCTCAGTCCATCATGCCAAAAACCTGGCATTGAGAAAATGACTTTACAGCTAAAAAGGTCATACTAGATCAGCCAGGAGTTCGGGACTCGCACGCCAGCGATTACCACACCCGAATCAGTGCTAGAATTCTTTCTAAAGTAAAGGGTGACTGCCGGTGGGGAGATTCCAAAATCCTCCTCCTTGGCCCGAACGGAAGTGTGACTTCTCACCGGCCAGGGTATTCATTAGATACCTATTCTCGATGAAAATTAGAAATGGTGTTGACGAAGTTATCCTTGAAATGTGCTGGCGCTATAAGGTGTGCTTAGCTCAAATAGGTCCTTTGGTGTGGAGAGTCGTAGCGAGCATTAGGTAATTTATGGACCAGGCCAAGGTAGGGTTAATCCTAGCCCACTTGATTCGGGTATACGCTCCGAGGATCTTCCAAGGAGGGGTGATAAAGCTTGCAAAAAGAGGCAGCAAGTCACTGCTTACCAGTCTCGATGATGACCATGAGCGAGGTTGATCGGAGCGCTTCGTGATCATTGCTACTGCCGACCTTCTTCATCAGGGAGGCAAGCCCATTCCAGAGAAGTGGAACCCAACTCGTAAGCTTTCGATCTTCTCCGGACATAAAAACTTTCTTTCTTCAATCTGTGAGACCCCCTTTCTCTTTTACTTTTGCAGCTACAGCCTGGGAACCTCCTGAGATTGAAGACTAGATCCAGAGTATTATGGAGTCATGCTTACTGACACGTGTCACCATAGTATTGGTTCAGCTGTTTTCAACGAATTTAGCCAAATATAATTAGCATAAATGAAGATTGAAAATAACAACAACTACTACTACTACAACAACAACAACATCAACATACCTAATGTGATCCCACTGTCATACCCCGACGAGGAGCATGACGGACACATATACATACATACATAAGCGAGCCGACAAGGCCGCTTCAACATAATAAGTGTCATAAAGCCGACAAGGCTTTTAGGAGAACACCAAAATCAAAACATGACCAACAGTGTCAGACATAATATCTACATACCTCACGGTGTATATGAGCCTCTAAGAGTGTGCATATGCACATATATCATGATAACATAAATATACCGAAAGATAGCAAGTTCGGTGTAGCGGCACTTGTTGACACCCGCTGAAGTTGATAATCCTACTAAAGAGGTCCTCTGCTATGTCTGTTAGGACCTGCAGTACGAAATGCAGCATCCTGTAGGATGGGACGTCAGTACGGATAAAAGTACTGAGTATGTAAGGCAGGAAACAGCATCATAAGTAAGACATAAATATAAAATAATAAAAGTAACTTGAGCCATCTAAGGACGTACAATATGCAATGCATGAGTTTGAAAATCATACACAAGTGTGTGTGTGTGTGTGTGTGTATATATATATATATATAGAGAGAGAGAGAGAGAGTACATCATCATCCCTCGTCCGGGGTACGTATCCCGGGTCCGTGGCATCCCGCGTCCAGGGTATCATCATAATATGCCCACTGCAGTGGTGTGCACATCTACGTGCCTGCCTGACCGACTATAGCGCAGCGCGGTGTGGTAAAATAGTTCCACATATATATATATGCATGAGAAGTCAATGAACTGGCATTAGGCCTTTCGGATTGACGTAAGGTCGGTAACCTCCGAATGAATTATGGAATTCGTATCGAATCCAAGGAAATAAATTAATGATGATAAACATGATAATATTTCAAGACACAATCAAATAATTAAGGCATTAAAAGTTGAAATACATAACATAGGAATGGGTTGAATTGTTATGGAACGCTCGTGTTTATATTTTAGTTGGATTCGTGCCAAAGAAAGAGGGAAGCAAAACACCTTACATACTTTATTCTTCAAGCCGCCACTCGAAAGAATCCTTTATTCCGATGCTTGCCCTTCACTCGAACCTATATTGAAAAATATATCCTTAATCATATTCCATCATGTCCATACATCAACTTAGAAAGTTATATATCGAAAGATGATTCCGGTTACGAGAATTCGGGCAACATTTTCCCTATATCATCTACTTCCTCCAAATTCCAAAACAACTCCCAAACATCATTAACAACATCAACAATAACATAATCAAGATACTACATGACAAACATATACAAATCAGTCCGGAACTTCCTTTCAAAATTCAATCCACAAGCCAACAACTTCAACATATCAAACTACGACCTTGATACAAGGTTTTCCTTTACTTTAAACCATTAAAATCCTCCAAAACAAATCAATATCAAAGTTAAGATAAAGAACATACCTTTTCCAGTCCAAAAACTCTAAATCCAAACCTTCTTTCAAGCTTAACATCCATAGCTTCAATTATGATGTTGCCACAAGCTTCCCGAGCCTAGATTACATAACCTCCTTATGATTTCTTGGTTTTAATGATAAAGAATGTTGGAAGAGGTGTGCTAGATGTTTTTAGAACTCTAAGGGTGTAATAATGAGGTAAAAATGGGTGGGAGTTGGTATTTATACGGTAGAAGGTCGGTTTCCACCGACTTACCATTTGCCCTTCGCGTTCACCAGGCCTTGGCTGGCGTTCGCGGAGAAGCCTTTGACAGCTTATCTTGCAAAGCCCATAACTTTCTACTCCGATGTCATATCGATAAACGGTTTGTTACATTGGAAACTGGACTCAATGAACTTCAATTTACATTGGCTATGCATTCCATAACTCCTCATATTATAGGAGATAAACCTCCCTTAATTTCGACCAAAAATTCTATCCGGGATTCTGCCAAGTTTTTCCAAAATTTCGAAACCCTTAATTCCTTCATTTCGCTTAATCCCAGAACCCTTAGATACTCTCTTAATACTTGTTAAAGGTCTTGCTTAACCTTATAAGAGTTCCATGACCTCTCCGTCTTATGTTACTTTACTTACTACGCAAACGATGCGAAAAATTTTCGAGGTGTAACATTCCCCCCCTTCCCCCCCCCCTAAAACATTAGTCCTCGAATGTTAAACTCTCAGAGATCTTATGGAAATTTCAGCAGAGCTTCTTCTATAACTTTAATATTATCAACCTGTCACACAGCAAACTAACAACACTATGCCACACAAGGCTGAGGGCTATGATGTCTTAGTCTGAACCTCCTCTGGGAGTAATAACAAATGTGGATACATGAATCTCATATCTCTGTCTAACACCCTTGCCAATATACTCTATATAATAAGGCGATCCTCGTTAATATCTAGCTCCTTAAGTGACATACATCGCTCTTTTACCTTTCCTGACCAATCATGTCCCTTTTTAAACATTCAAAAAATAGCTATCCATGGCGAAATCTTGCGTTCCGTATCATATCTTTTTTAGACTTTACGCATCATCATCCTTATAACCGATACTCTTTCTGTTTCCGTCATTCCTATTTCACCTCTTTCTGCTCATAAATCATTTGCATATTTACGCTCAAGGATCATATTTAAACACATACGTATCTTCTCCACTTCTTACCTCGTGGGATAATAAAATACAACTCCCATCTAGTCATATCGATGTCTCATTAATAGAACAAGAGTTGCATCTGGTCTTGGCATACATGTACAAGTTGACTTTATTGAGGGACATTCGATAATTAGATACCTTTAGTAGGGAACAAGTGAGAGTATTTGGACTTCATTTCCTCTTTGGCTTCACATGTCATCTCTTCCCTGCTCCTGCTTTTTCACAGCACCTTTATGGAAGCCATATCTTTAATTCTAAGTCTGCAGACTTATCTATCAAGGATGAAAATTGGCTCTTCTTCGTAAGTTAGGCTATCCTTGACTTGCATATCATTTAATGGTACAATTCTAAGAGTATCTCCAACGTGTTTCCTTAACATAGATATATGAAAGACGGGATGAGTTGCTTTTAATTCTGATGGAAGTCCCAGTTAATAAGCTACTTGACCGACTTTTCGAAGGATCTTATAAAGGCTAATGAATCTCGTACTGAGTTCTTCCTTCTTACCGAATCTCATAACATCCTTCATAGACGATATTTTCATTTTCAAGAATACCCCATCGCCAAATGGAAATTCTAGGTCTCGCCATCGTACGTCCGAATAGGATTTTTGATGACTTTGAGCTGTCTTCAATTGCTCTTGGATAAGCTTTACTTATAATCCTCAAGGGAAGATCTTTTCCTCAAACTTACTCCAACTGACTTAAAATGGATTAACCGCGTGAATGGTGCGAAATGTAATATCTGGTGTGAGGTATAATATCCTTCCCCCCTTAAGCACATTCCTCCTCGAATATAAGGGGGGTATGGGGGAGTGGGGTATCATTAATATAAACCAACGCATCATCATATGAATCAGCAATACGTGTGTACAACTAGTTATATATATTGGCTATCTATATACATCAGTCCCTGTACTCGTGGTTATCTGCCTCATCCTCGTGGTTTAGCCCTTAATAACTCAACACATTTTTGTCCACACATCAGCTATTGTTCCACTTTCTCGGACTAGCAAGGACGGACCTTCTGACCCTCATACTCCGAATGTCATCTTTATCTTTTTCCATTGGCTCGCCTTTAATCACAGCTATCTGTTCCCACTACGCTCTGTGAGTATTCTGTTTTCGAAAATTTTCTTTTTCTTCTCATTCTATTCTTGGTGTTGTGGAAAGAAAATATTATTCACAGAATACTCACTCTGTGAGTATTCTGTTTTCGAAAATTTTCTTTTTCTTCTTATTCTATTCTTGGTGTTGTGGAAAGAAAATATTATTCATAGGAATTAGGGTCGAAGTATGATGTTAGTGGCTAATACCTTTACTCGGTTACCAGTTGAGAAGCTTTCCTGGCCACCAATGCTACGAACATACTATGAGCCTTAAAGTCAACTGAGTTGTGTACTACTTTTTATAGCTGCTCCTCTTTGACCCTCAGTATTACTTCATTTTCTCGTCCCTTCGTCTGCATCTAGGTTCCTGGCTACAATATGCTGTCATCGACTTAGAGTCTTATAGGACGTCTCTTTCTTATGGGTTTTCTTCTCATTTTTTTCCTTTATAACCATCTCAGTGTTCGTCCCTTCTAGTCTGGACTTATGGTCTCCTGTCACGTATCCCTTTGTTGCATTGCACTAAGCTACAAAACTTTAATCTGCCTTATTCAATTACAGATAATGTCTCCTTCATTGTACGTTCTGATTTTGTATTTCCACACTTTAAGAATCATCTGCGTGATATCTCTTGTTTGACACAGAATTACATGCATCAATTACCATTGCAAGATGTGGTACGCAGCTTGCCTCAGCGATTCGGGTCTTCCTGCTTCTCCTTATTTAAGACTATGTAATCCCCTGACTTGTTTCGACTCGCGCCTCGTTTACACGAGTTTGTGTCGATGTTGCCCCTTTCTATATGGTGGTTTACTTCACTAGGCTCCTTTCTCACGTTATTCCTTCTATACAAGGGCTAACTTATCATCTTACCACCATTCCTACCAATTGAGTTTAATACCTATGTACTTAGGATCTTTGTCACAGAATCTCCATGTTGATTCAGCTTCTTACATTCCGGCTCATACCTCTTACAATAATTAAACTAAAATTTTGCCTTCTCAGAGCTCGTTTTGTTGTTTCTGGAACAACTCATTTAACCTTCTCTCATCATTATTTGGCCACATGGTATTTCTTGTGTTAGCAGTCTTGAAGTAATCCATTACGATGGTTCCCTTGTACCCTTATCTTGATGTCAAATCTGACTCAACTTACTTTATGGGACTAGTGTCTTTCTTCCTTTTGCCAAAAATAGTCATTTCCTCACGGCTCTTATCACATTTAAAGGCTTGATCCACTGGCTATCGTGTAGCTCGTTCCAGACCAAGTTCCGCTTATATGGTCATGTCCGTGTAAAGTAGATAGGATTCCTAGGTTTGCGTAGTCTACTTGTTAGTTTAATTCATTTCTATCTACGATTCTCCGTCATTATCGCACTTAAATTTTCCTTTCCTCCAGATCCTCTTATTTGCTTACACTAGTTCGTCTTGATTGGCATCTAATTCATCCATTAGCACCTTATCTCGTAATTGTTCATGAAACTTGCCCAAGGTGTTTTCAGTATCCCTAATTCCTCTTATTTCGATTCCTTCTTACTCTCTAATGGTGTCCTAGACTCTTCATTTGATTTGCATTTAATCAATCGTGATTCCCCGTACGTACTCTAAATCTCGTGTCATTTCATCATCACTGTTACCCACTTCGATAAGCCCTTACTCCCTTATGTGTGCCACGTATCATATCGCAAGTACTAGTCTCTACGTTTGACTTCCTTTCGCTTGGGTATTCAGCATAAAGTAAATCTGGGGTCCCTTACTTCGATATCACAAATGGGAGGGGTGGAACAGTAAGTTATATTGTCTTGGATAGTAAAGTCCCGCATCTTATTTTTTTGTTAAATGATGTTGCGATTTCGTCACTTCTATTTTGATCCCCCCTTTAACATCAAATTCCTAGAACCTTTATCTGTCGAATAATAATAGCACTCTAGGTTCCAAAATATATACATATAAACACAAGCAATTTCAATGGAGGGGTTTAATATACCTGTAAGCATTTTGTCCTTGTCCTGTACTGAGAGCTTTGATTAGATATACTACGAAGCGGAATCCTCCTGTCTTTCTCAACCATTTTCCTCATCTTAGACCAGCTATCCTCATCCTCTTGTACATATCTCATAACATATACTGGCGATCCCTGATTAATAGATTCCCAGAACTAAGGACTATCTGGTACCTCCATAACACTAACATTCGTAGCGGCCCTAACATAATGCTGGACTAGAGGGGAAATTGGACATGTCAACCCCTACTCTGCTCCCCTCACATCCCTCCTTCAAGGCCCCGAATGGGAACCAAAGATCCGTGGTGAGGTCGTGGCTTGCCGTTCGGATACGTGTCTCATATGAACCCTCGTACGGTCCTCCTCAACAGAAGTCATAATCTCCGAAGGGTCCGGGATCTCGAGGGGTCACCATAATCGTATAACTTATACTTCTCCTCCTTTCTTTCTATTTCTCGACCCGCATCGCCGGGTGGCGCCGTTTAATATCCACCCTCGGAGTCGTCCCCACACTTCTACTAACTGGCTTTTCTCTTTATCGATGTTACCTTAATTCAAACGGGAAAATAGGATTAGGAACGAACTTTCCTACGTTTCGGCTCTATCGCACGATCTAGATCATGAAGAAAAGAAACATTCCTAAATGTCTTGTAGCCTCCTGTTTATAAGTATGGCGCGCTTCATACCCATAAACAAGACTCTACTAGACACGGCTCACAGACATCCCTAGGACTGACCTGCTCTGATACCAAGTTTGTCACACCTCGACAAGAATCATGATGGGTATCGACCTATAGGCCGGATACCACCTGCGTAATAGATACCATGATTATCATATAATATAAAACATGACTCGAGGAAAATCGCATGCGTAAAAGGCCCAAATACGTAAATATGCAATAATTCAACATATATATATATATATATATATATATATATATATATATATATATATATATATGTACACACACACCGACAAGGCTTTTAGGAGAATACCAAAATCAAAGCATGACCGAAAAGGTCGTACATAAATCTATATATCTCGACACCCGTGTCTAGCCTATGAGCCTCCTACGACAGAGTGGACATCCGAACATATATCATGATAACATAAATATACTGAAAGATAGCAAGTCCGATGTAGTGGCACTTGCTAACCCGTCGAAGCCATAATCCTACCGAAGAGGTCCTTCGCTTCCGTCCGTCGTGACTCTACAACACGAAAAGAAGCGTTCCGTACATAGTGATGGGACGTCAGTATGGATAAAAGTACTGAGTATGTAAGGCAGGAAACAACATCATAAGTAAGACATAAATATAAAAGAATAGAAGTAACTGAACCATTTGAGGACGTGCAATATGCAATACATGAGTTTGAAAATCATATGCAAGTGTGTGTATGTGTGTGTGTGTGTATATATATATATATATATATATATATATAGTACATCATTATCATATCATCATCATCCCGCGTCCGGAGTATCATCATAACATGCCCACTGCAGTGGTGTGCATATCTACTGTACCGACCCGTTTAGTCGTTATAGTGTTTTGACCCATTTAACCTTGTTGACCCTTT
>NC_081351.1:61916177-61926451 GCF_029784015.1 Lycium ferocissimum
TAGGAAAGCCCCCTTTTTTGGGGGAAGCCCTTTGGAATTAAAAAACTTTTAGACAAGTCATGCGTGTGTAGGATCAGCCCGCGTGAATTATGCGAACTATACTACTTTGTGAAACTCATTTTTCCCATTATTGGGTGATTGAACTCTGTGAAACTCATTTTTCCGATTATTCGATGATTGAACTCTGTGACACTCATTTTTCCCATTATTGGATGATTGAACTCATTTTTCTAAAGGTTGGACCTTAAACTTATTTTGCTGTTGAATAAATTTCTTGAACTTGAAAATTGAATAAAATATTTGAATGAGATGCAAAATCGGCTATAACTTGAAATGTATCTTTTTTGAGATGATGACTTGAGGAGTGGGATTCGGCTCTAAGCCATGATTGATAATTCGGTAATATGCCATGATTTGTATTTTGTTTGTGTTTGGGCTTGTATGGGCAAGCTGTACTAGTCCAGAGGACGATTAGCCGTTATGGATTCTAACGTGTCGATACGAGTATTCTTTGTGTCAGTCCAGAGGACGATTGACCTCCGTTGCTTCCTGGCCCGGAGTATCTAATGTTGTACTAGTCCGGAGGACGATTAGCCTCCGTATCTTCCTAAATCGGAGTATCTATTGCTATGCTAGTCCAGAGGACGATTAGCCTCCGTATCTTCCTAGATCGGATTATCTATGGCTGTGCTAGTCCAGAGGACGATTAGCCTCCGTCTCTTCTTAGCTCGGATTACCTATTGTTGTTCTAGTCCAGAGGACGATTAGCCTCCGTGGTTTCCTAACCCAGAGTATCGATTGATTGATCAGCCTGTGAGTGGCTTGTTTCGTACTTTGATTCTTTGTGAGTGACTTGTTTTGTATCTTGTTGCTGTGAGTGGCTTGCGGTGATAGTGAATTCGTAAGTGAAATACTTGGACTGGTAAATGGTTAGGAGTTAAGTTAATGTGTCCTTCGTTATTGGATTATGTGATGACTCTTCAATGTATCTGACTTACTTTATTCCTGGGTTTGAACTGTTATTTTCATTGATATCATTTTATTGATTTTATTCATTATATCTTGTTTTATTAACTATTGCCCCTTAGACGCTCACTGAGTACGAAGTACTCAGGCATAACATTGTTGTTTTTGATGGTATGTTAGGTAACGGAAGAGCGGTGTTGTTGATACTCAAAACGCTTAAGAAGGACTTGCGTTGCGGGCCGGCTTGGTGAGCCAACATGTTCAGTCGTGGGACATCCCTTATCATATTTATTTACTATTCTAGTTTTTCGGGCTGCGTCCCGATGTGTCAGAGCAATTACTCTTTTATCTTAGAAGCTCCATAGTACACATTCTTGTGAGTAGTTGTTGAGTTTTGTTTAACTCTTGGGCTTTCGTCACGTTTTGATTAAGTTTTGTAATATTAAAGACTTCCGCTGATTTAATTCATATATCATGATTTGATTGTATTTATTTTATAAACTGTTGGAGGTGAATATTGAACCTGGCGGGTTCAAGTGTTGTTATTGCATCTTTTAGGTTCTTCCGATGTTGTTCATGACGTCGGATGCCGGTCACATCTAGGGTGGGTTTTGGGGCGTGACATTTATATGGTTCTATGTCATATATTCTCGCAATTGATATAACTAGCGGCTTGAAATTTCACGAGGGTTCATTGTCACCAGCTTGTTTCGACCAACGTAACATCCTTGAACCCTTTTCTTGCGATCTTATCTCCATCTACTTTCATGGCTTCTCCTTGCATTTCCTTAGCTCATCTTGCTTCATAACTCCCTATTACTTTTCGATTGCCCCATTGTCGGGTGTCATAATTCCTCCAATACCTTAGTCAGTCCTTGTGCTCGTACTCAAGCTTACTTGTTTTCCCCTTTGAAGGTTTTACCTTATAATGTTGTATTTCATTGCCATTCTCGATCGAAATTTAAGGGGATACTCGAAATAGTGATGTGCCCAACTATCTGTCCACTTAATAGTACTTTTGATTCCAATAATCGATGTCGGATGTCCACTTGTAGCGTCGTCTTTATTTTATCATCCCATATCAACGTGTCCTATACTTTCCCTTTAATCAATCTGTAGCAATCATAGATGTATAATCTTTGTTATCTATTAAATACTTGGTCCTTGTCCTTACATTTTTAGGAATATTTTGACAGAGTTTCCTCTATACTTCTTACTATCCGAAACTTGCACGCAGCCCAGAATATATGCATGCGTAACACACCTTAGCCTCGCAGGGCTCTCAATATCGAACTGAAATGCAAAGATGACAAAACTTACCTAATGCGTCACAACTCGGAATATACTTGAACTTTTATCAATAGTCCTTGTATATTTCCCTAGTCACTTTCTCTTCCATTCATTGGCTATACATTTCAATAATACTTGCAACATTCTTACCATATCTGACTTATAATCCTTTTTACCATTACTTACCTCTGTAATCCCAACATTATCATCCTCTTCCTTTGTCGACACTATTTTTCAACTGAAATTAAGGGTTAGTACAAGGAATTTCATTTCCTATGACTTGGCTCTCATCGCACGATCTAAGATATAAAGAAAGGTCAATGATTCTAAATGTTCGTCGCCTCCTATTTATAAGTGTGGCGGTTTCACACCCATAAACGGACTCTACCGACACGGCACCGTAGACACTCCGAGGATGAGAGACGCGTTCGATACCACTTCAGTCACGACCCAAACCGATGGGCCATGACCAGTGCCCGAGCTGGACACCCGTGTACGAACCTACTAGATATAATCAGACTGAAACTGAAAACAATATGGCAATCTGTAAAAACATGCGGTAAACTCATCATGTCATATATTAAAAGTGAACTTTGTCCCGAGAAGAGCACGACTAACCAAGACATAAACCAATATGCAAGCCGACAAAGTGCCGCCACTTCACCCCTACGGGGGCATCCAAAATAAACTACATCTGTATAGCTGACCAAACCATAAATACCACCCACACACGTCTACAGACCTCTAAGAATATAACAACAACTATGTCAAAAGGATCTATACCATAACGACTCAAGCTCCGGAACAATGGAGCACTCAGCTGACGACGGTCCTAGGCAAGATCACCAAGCGCGAGTATACAGACTTACGGGTATGAAAACGCGACCCCCGGGGGTCTAATACGAAAATGTCCGAGTATGTAAGGCATGAAGTACAAGAAAGAAGGTCATGACTGAGTAAAAGATGACAAGAGACAAGTATGATGATTAAGGATACCAATGCCTCTGTACCTTATGAGATGAGTCATGTATATATATAATATATCATGCCCAGCCCATCATGGGACTCGGTGAATGAAGTCATAGACATATATATCGTACCCGGCCCTCTAGTGAGGGACTCGGTGAAATAATCATATATATATCGTACCCAGCCCTCTAGTGAGGGACTCGGTGAAACAATCATTTATATACCGAACCCGGCCCTCTAGTGAGGGACTCGGTGAAATATAATATGTACCCGGCCATCTAGGGAGGGACTCGGTGAAATATATAATATACATACCCGGCCCTCTAGTGAGGGACTCAGTGAACAATGCAATGAAACTGTGCACGATTACGTACCCGGCCCGGGACTCGGTGAAGTGATACATTAGCAATATGCACGAATTGAATATTAAGAGCAATCATGTACAAACTTGATCACCTTTTAGAACTCGAGAAAATAAACAGCATGAACCAACACTTGAGAATCAAAGACAACTGTCATGTCAAGTGCCACGGAGAACTAGTGTTCGTTGGAGTCATATATGTTCATCGTTCGCTCGTTTTATGTAATTCATGCCAAAAAGAAAGAAGGGATAGCTTTGCATACACCTTGGAGCCTTTAGAGGCAGAGTCATCATCAATGAATAAAATTGAGAAAATCTAGAAGTAGCTCCACATTTTCATATTCGCTTTGAAATCATAAACTTGAGTTCTTAAAACACAAAATCATCATTATCGTTGTCACCATCATAAAATCATTCTTATCCTCGACATAATGAGAAGCTTCAAGAACCATGGAATTTTACCTTTTGGAAACAAAAAGGTTACAGAAACATTTATTAAATCACACCATAGGAATCATGCCTTTGAAAGAAAGGAACGAGCCTTAACATACCTGTTCAGCCACTAACTACCTACGCTTATCCGTTCGAGCCCGCAAGTCTACATATAAGACAATTCATACTATGATTAGGCCCGTTGTTATATACTTATCCTAATCCTTCAAATAAATCTTCCTAAAAATGCCAAAAATTTCGACGGATCTCCTCTCGTTTATATGCCTAGCCAGTAATCCCGACTCGACAACCAACAACAACAACAATACCAACATTAACCATAATATTTCCAATACCAAAACACTTCATAAACATCCCATATGGTGTTTGTCCCATATTTCGACCACGTTTTAATTATTTTATAACTATTTAACTGCTCCATCTCCGTAAATAAACCAAAATTAACGTTAATAACAAGAGACTCATACCTTTCTCTCAATAATATCGCTATATCTCCACTTCTCCACCTTGAGCTTAAGCCACAATGAGCCGCTATACGATTTTGCAATCACAACTATACGCTGTCTGGACTGGAATTCAAAAATTATACTTGATCCGGGCTAAAATTTGGTGGTTGGAGGTTGGCAGAATTCTCCAAAGTTTTTGGGAACATTTAGGGGTGTTTGGTCTGAAAATAAGGGGATAAGCCCCCTTATATAGCATTTTAGATTCTGCCTGCACCGACTCAAAAAGTGTTTAGCGCGATCGTGGCTCCCCGCGCGTTCGCGCGAGGAGCTATTCCCTTTGCTTTTGTGTGTTTGTTCAGTAAAAGGGTCATAGATTTTGATACGGATATCGTGTGAGGGCTCACGACATATGGTTGGAAAGCTAATTAAATTATCTACAACTTTTATTTTTGGTGTGATTCCAAATTACAAACTTTTCATAGCGTTGTGGCCTCTCCAAGTCAGATTATCCAAAAATGCATCCTTTTGGAAGGCTTATGCCCAAATTTGGCCTAAGGGTCCTTCTTAAGACTTGCTCAAATTCCCATGTACTACTCTTATAATTTTTTATATGTCCTTTATAAAAACCCGACATGTGGGCCCCACCTTAGCTTACGGTTCCGAGGGCTTCTCATCAAGTAACGCATGAACTAATTTACGCCATACGGTCTCCAAATATCATATATATATATATATATATATATATATATATATATATATATATATATATATTGTTATACTCAGATCATATAATCTTCATCCCTGACCCGAGCCTAAGATTTGCTCAGTGCGTTCGCACCCCGTGGTGGCGCATTCGGGCTGAGTTGGCCCTTGGCCTCCTGCGCGTTCGCACCACTCCCTGGTGCGTTCACGCAGGCTATTTTCCTAGCCTGCCATCCCAAATTGTAACGTTCATAATTCTCTACTCTGATGTCCTATCGATGAGCGGTTTGTTGCGTTGAAAACTAGAGTCGACGAACTTCATTTTAGGTTTTTATTTCACTTCAAAACACTTCATATGCTAAGAGATATTCGTTCCTCAAGTTGGACAAAAATCTTCACACAAAACATTACCCATCCTTTCTCCAAAGTCGTACTACTCCATTTCTTTCACTCATTTCATTATAAAACCTTCCGGTATGCCTTATATACATTCCTCACTCATTAAATATACTTAATAATGCTTGCTCCTTATATTCTGAAGTGATTTTACTTAACCATAACTTAACATACTTATGTTTCAAATTGATAAGTGCTTCTTCTAAGGTACGGGGTGTAACAGTTACATCAGATACCAATTAAACAATCATTCTTCCTCGACTGAAGAAGGGGATTACGAAGGCTAACGAAAACCCTAGAACCTGTATTATAACCTTTACACCCCGTATCTTCGAAGAGCACGTATCAAATTTGAAACATAAGTATGTTGAGTTAGGGTTAAGTAAAACCACTTTGGAATATAAGGAGCAAGCATTATTAAGTATATTTAATAAGTGAAGAAAGTATATAAGCTATCCGGAAGATTTTATAAGAAATGAGTGGAAGAAATAATGTACGACTTCGGGAAGAAAGGATGGGTAATGTTTTGTGTGAAAATTTTGGTCCAAATTGGGGGACGGATATCTCTTAGCATATGAAGTGTTTTAATGTGAAACAAAAGCCTAAAATGAATTTTGTCGAGTCTAGTTTCCAACGCAACAAACTTCTTATCGATGGGACATCGGAGTAGAAAATTATGGATGTTACAAGTTCAGCTGACAGAGCAGAAACGCGCGCTACAGTACTGCTACAGTAAAATGCTACAGTGAACCCGACCCAAATTTGACCCTTATATAAAGGGTAATAACCCCCTTTTTACATCAGATTTTGCTGGAAAATTCCAGAAATTGAAGAGAGAGAGTGAGGAAAACAAAAGTGAGCAATTTTCAAGTAGCGGAGTAGTGGTTTAGGTCCGGGTACCGCATGGTTGTGATTCTAGTATTGTTTTATGGTGAATTTTAGCGTGGATATTGAGGATATTGCTGTCTTAACAAGAAAAAAGGTATGAATCTTTCTCTTTTGGTATTATTTAAGGCTTATTTACGGAGATAAAGCCGTTAAATAATTGTGTAGTAAGTTGGTTAGTTATGGAAGTTGGAAAACGTGTGGGTCGTTTTTTTATGGTACATATTGGTGTTGGAAATGATGTTATTGATGTTGGTATTGTTGTTGTTGTTGGTTGTTGGATTGTGATTTCGGGCTAGGCATATAAATAGGGGGAGGTCTTTGCTGAATTTCGGCATATTCTAAACGAAATTAAATTGAAGGCTTAAGATGAGCGTATGACATTGAGCCTAATAATAGTATGAATGGTTTATATGTAGATTTACAAGCTTGGAAGGATAAACGCTGAATGACTAAGGCGACCGAAAGGTATGCTAAGGCTCGTCCCTTTCTTTCAAAGGCATGATTCCTATGTTTGATTCCATAAATATTTCCATAACCTCCTTGTTTCTAAACGTTAGAAGTTCTTGATTGAAGCTGACTCTTTCTCGATAATCCATAAATGTTTTCCAAAATGTCCGTATTTTCCAACCCAGAGATTTATGATTCAGGAAGCTCTTATGACAACAATGATGGACATGTGTTTTTACAATGATAACGGTGATGTCAAAGATGAGCACATCTCTATGATGATTGTGATAATGATGATTTTATGCTTAAAAGTCTCAAGTTAGGAGATCAATGATAATATGAGAATGTTGAGTTATTTCTTGATTTTGTTAATTTTATTCATTGACAATGACTCTATTTCTAAAAGCTCCAAAGTGTATAAATTGACGCTTTATGATATTTATGATCTTACTCTATGTTTTCCCTTGATGTTATTCTTCATTGATAGTCTCACCTTATAATGCTCGTCCCTTCAACGTAAGACATGACGATCGTGATTATTCCATAATACAATCGGAGGTTACCGACCTTACGTCACTCCGATGGAGTTATAGCTTTTGATTGAGCTCTTATGCATGCTTGTGTTGTGATGATTACACCGCGCCTATACGGCCGGGCAGCACCACTACGCTGGGCGTAGTGGGCAGCTTATGGATGATTACATCGTGCCTATATGGCCGGGCGGATTCTATGCCAGGCGTAATGGGCGACTATGGATGATGATAATAACACCGTGTCTATATGGCACGGGCAAAGACCACTAGTCGGGCGGCGTGAGATGATTACCCCGGACGCGGGCTAATGATGTTATTTGATTCGAACCGGCATTTATGTATGCATGGGTGATATGTTTTGAAGGTAAAAGTGAGCATGCGTGATTCCGCCTTAAGAAGCGTTACGATTACGATCATACCTTTTTCGTATATGTTCCATATTTCCTTATTATGTTGTTGTTCATGTTTTATACATATTATCATGTTATCATTCATGCCTTACATACTACGAGTACATTATTCGTGACCGACGTCCCTTCTGTGGACGCCGCGTTCATGCCCGCGAGGATCGGTAGCTTGGTCGGACGATCCACCGCGGTAGGACCTCCCTCAGCGTCGTCGGTCGCTCCATTAATCCGAAGCTACAACCCTTTTGGTATGCTATTCGGTTACGTACATATATATAGGTACGGCGGCCTTGTCTTGTCCTTTCTACCTTGTACTCCATAGAGGTCCGTAGACAGAGTGATATGTAGTCATGTTGTTATGCGGCCTCGTCGGCATTTATTTTGTTGTAGAGGATATATGAAGCGCGGATCGGCCCGCTTGCGCATTGTTACTCTCGATATTTATGTTTATATGTATGTGTTGGCGGTGAGCCCCCTGATAGTTGTCTTTTATGTTGATTGTTCTAGTACGCTCGATTCTGATTTGTGCATGGGCGGGGATAGTCATTGAGAAGTAAATGCAAGCATAGGAGTGCTTGGCCAGTAGTGGTCGGGCACTTGTTACGGCCCATCGGTTTGGATCGTGACAGTAACCACCCTGATGCCTCTACGGCAAGATCCAATTGCCTATATTCCCCATACTCGAATTTTCTCACAACTGACCTCCGAATACAAGAACTATTTTTGCTGGAATTCTATTTCAATATAGCCATACCTCAGAGCGTGATCAATAGGTCCCACAACATTTCTCAACAAACGGCCGACCTTCGGATGTAGACACAATCATAGCCCCTTCGTAATCGATAAAATGCTCTGATTCCGCTAACTATTCTTTCACCCCTAGAGCCGTTCTTCGCACCACGATTTCTTAGAAGCACATAAGCAGGCACATAACCATGACTTACTCTTGCAAGGAAAGAATCCTTGCTCCATCTAAGAGCTCTACACAATTCCATCAAAACTGATTTTACTCACAGCCGACTTGGCTAGTTCCAAGTCTTCTTAAACCTTCAAATAACTAACATACCACTGAATACCTAGCCGAGCCAAGCCTGTTGGAACCCATCTGATCACTCTAAATACCTCTTGAAACCACAGAACCTCCTCAAATCATTCCTAAGTACTGACGTAAACCATTACATCTATCCGAGTAGCTGCTCTCGGTAAGATATCATCAAGTCCACTCAAAACCCAAATAAAGCTCGATAAACCTGTCATACCTTAAGTCTGAACTGCAACCCATCGAATCCGTGAAAGTGATTTTCTAGGAAACCCATAAGTCTTTCTAGAGAATATATTCATAGTCCATCAAGTTTAATTCGAACAATTCGACCACGTAACGCAGATACAACCTTTAAACACCACAGCTGACCACTCAGCTGACTCAAAAAAATTATCAAAACCAATCATAGTCCTATCACCCATCTGGGATGACTAATTCTAGTCCTTAAATATTCTAAAATTGCTGACTCAAGCTATCCGATTTAGTAATACCTACAACATAACACACTACCTCGAATACGATCTCGTCTCGAAGATACTGTCACGACCCAAACTGATGGGCCATGACCAGTGCCCGAACTGGACACCCGTATATGAACCTACCCAATATGATCAGACCGAAACTGGAAACAATATGGCAATCTGTAAAAGCACGCTGTAAACTCATCATATCATACATAAAAAAGAACCTGTCTCTTCGAAGCCACAAAATGCCTAACCGAACATAACAAAATATGCAAGCCGATAAGACTGCCACTATGCACGGGAATATCCCAAATGAACTCCGTCTGCATAGCTGATCAAATCGTATATACGCAAGCCACATATGTCTACAAACCTCTAAGAGTATAAAAAATCCTATGTCATAGGATACGTACTAAAACGACTCGAGCTCCCCGAACACTAGAGCCCTCAGCAAGCAAAATTTCAAGTCCTAAACGGAGGATCACCATCGAGCGTTTGTACCGGGCATGAAACGCAACCCCCAAAGAAAGGGGTCAGTACGAATAGTGTACTGAGTATGTAAGGCATCAAATCAACATGTACATAAAATCTAGAAAACATTTGAGATATGATGAATGGGCAAAAGAAATGCATCGATGCACTATATCAAAGAAACACATATATCCATAGAAATATCACAAGAAGGGCCACAACAGTAACCCCTTGTCCGTGCCATATATATACACACCACAACAAAGGCCACAGCGTCACCCCCTGTCAACTGTGCCATACATATACACATCACAACAAAGGCCACAGCGTCACCCATGTCAACTGTGCCTTATGTATGCATGAAGAATGAAAATGAATGCGTACATAATCAAAATGAAACAATAGAACTCGTAATGTCACAAAATAGCTATATACATAT
>NC_081351.1:61926551-61933725 GCF_029784015.1 Lycium ferocissimum
TGTGTTTTATGTTCTCTATTATGATCTCGTGATACTATTCATGTCTTACACGCTCAGTACATTGCTCGTACTGACCCCTCTTCTTCGGGGGTCACGTTTCATCTTGCCGAGTACACTGACGATCGTAGACGCCACTATAGAAGATGTTCCGTAAGGCAAACTCCATTTCGTGCAGGTGTCGTCGCCGAGTCAACGTGCTATGCTATGATGTCCGATTAGAGACTTGCATTAGCCGTGGGTTTTCGGGAGTCGTTGTACTATGATACAAGTTACACAATTACATGTTTTACTTGATTTAAA
Source organism: Lycium ferocissimum (assembly GCF_029784015.1). Taxonomy (NCBI): domain Eukaryota; kingdom Viridiplantae; phylum Streptophyta; class Magnoliopsida; order Solanales; family Solanaceae; genus Lycium; species Lycium ferocissimum. The sequence goes on from NC_081351.1 coordinate 61,926,852, forward strand.
AGCGACAAAGGATTATTTCGAAATCTTATTAGGTATACTTGACGTAGAGATTCAAAAGAAAAAAATTAGAACGTTGTAAGTCGGTCGGTTCGCTCGGCTCGGTTACGGGGTCGGGTGCCCGTCACACCCAGTGAGATCGGGGTACGGTAAGTATGCAGTGACATGCCCTAAAGGGTAATGAAAAGAGCAAGAAAGGTCTCCAAGTTAAATTTGCAAAGGGTGTTAGAGAGGATGACGAACCCAAAGAACACTTGGGCTGACAATGACAATTGTAATAAAAGGAACAACGATTGGTAGTTTGGAAAATTTTGAAGGGAAAGAAAGAACGCGCTCTGACGAATGGAAATAAAAGAGTTCACGGATATTAGAAAATAGTTCATGGACCACTAATTATCCGAACAGCATTGAGAGCATATGCTATGGAATTATATGAACTGCCAACGTGAAGCTATGCCAACTACAATTGTAAAGGCCACACTAAAAGCCAACAAGGAATAACGATTTTGACGAAATGATCGCGATACAAGGAAATCGAAGATAAGTATACTTGCGTTGCAAGAGAGTCATAATAGAAGAATTGCCGTAGTCCTATGCTTCGGGATTGTATTGATAGATGTGAAGGAAGGAAGTAGAGAAAAAGTTGTAAACAGGAGCTCAAAGATATTGCGAGCTATGAAATTAAGAACTCGGATTATAAGTTTGCCATAAGTGTGGCGGACTGCGAAGGATAACAAATGGCGAAGAAGCATTACGTATATACGTATTTCGGATAATGATATAACTAGCCTTAGAAAGGAACATAACCATTAGGTTCACTAGCGACACGGTTATGCCGGGTAAACATTTGGAATGTAAGGGTAAAAGAGATGGCGACAAGGATGTAAGGATTAGAGAGCCTGACTAATGGACTACAAAAAAAAAATCGGTACAGTGTATATCTAAGATCAACGGGTACAAAAAGGATAGCCCGAGATGGCACCGAAGGAGTAAACGCAAAGAGGGCGCCGTAAAGGGAGAAAGGTAGTTGCCCACTAACAAGGAAACAAGGAGCGAGAAAAAAAAAAGAGTACTTACAGGACGATGGATAGTTATGGCACGGCAAGTCAATACTACCATAATGGAGAAAGAACAAGAGCGAGATGCTAGTTAATTTCCGATCATGTACGAGACAAAGAAGTGAAAAGAAGATGATCAAGGCAATAAAGGAGTTAAGAAAGAATGAGAAGAGGCCGATCCAAAGTTATAGTTTAAACGGAAATGGTAATCGGACCAAAGGAAAAATAATTGTTCTATGAAATCAAATATGGTGTCGTGGGCTAGCAATACTGCAACATTCGAGGACGAATGTTTTTAAGGGGGGAAGGATGTAACACCCCGTATCTTCGAAGAGCACGTATCAAATTTGAAACATAAGTATGTTGAGTTAGGGCTAAGTAAAATCACTTTTGAATATAAGGAGCAAGCATTATTAAGTATATTTAATAAGTGAAGGAAGTATATAAGCTATACCGGAAGATTTTATAAGGAAATGAGTGGAAGAAATGAAGTAGTACGACTTCAGAGAAAGGATGGGTAATGTTTTGTGTGAAAATTTTGGTCCAAATTGGGGGACGAATATCTCTTAGCATATGAAGTGTTTTAAGGTGAAACAAAGCCTAAAATGAAGTTCGTCGAGGTCTAGTTTCCAACGCAACAAACTTCTTGTCGATGGGACATCGGAGTAGAGAATTATGGACGTTACAAGTTCAGCTGACAGAGCAGAAACGCGCGCTACAGTACTGCTACAGTACAATGCTACAGTGAACCCGACCCAAATTTGACCACATAAAGGGTAATAACCCCACTTTTTACATCAGATTTTGCTGGAAAATTCTGCAATTGAAGAGAGAGGGAGAAAAATAAAAGTGAGCAATTTTCAAGTAGCGGAGTAGTGGTTTAGGTCCGGGTACCGCATGGTTGTGATTCTAGTATTGTTTTGCGGTGAATTTTAGCGTGGATATTGAGGATGTTGCTGTCTTAACAAGAAAAAAGGTATGAATCTTTCTGTCTTTTGGTATTATTTAAGGCTTATTTACGGAGATAAAGCCGTTAAATAATTGTGTAGTAAGTTGGTTAGTTATGGAAGTTGGAAAACAGCGTGTGGGCTGTTTTATGGTGCATATTGGTGTTGGAAATAATGTTATTGATGTTGGTATTTCTGTTGTTGTTGTTGGTTGTTGGATTGTGATTTCGGGCTAGGCATATAAATAGGGGAGGTGCTGCCCGAATTTCGGCATAGTCTAAACGAAATTAAATTGAAGGCTTAAGATGAGCGTATGACATTGAGCCTAATAATAGTATGAATGGTTTATATGTAGATTTACAAGCTTGGAAGGAGATAAAGCGAACGACTAAGGCGACCGAAAGGTATGCTAAGGCTCGTCCCTTTCTTTGAAGAGCAGTTCTATGTTGATTCCATAAATATTTCCATAACCTCCTTGTTTCTCGCAGTTAGAAGTTCATGATTCCAAGGCATGACTCTTTCCGATAATCCATAAATGTTTTCCAAAATGTTCGTATTTTCCAAAACTAGAGATTTATGATTCTGGAAGCTCTTATGACAACAATGATGGACATGTGTTTTTACAATGATAACGGTGATGTCAAAGATGAGCACATCTCTATGATGATTGCGATAACGATGATTTTATGCTTAAAAGTCTCAAGTTAGGAGATCAATGATAATATGAGAATGTTGAGCTATTTCTTGATTTTGTTAATTTTATTCATTGACAATGACTTTATTTCTAAAAGCTCCAAAGTGTATAAATTGACGCTTTATGATATTTATGATCTTACTCTATGTTTTCCCTTGATGTTATTCTTCGTTGATAGTCTCACCTTATAATTCTCGTCCCTTCAAGGTGAGACATGACGATCATGATTATTCCATAATACAATCGGAGGTTACCGACCACACGTCACTCCGACGGGGAGTTATAGCTTTTGATTGAGCTCTTATGCATGCTTGTGTTGTGATGATTACACCGCGCCTATACGGCGGGGCGCACCACTACGCTGGGCGTAGTAAGCGGTACTTTATGGATGATTACATCATGCCTATATGGCCGGGCGCACCACCATGCCGGGCGTAATGGGCCGCGTATGGATGATGATAATAACACTGTGTCTATATGGCACGGGCAGCACCACTAGTTGGCGGCGTGAGATGATTACCTGACGCGGGCTAATGATATTATTTGATTCGAACAGTTTATGTATGCATGGGTGATATGTTTTGAAGGTAAAAAGTGAGCATGCATGATTAAAACGCAAGAGGCAAGAAGCATTCTATACCTTTTTCGTATATGTTCCATATTTCCTTATTATGTTGTTGTTCATGTTTTGTACATATTATCATGTTATCATTCATGCCTTACATACTCAGTACATTATTCCGTGCGACGTCCCTTCTTGTGGACGCCGCGTTCATGCCGCGGGGATCGGGTAGCCGGTCGGACGATCAACGGCAGGGACCTCCCCTCGGCGGCCGCACGCTCCATTAATCCGGCTGTCCATGTGTACCCCTTTGGTAATGCTATTCGGTTACGTACATATGTAGGTACGACGTGGACCTTGTCTTGTCCTTTCTACAATTTGTACTCCATGTAGGTCTGTAGAACCGCGATATAATAGTCATGTTGTTATGCGGCCTCGTCGGCGTTTATTTTGTTGTTCGCATATATGAAGCGGCGTATCGGCTTGCGCCCGTTACTCTCAATATTTATGTTTATGTATGTGTTGGCCGTGAGCCCCGGTCTGATGTGCTTTTATGTTGATTGTTCGGGAGAGCAGTATCGCTAGTTACGGGTGTATGGGCGGGGGATAGTCATTGAGAAGTAAATGCAAGCATAGAATTAGCGGCCAGTAGTGGTCGGGCACTTGTTACGGCCCATCGGTTTGGATCGTGACAATAACCACCTGATGCCTCTACGGGCAAGATCCACCGGGCCATATTCCCCATACTCGAATTTTCTCACAACTGACCTCCGAATACAAGAACTATTTTTGCTGGAATTCTATTTCGATATAGCCATACCTCAGAGCGTGATCAATAGGTCCCACAACATTTCTCAAAACAGCACCAACCTTCAGATGTAGACACAATCATAGCCCCTTCAGAATCGATAAAATGCTCTGATTCCGCTAACTATTCTTTCACCCCTAGAGCCGTTCTTCGCACCACGATTTCTTAGAAGCACATAAACGAGCACATAACCATGACTTACTGCGCAAGGAAAGATTCCTTGCTCCATCTAAGAGCTCACACAATTCCAAATCGATTTTACTCACGACGGAAGCTTGGCTAGTTCCAAGTCTTCTTAAACCTTCAAATAACTAACATACCACCGAATACCTAGCACTAGCCAAGCTTTCGTTGGAACCCATCGATCACTCTAAATACCTCTGAAACCATAGAACCTCCTCAAATCATTCCTAAGTACCGACGTAAACCATTACATCTATCCGGGTAAGCCGCTTGCTCTCGGTAAGATATCATCAAGTCCACTCAAAACCCAAATAAAGCTCGATAAACACATCATATCTTGAAATGTCCGAACCAAACCCATCGAATCCGTGAAAGTGATTTTCCTAGGAAACCCTGTAAGTCTTTCTAGAGAATATATTCATAGTCCATCAAGTTTAATTAGAACAATTCGACCACTAACGAATGCCTAACCTTTAAACACCTCAACAACCACTCGAATCGACTCAAAATTATCAAAAAGGCAATCATAGTCCTATCACCCATCTCTGGGATGACTAATTCTAGTCCTTAAATATTCTAAAATTGCTGACTCGATCTGCTCCTACTTAGTAATACCCACAACACAACACCTTTACCTCGAATACGATCTCGGCTCGAAGATACTTGCACGACCCAAACTGGCTGGGCCATGACCCGGTGCTCCGGCCCAGACACCCGTATACGAAAGACCTACCCGATATGATCGCACCGAAACGGAAACAATATGTAACTGTAAAAGCACGCTGTAAACTCATTATATCATACATCAAAAAGAACCTGTCTCTTGAGAAGCCACAGCTAACCGAACATAACAAAATATGCAAGCCGATAAGACTGCCACTATGCACGGGAATATCCCAAATGAACTCCCGCTTCCATAGGCGATCAAAATCGTATATACGCAAGCCACGTATGTCTACAAGCCTGGAAGTATAAAAATCTATGTCATAAGGATTCGTACCAAAACGACTCGAGCTCCGAACACTAGAGCCCTCCAAGCGTACCGAGCTGAAGTCCTAAACCGGAGGATCACTAACCGAGTGTTTGTACTGCGTACATGAAACGCAACCCCCGAAGAAAGGGGTCGATGCGAATAGTGTGCGAGTATGTAAGGCATGAAATCAACATGTACATAAAATCTTAAAACATTTGAGATATGTCAATGAATGGGCAAAAGAAATGCATCAAGATACGGCTATATCAAAGAAACACATATATCCATAGAAATATCACAAAGAAGAGGCCACGAGCGTAACCCCTTGTCACAATCTGTGCCATATATATACATACCACAACCAAAGGCTACAACGTCACCCCCTGTCAACTGTGCCATATATATACACATCACAACAAAGGCCACAGCGTCACCCCTGTCAATTGTGCCTTATATATGCATGAAGAATGAAAATTAATGTAGTGCATAATCAAAATGAAACAATAGAACTCTGTAATGTCACAAAATAGCTATATACATATATTATACTCATGGCATGCATAGGAGTTCAAATAAAAACTATCGTTTCATCCCACCTTGAAGGAACAATTTATAACGTGAGATCAACAACAATGAGATAAATCGAGAAAATTATGAAATAGCTTAACATTTTCACATCATCGTTGAAATAATATTTGAGACCTTTAAGCATAAAATCATCCTCAACGTAATCCTCATAAAAACATTCTCATTTTTAACATCATAAGAAGCTTTAAGAGCCATAAACTTCTAGCTTCTGAAATCAAGGGGGTTATGGAAACACTTATGGAATCATACCATAGGAATCATTCCTTTGAAAGAAAGGGGCAAGCCTTAACATACCTGGAAGCTTACTTCTCGATTTTTCCAACTTACTTTCTATCTTGCAAGCTACATGAGATCATTCGTAGTCTCGTAATCTACATATAAAATCGTTCATACCATTGTTAGGCTCATTATCATATGCTTGTCTTAAGCCTTCAAATTAAACCCACTTAAACTTTGTCGAAATTTAGGCAGCATCTCCCCTGTTTATATCCCGAGCTTGAAATCACAATACCAATAAAACAATGATGTGCCGTGAAATTGTGGAACATTCAATACTTTTTGGCTATAAGTTTTACTTATTTTTGAGCAAGTCTTGGTCTTTTTGATGTGTTTGCGACATGTTGCAAATATTTAACGTATTTCGGGAGCAAGTCGTGAAAATGGAGTGAAAAAGATGTTCAAAGAAAGAAATTAACTGAAGCCTGAGTTATACGGAGGAACATACGGACCGTAGAATATTCACGGGCCGTAAATGCCATCGTGAATGCTTAACAGAATGGGTCTTGACATGAAGTGGAAGTCCAGGCAGAAGTACGGACCGTATAATATTTACGGTCCGTGAAACTTACCGTATGTTGGATCCAGAGGAGTCTTAAGAGAAGAGGATTTACGGGCAAGTTATACGGACCGCATAATATTTACGGTCCGTAAAAGTGGATCGTACATCTGACAACTGGAGGGGATTTTATGGAAGACTTTCACTTATTCTACGAATGAGTATAAAATGTATGGTCGAGTACGTTGTCCGTCGAGGTAATTTTGTCGATCAAATTTTGCACGGCTTT
>NC_081351.1:61933825-62008652 GCF_029784015.1 Lycium ferocissimum
GCATAATAGGTTTGGACACGGGCCTCGGGGACAATTCCTTCCCTAGAAATCCAAGATTGAAAATAACCCTTTCCATTCAATAGAATTGAATTAATATGTTGCATAAAATGTTGGAAAACTTTCTAAGTATCTACAACTCGCATAAATAGGACCGACTACTTCAAAACTCTCATAAATGACATCTTAGAATGTAACATGTGTAAATTACGTACGCCACCTCATTTGACTAGAGGTGGGCCCACTGTCCCCGGATTTTCTCTATCGTTCCGTTATCAAGCGATAAGTGTTGTAACCACTCTAATGAGAATATTTCTATGATGATATTAATAACGATGATGTACAGAGGAGTATATGTCTATGATAAGTATGATGAGAACGATTCCATGACTAAGAGCCCTACGTTAAGATCCCAACGCTAATATGGAAGTGTTAAACTAGTTCTTGGTTTTTAAATTTATTCCTTGGTTATGATACTATTTTCTAAAGATTTCAAGCATATGAACTAACGTTTATAATGTTCATGATCTCATTTCACGTCTTCTTTTAATATTATTTTCCGTTGATAGTTCGCCTATTAATTATTGTTCCTTTAAAATGAGACATATGTAAATGAAATATGTATATGTACATGGGGTGGGGGAAGGGATACATGGAAAATGGTAAGGGAACTATGTTTCGTTGCCACAGTCGGTGGCGTTATCATCCGGACGCGGGATGCCCGGACGCGGGATATATGGGCGAGCCGACGCATTTCGGCGCTATGTGGGCGAGCCGACGTTGTTCGGTGCTATGCTATGACATGATACACTATGCTATGACATGATACACTATGCCATGACATGATACACTATGCTATGACATGATACCCTATGCTATGACATGATACGCTATGCTATGACACGATACGCTAAGCTATGACAGGATATGCTATGCTATGATATAACATGATATGACATAATAACATTTTCCATGTCTATGAAAAGAAATACTCTATTTTTCCTAAAGGAAAAACAAGCATGTATGGTATCCGCCTCGGAGGCATTCCCGTATGGCTACCTCTTGATCTTACGATATGTTTTATATTCCCATACAGTTGATATTCATATGTTCATTTCCTACCATGTTACTATTCACGCCTACATACTCAGTACATTGCTCGTACTGACCCCTCTTCTTCGGAATTTTGCGTTCATGCGCGTGGTACACCCTGTGTGAGTTGAGGACACTAGCGAGAAGGTGTTCCGGCAGATTGGCGAGCTCCATTTTCTCCGGATGCTTCAGGAGTCAGTGTACACATGAGCTATGGTATCTGACTATGTTAGAGACTTTGCAGACAGAGTCATGTATATAAGATGTCCGTTGTGAGCGGCTCTATAAGCCGTCGTATTGTTATGCATGATATTACAGATTTTGTACGGTCGCAAGCTATGTTGATTTGAAAGTTATACTGTATGTTGTTTTTCAAAAAAAAAATTCATTACGCATTTATGGCCGGTTAGAGGCCCATTGTGACTACGAGTACTATGACAGTCGGAGGGTTCGCTCGGCCCTAAGTAAGGGTCGGGTGCCCATCACACCCTATCGGAATTTGGGGTGTGACAGTCATCTTTTACACTAATTGTGAAGAACTAATGGGTTAGGCCCGGGTTTGGCTATTTTGGGTCCATTTTTGGATTTTGGGTAAAACTGTGGCAATATGGGTATCCTTAGATTCATATTCTGATATACAAATCATCTTTGATAGACATTAATCATTTTGAGGTACTCCAAAGAGAAGGCAAGGCTAAGGTTTGGTGATTCGAGACTATTGCTCGGCATTCCAGGTAGGTTACGACTTATTTTAGTTAGACTTTAATTAGCGAAACATATGTATTGTGTAGAATTGATAGGAGAAAGCATGATTAGGTCATTGGACATGGTGTTTGGGTTGGATATTATCTAGGTTGGCATGACTTCTGATTTTGTGGGCTCATCGCCATTACTTTATGTATTGAAATATGAAGGGTAGTTGTATTCATACTCTGGCGATTCGGGATGGATTTCTATTAGGTTGATTGATTGTTGATGGTGGCTCGTGGCCCCGTTATTGTGATTAGACTTATTACCTAAATTGTCTTTTGTACTCAATTCTCTCTTATTGTGACACATATCATTGGAGAAAGGAAGGAATACTGAATTTAGACCTGAATTGTGATTTATATGTTTATGATAATACGTAGATGAACACTTGATGTATGATTTACTGTTGATGATAATATATAGAAAAGTGGAGTTTCTTAGTGATACAAGACTTAGTTGTGAGGCGTACTTGCTACATGTGGAAGTAAAGAGGGACATAGACTATGATGTTGGTTGAGACGATTGTATGATTCATTTCATGGCTGATTTAATCCAAGTCTTAATATGACTTGTGGCTTTGTGACTTGTACCTTCATAGTTGCTTTATTGGCTTGCATTGATTTACCACGTTTACACTCATTTATGCATTCATACACTCATGCATGACGGAAATGGTTTGGAAGACTTGTGGCGTAATGCCTTGTGTTTGACACTGATATTGCTAATTGTTCGTAGTCCATACAGACTAATGAAATGGAATATGTTGAGACATACATTGTGATGTGAGACATACATTGTGATGTGAAATTAGTGAAGAAGTTAATATAATCTTCTTGTTGAGCTTGTGATACTATTTGTGGTACTTGATGATTTGAGCATGGATAATAAGAGGACAGGAAATACCGTTACGTATAGATATATGGAAAGGCACATATGTGACCTAGATTATGGCTCATGGTCCGAGGTTCGTTCCAAAAATGAGGGATACATTGATGTGGCCCGCGTCCGAGGTTCGTTCCGGAGCGGAAGTTTAGGCTCGGGTCCGAGGGGTGAATCCATAACGAGTGGTACATGGACACCATGGGTCCCCTGCGCAGTCATGACTACTGAGTTATGACATCAGTAGCATGTGTGTACAGTGTGTATTCGGCCAGTGCATTGCATTGCATTACATTGCATCGCACATCATCACATTTTATTCTGCATTATTATATGCTCGTTTGTTTCTGATTTTGGTATGGATGTTAAATGCCTATTGTAATATAATGATGACCATTGACTGAGTAAAATTGTGGATTAGTAACCCTACCTAGGGAAGGAACTTGGGCTTGTGATTATCAGGTGAGATTATTGAAACTTGACAGACTTGTGGATTAGAAGTTTCATCTTAGGTTGTGACTCTATTATGGGATATTCTGTGACTTGGATTTAAGTATTAAGTGACTATCTGTCTATCTTGTTGATTTTATACTTATATGCGTGAACTAATCTTAGTCGGCCTATGATGCTTACCGACATAGTATTTGTCTTGATACTACTTCTATCGCACCCTTTTGAGTGCAGATTGTGTTCGTAGATTTCATCCAGATTACATCTCTAGCTTGAAGCTAGTTTGCTCGATCAGATCCTAGGGTGAGCTTCTGTCCTTGCCATGCCCCCTGAAGATCTCTCTTTCCAGATGTCTATTTTTATTCCAGACATCATTTTTTATTATAGTTGACATATACTTCATTCTTTAGACATTGTTAGTTAGAGTCCTTGTACGATGAATTTTAGATTTTGGAGGTGTAATAGTTAGACTTCCGCACTTATACTATCTATTAATTATGAATTGTTTATGTATTTATTCATTCACATGATCATTGATTGTTTAAGTATAAATGATTAAAGAAGTTAAAGTTGGCTAATGATTAATGGGTTAACGGGTAAGGGTTCGCCTACTAGTGATAATATGGTAGGTGCCCGCACGATCGGTAATTAGGGTCGTGACAGTTTTCCTCCGGTGGAGTGCTTGCACACCTTAGCCTTCGACAAATAAGTACTGATCCGGTGCAAAAGAATAGTAAAATATGCAAATTACAAGAAATGGATTGTATAACTAAGTGTCAGAAAGCGTATTTCGATGATCCATCCAGTGAGCTATTAGGCTCCTTTTATAGTTTATAATTACCAGCTTTGAGCTATAAATCTAGCCTAATAATGAGTAATAATAGATAATGAATGCTGATTTAATTCTAAATTGTAACGTCTGCTTCGAATCTTAACCTGTTATATAACGTTAATCTTCCATTAATGACCCGAGACAACTCTCTCGGAAGGTTCACTTCGGGTTTTATCCGGGAATTCTCATTCCGACCAAATGAAATGACTAAGCAACGTTTCACTTCCAACTGCGACATATTCCATTCCTATTGTGCCACGTGTCGAGCTACATCTTGCCATGTACACAGAATCGTACTTGGTTCATAATGAAAATATAGCCTCGTAGAATCACCAAATTTCTGGAAGGTTTTAACCTCTTCTCTTGTTTCCTCTTCTTTATCCCTAAATATAATTGAAATAATTTAAAATAAAAATTAAAGGTGCTTGTCTTCTTTTTTCAAAAGATGCTTATTTTATTAATTCTTGAAATATTCTATACACTCTAAGTTAAAAGTCATTGTACTAACCTTTTCATAGGAAAAAAGTTTTAGACAACTTCTACGAATAGAAAGAATTTTTGTGTTCTATAAAAAATAGCTCGTACATGCAAAGAAACTAAAGTTTAAACCAAATTCATAATTGAAATATTTTTTTAAAATAACACTTATTCATGAAACATATCCTAAGTGGTTTCAAATATGTATTAATTTTTGTATTAGACCGATAAAAGAGTAGATTTTGATGTCCTTTAGGGTACATCAAGAAACTAGTAGTATAGAAAATACACACTTCAAAATATATAAAGTAACAATCTCACATAATAATTAAAATTCCAGATAAGTATATATGTTTCCCATATATGAAATGAAAACTTCATTTTACTCTTTTAATATTTGAACTCTCACAGTTTATGGAATTATTACTTCAAACTCATTTATGTTTATCTTCAACTCATTTAATATTTTACTAATGTATTTTATTTTCACATGTATTAGCAAAAGATTCATATTTTCATCTTCTAGAATTATTTAAATAACACAGTAAACTCTTTTCAATAACTTCAACTTTATATAAATATTTATAAACTTAGTTTAGAGTCTTTACACACAGAGATTAATCTAACAAGCTTACAAAGAATTAATTAAAAAAAATTGCTTCTCATCCAGTGTTCGGTAACACGCATTAGAGCCCGATTATAACGGAGTCACTTCGTAGGATCCATTCGGGAGAAACTCTCCTACCGAGGATTTTTCCATACCCAGGGGCTCTAACCTAAGATCTCTAGTTAAGGACAGAGCAGCCCCATCCACTGCACCACATCCTTGGTGGTAATAAATAATAAGTCAAGTTTTTATTAATAAAGTAACAAAATATTGAAATTATACCTGAAAATAATTCTAGAATGGATCTAAGCATACATGATCACTATAGAAGTAAGATGTTGGAAGTTTAACACAAATAAAGAGAAAAAATATGGATAGAAACATATGACGTGAAACATATTTAAATGTAAAGCAGAGGAAAAAATGGTCTAAAAGTGATAGGATCCAGCTTGTGGAAGACATGGAATCAAACAACAAATGCGGAAATTAAAGATAGCAAGAAATTAGGGATGAGAATTGAAGAAATTGGAGATGAGAATATAAAAAAGAAAGGATTTAATCAACTATAATTGTGACTAATCAACATAGGACTTGATACCTACACCTATTAATCAACAATATAAGATGAATTTAATCAAAGGAAGAAGAGACTTGAACTCATACATGGAAATCTAATCCTAGATTATCCAAGAGAAATTCAAGATAAGAGTTAAGGGAATCCACCCAATAATCCTAATACTAGTTAATCCTAACTAAACTAGCTCCATACAAGGAGAAAACACACTCATAAGAGTTTCATCATAAATCTCAAGCTAAGGAATGAAAATAGGCTAAGGAAAGCTTATATAGTTTTGCCTTCACATGCATAGCCACAATTATTAACTACTAGCCATATTTGGCAATTAACTACTAACCCCTATTACAACAAAGACCCAAAAGTGGTCTTTCCGGAAATAACCCCACATGGGCCCTTCTTCACTTGAATTGCAATCCTAGCCTCGAGTTTTCACTCCTAGCTATAAGTTGCACTTCTAGTCATGTTGGCAATTCTAGCCACTTTGTGTGGCTTCAATCAATGGCCTTCATCTCCATGTATCCTCCAAGCAATCATCCACACTGTTGTGGCTTGTTCTTCAATGACCTCCAAAGGCCCCATCTTCCTCTTCCAAGGTGTGTGGTATGGAATTGCACATCCAAAGCTGTAACATGGGTTTTAGCCTTCATAATCGTCCATGAGCTTCCTAGGACCATATCATCCTTCCCTTCTTCAAAAGGATTCATCCTCGAATCCGAACCTAGAAAAACCTCAAGGGAAGACATACGACAACATGGTCCTCAAAGTATGAGGGTTAGCATAAAAGGCAACAACCACACTCTCACTCCACGGAGGGATAAACTTGTGGTGCATCCACACATCAATAATTATCATGAATAACATTTGCACCTATGAGATATCAATAAGTTGAATCCTCCAAGGGTCATGACATAAGGATAAATTAATAAAACCAATGGATTCAAAATATAAAGCATAAAATAATACATTGGTTCTATCCAACATGAAGCACTGGAACCTCATTTTCAAACAAGGACTCCTCCAAGGTAGTGTCTCTAAGTCACACAAGGTATCACCAGGATCAGAAGGAAAGAATATCCACCTATCATGGTCAAGAACACAACCATGTACCCCGTAAGAACCTCCCTCAAAATAAGATGCACCCTCAACACAAACATGAGCGTCATCATATGCAAATAAGTAGTAAAGAAAGGTGTCTACTCAAAACAACTTTCTCATCTATGTCATCCTCAAATGTGTCCTCACTACTAAGTTGAAAAACAAGATCATGCATTAGGCTACTAAGATTTTGAACATACAAGGAGCAATTTGTAGGCAAGCATCATCTTCCATAGCAATTTGTAGGCAAGTATCACCTTCCTTTTAACCATATCCCTTCCCCATAAGTGTCTTACAATTTTTCAAGGAAAGATGTCCATCATAAGGAAGAGTGTTACCATTCCATATTGGGTTACTAAACACCTTGTAGTCTCCAAAGGTGACTACTTTTTCAACATTACCATATAACCCACTAGGCACATCATCTCTAGTAGTCATGTCAACATCAAATAAGACATTATCTTTAAAGAGAAAACAATCACCAAATGATAAGGATCCAAAACATGTTGTTTCACTCTTGAAAAGATAAACGTCATTTCAACGCATTTTCCTTCATATGACTATCGACATGACACACAACATTATCAAAATCTTGAGTCTCATCAAATGTCAACAAAATAAGATCATGGGACTTATCTCCATATATATCAAATAAGGGTGGTGTGTCATATTCACTTTCTTCCATACTATCAACTTGGCTAAATTCATCATAAATTGAGGCTCATAATATACATAAGAAGATTTCTCAATTAGTAGACTATCAATACAAGAAAGTTGATCAACACAATCACCCACACTAGTTGGACGCAAATCGATCTTTCTAGAAGAATCAATTCGGTTATCGCTAGGACAAACTAGTGGGTGAGCTATAATATCACATGATAATGTAATAAAATGCAAATCAAAAGGGTCAACACTAGGTGGACACAAATTGATCTCACAAGAAGAATTAATTCGATCATCAATAGGATCAACTAGTATTCAATCACCCATATCAAAAACATTGTCAACAATCTTTAAAGAACTAAGCTCATCACATGGTAAAGACTCATTAAGCTCACATAACGACATGCTTTCGCTCATACTCAATTCAACAACATGATCATTCACATCACTTGGAGTGTTAAGTTTAGCTATTTTACCTTGAAGCTCACACAAAATATCTTGTTTACCGTGATTTTCAACTATGGAGCCCATTTGCCCCTTCGGGAAGCCTTCAACTACAAATGAACTTTCAAAGTTTGAGGTTTATCATTCAGTTTGCTTCCAAGAAAACCTGCACCATTACCAAAACAACTAGAGAAGAAAGAAAAGTTACAACAGTTAGAATAGGGCTGTGACAACTCGCTCACATCACTCCTCACAACCTCTCTTTCTTCCACTCTAAAGTTGTCACTTTTCACTCCCTTACTCCTCTCAATCTTTTCTCTCTCAATTTCATAGGAGTTGGGACAATTGACAAGTACTCCTTCAGAAGGGTTAGGGAAACCCTCCACTTCAATCTTCCCTTTCACTTCACAAGGATTGGATTTCTTCTCCTTCATTTATTGTACCTTGCGTAAGCGTTCCATCATTAGGTGAAGCTCTTCTAAACGTGGGTCGGACCATTCACCTTAGGAATGGTTCACTTGAAATTGCTTCATCTTTAGGAAGTATGGGTGGAAAGAGAGTTCTTCCTTTCTTGTCCACTACATACTTGTACCATTCCTGCCCATATGAAACCTTATGTTCTTGGAATCAAAGATTTCCAAAACACAATTGGAAATTGTCTAGCGGAAGTAAATCACACCAAATCTCCTCTTGGTAGTTTCCATGGGTAAAGAACACTTTCGAGCTCCTATCAACCAAGTACCCTCTTTGATCATAGTCAGGGTCTTGTTTCATCACACATTCTATACCCAATTCTTCAAACGCTTGAGAGGCAAGGCAGTTTCCATAGCTACAATCATCAAACACAAGAACATCTCCCGCACTACAAAGTAGACTTACTTTAGTCTCAAGAGTTCGCCTCTTCGGGTCATTTCTTACTTGAGACCTTGCATTTCTTCTACTTCCATCACCTATCAATACTTCCCTCCTACCTTCCATATCATAACCATATTGAGAGCATGGCATATTCGTATTAGGATAAGAAGCATGCTTCATTGTATTTCTTAAAGTAGGAAATGGATACTTTCTTCTTCTTCTAGGACAACTCCTACTTGGTCTAATTCACACATTTATTATAACATTCTGTAAATCCGAGTTAAGTGTGAAAGTGTCTTGGAGAATCGAACTCCACTATTTTTGGTTAATGCAAAATACAACCAAAGAATACGGCCCGTATTCTGAAATACGGCCCGTATTCTGAAATACGGCCCGTATTCTGAAATACGGCCCGTATTCCTTGGGCGTATTTCACCACCTTCCTAGGTTGCTCACTATTTTGCTAGCATAAAATACGGCCAGAGAATATGGCCCGTATTTTGAAATACGATCCGTATTTCTGGGCGTATTTCACCCGTTCCCTAGACTGCTCACTCTTTTGATAACGTTAAATACGGCCCGTATTTTGAAATACGATCCGTATTTCTAGGATTATTTCGCCGCCGCCAGTCGTGTATATATATAGCAGGTTCAGTTAATTTTATCACTTATTTACATTCTCATAAACCCTAAGGACGAAAATCTTTTCTCCAAGTCTCTAAACATTAAGGTAAGAACATCTCTAACATTATTAACCAATCCTAGCATTAAACCCCTGATTCTTAACAAGATTCTTGAATGAAAAACCTAGGGTTTGCAAAGCAATCCTTCTCAAAGTAACTCAAGCTAGGGTTTTGGGTGTTCTTCGCTAAGAAGGTTTAGGATAAGTAAGGCTTAATTAAGGTATATCTCTTTTGAAAACCTTATTTTGAACGTGTGTCTCTCGTTTAAAAACCTTATTTTGGATGTATGTCTTCTTTTCAAAAGTTTTTTATTGAATAGAGAGGTGAACTTCTTATACTTTAAAAACCCTAATTCATGTCTTGATTGGGCTTGATGTGCGTGAGGGGACAAGCTCACATTAAACCTTGATTATATTATCCTTTATATACGTATATCAAATCATAATCGATTTCTTTTATGAGAGATGGTCAATAAGGATGGCTAAGGGTTGGTAATAATGTTTTCATATTGAACTATGTCATTGAAATCTTAGTTAAAGAAGTGTAAACATTTTCAAGACGCTCTTTGAAATGATTTATCTTTACGATATGACATAATGAAATCTAATGCTAATTGATGATGTGACAACATTACAAATGAATTATGAATTGGCTTATATGCTATGAAAACTGATTGTTGTGTTTTTCCTACTTTGCTCGGGAGGAAGGGTAGGCACTATGGATCCTACTGTGATAATGCCTAGCCATTTGGGAAGAAGAGTGGCCACTTCTGGGTTCGCTACCTGGGGTGTGATTGTGCCTAACTATTCGGGAGGAAGGATAGCTACCGTTGAATTTCATATTCCGATGTGATGCGCTGCTATGATTAGGGAACCTTAAAGGTCATCCCTTCGTTATGATTGATTCTTGGGCCTGTATTGGCAAGTGTGATATTCCTATCTTTTAATGGAACTGTTTTTAATAATCATGATCAACTTAAATGGCATATTTAGATATTGGAACTTGACAAGGACTTTATACCCTGTTTTGATAATTGTCTTTCATTGAGATAAACAAGCTGAATAACTGTTTCCATATTGTGTTACACTATCCTCAGAACTGAATTCTTTATATGTTATTACACTTAATGTTCATATCACTTGTTGTCCTTGAGGCATTCACTGAGTAGGAAGTACTCAGGCATACCACTGTTGTTTTTGATGTTATGTTAGGTAACAAAAAAGAGCAGGTTCATGACATTCAGAACGTTTACGAGAACTTGCTGATGCTACTGATTTGGTGAGTCCACATGCTGGTTAGTGGGACACCCCATTTATTTATTCCATTTATTTATATTAGTTTCCAAACTGCGTCCCGCTAAGTTAGACGTTTATTCCTTATTCTTAGAAGCTCCTTAGTATACATTCGAATGTGGATAGAAGAAGAGTTGTTATTTAACTCTTTCGGGCAAACTATTATGTTTTGGTTGAATTATTTAAATTATAAAGACTTCAGCTGATTTTATTCTTACATCATGACTTGATTAAATTTATTTTATAAACTGTTGGAGGTAATTATTGAACCTGGCGGGTTCAAGTGTCATTGTGCATCTTTTAGGTTCTTCCGATGTTGTTCATGACGTCGGATGTCGGTCACGTCTAGGGTAGGTTTTGGGGCGTGACATTTATACCACTTTGCTTGGAATAGGAAGTATCACAAGTCAATGTACGTGAATAATCTCTAGAAGATTCTTCATAAGTTTCATGCTCAAATTCACTCTCTTCATGGATATATTCACCACAAAATGCATAACCACAAAGGTTCATATTCATCACAACTTCCTAATTCATGCAAGTCTTCGCCAATTGATTCATACCGTAAGTGTGAGGAAGGAATATACCTCAAGTCGTCTCCATGTCCATGGTGTATGTTATGACACTCTTCATAGCTTACGTATTCACCATAGGACTCTTCATTAAGCTCCTCTACTCCTTTATCTTCTTCATGAGACCCATGAGATCTATTTGTCTCATATTCACCTCCGTAGTAGTAATGCTCACCACCATATTGGTCATGATCAAATTGACCATTGTCAATTCCATAATCCCCATAATCATCATGGTCATATGTCACACCATCTCCCCCTAGCCTCAATCACTATCATAGTCATACCCGCTATTGCTAGAGGCATAACTCTCCAAATCATTACCACAAGAATCTGAGGCTATGGATGACATCCTTATATCTCCTCCTCCTTATGACTTCCCTTCTTGTACCTACAAAATGAGCAAACAATATTAGTAGTAAAGTTCCTCACGTCACTCGTATTTGCACTCAAGCTTACCACTCAACCTAGAGCTTCTTCCGAAGTTGGCCACGAACCGCTTATCCAAATCAATTCACAAGGTTGCTAATCTTTGTGGAAGAATAGATTCTTGTTAATTGAAAGATGGACGACTCGATTAAAAATAACGGACTTGAACCAAAGAAGTTTCAATGAGGTTTAAACGAGAAAAGCTTGAATAATAATTGGCACAAAAGAAATAGGACTCAAAAACTAATTAACAACATGTAACGACAATTACAAGTCATTAATTATCTTAGAGAATCAAAGAAATAAGAAGAAGAAGTGAAAAAACCTTGGCCAAACACTTAGACAAATTTGGAAGTTTTGGGAGAACCTTAGAAAATTTGGAGCTGCTTGCGGCATTTATTAAAACGCACGTAACTTTTTGTACAGATCTCCGATTGATGAACGGTTTGTTGATTTGGAACGTAGACTGGATGAACTTGAATTTAGATAGGTTATAGATGCCGTAACTCCTTATACCAAATGATAGGATCCGGCTTGTGGAAGGCACGGAATAAAACAACAAATGTGGAAAGTTAAGATAGTAAGAAATTAGGGATGAGAATTGAAGAAATAGAAGATGAGAATAGTAGAAAGAAAGGATTTAATCAACTATAATTATGACTAATCAACATAGGACTTGATACCTACGCTTATTAATCGTTAATCTAAGATGAATATTTAAAAGGAAGAAGAGACTTTAACTCATACATGGAAATCTAATCCTAGATTATCCAAGAGAGATTCAAGATAAGAGTTAAGGGAATCCACCCACTAATCCTAATAGTAGCTTGATAGTTCCAAGTGCATTAGTGTTTTGATGATTGTCAAACTATTTTAGAACTAGATAGAGACCTAGCTTGTAATCTGCTCTCTGTGCACCTTGCACCGTCAGTAGAGACAGCTGTAAAGTCGAGCCACTTGCTGCACAAAAGTACAGTAGTGAGTTGGCCCATGCTTTAGGTCAAAATTGAAGAGTGGTATCTTTTCACCCCACATGCTCCCACTATATATACAACATGATGGAAACATATTGAGTAGACTTGAAAATTTAATTTAAATCATGCAAAGCTGCCCACACAAGTTCTCAAGATCACTCGAGAACAAAGTCACCTACAAATTGAAGAACCTGATCCAGGCACAAGTTTCAGTCTAAGTTCTTTACACTGTTGTGAGTCTTTGTTCGTTTGTGCTCAAATTTTATACCTACTCTTCCGTATTAAGAAGTTGATTGTAGGTGTTTCGGAAAAGTCACAAAAGTGTACTTACTGGAAGTGTGTTTCCACAAGCTTTTGAGTGGTACACTAGGCTAGAGTTACTCTAGGTGTATTAGTGGTCCTTGGCTAGAGTTAGTCAAGTGGAGGTGTTACCAATCGGAGTATATCAAGTGTGGAGAGACTACGGGGGCTAGTTCCTAGGTTGCAAAAGCATTACTGTAAGGGTGAGGGATTATGGGAGTTAATTCCTAGCTTACAATAGAGTTGAAATCCTACTGGGGTAGGTCGTGTTTTTTAATCGCTTGGTCAAGGAGTTTCTCACGTTAATATCTTGCCTTCTGTACTGATTGCGTTACATAAGGGAACTGGTACTTAACCAGGTCCCTCATATATTGTGTTTAGAGGATGCACAACCTGCATCAATTGGTATTAGATCTGGTTCTTTCTAAAAGGTTAACACCTAGAAAGGATCCTCTTCATGGCTAGTTGGTCAAACCAAACGAAGGGTGAGTGTATATCAAAACCACCAAGACTCAGTGTAGAACAATATGACTGGTAGAAGGCTAAAATGGAAGAATTCATCACTGCTGAGGACCCAGAGCTATGGGACATTATCTCTGATGGCCTTCTTACTTCTGCACAAGATAGCTAAAAAAGCTAAAAGGATTCTTCTTCAAAGCATTGGATTAGGTCAATACAACTTAGTTGCCTTTTGTAAGATAGCAAAGGATATCTGGGAGGCTCTCAAAAGTACACACAATGGATTTGACAAGTTCAGTACAAATTTTGAACTTCTCAAGATAAAAAATGATGAAACCATGCAAGATCCAGAAAGGAGAAAGTTGAAAGAAGAAAAGTGTCTAAACCACAAAGCCGCTGCTGAAAGTAACTCAAGTGAGGAGGAGTCTGACCCAGACTGTTTAAATCAAGGATGCAAAAAGAAGACTCAGAAAAATCAAGAGAACAACGTTGTTGCTTCAAGTGTGGGAAACCTAGCCACATTATTAGAACTTGTCCTTCTTACAAGCAAAGTGCTTGGAAGGATATCTTTGGCAGATCTAAAGATGGAAATATCCAAAGCAAAGAGTTCATGATAGACGACAGTGAGGCTTCTGAAAATGAATCAACGCGTGCACTCATGGCCAGATCTAACTCGGACAGTAAAGATGAAGATCTTTGAGGTAAACTTTTTTGAAGTCCAGGAGAACTTACAAAATTACACTCTAAAAAAGTTGATGTCCTTGGCAAATGCTCTAATCGATGCCTTTCATAGTCTTGTTAAAGAAAAGAGCTTTCTCTATGAGGAAATCAATAGGCTGGAACTTGAAAGAGACGATATGGGAGCATCCATTGCAGATCTTGAAAATCAAATTGCTGAAGTAACAAAAGAAAACTCTCTGTTAAAGAATCAAAAGAAGCAATGGATGAATACTCCAAAAGAAAAGAAAGAAACCTGTGAGGCTCAACTTGAATTGGAAAATGAGCTTCAGAAATTCAAAGTGAAGTTCACCTCTAAGCTAGAAAAGAACAGACAAATACAGGAGGTTCTAAAAGGGATCAGTATTTCTCTGGAAAAATCCCTTAATTGGTCCTGTTCAATGAATGAGATTGCTCCTACAGTCATGATTAAGTGTGAAGGCAAGAAGAAAATTGACATTCAAGATGATAAAACTCCTAACAACCCGGTTTAAAAAATTGATGCCAAGAGTGGAAATCATTTGAAGACACACAATGCTTGCAGAAATTGCCGCAAGGATTCCATCAGAATAAGACATCAGTATCTTCAGAAAAGAAAAAAATCCATCAAATGGAAACTCAAAATAGAGGGACCTAGTCTCTAGGTAAAGAAGGAGGTGCTGCCTGCATGTATAAAGAAGGATCTGATTCATCCATTTTATCATGATAAGGGACACAGATTAGTTTGGGTTCTTAAGTCTGATAAATAATTCTTCTGAAAGGCTTGAGTGAGAGGAGGCAGTCAAAAGGGCTACTCAGTGTGGCTTAAATATAAGACTGCGCTGAACAAACATAAATCAAGTTCTTGTTCTCACTCAAGACCTACCAAAATGAGAGTGCATCCTTTGGATTGTAACAAAACTGGCTCTACACTCTCCCCTATATAAGAAACTTGTTGTGCTCCCCCACAGGTTCTTCTACATGATTTGCAATGACAAGAGTAAAGGTATACACATAGGGAAATATTAGGATGATTGAAGTGTTGAAGAGTTTTCTTTTCCCAGAGTTCATATTGATTCTTGTTTGTCAAAGAACCTGGTTCCCCAGACTCAGATTAGTAGTTCTTCAGCACTGATATGTCTTTAAATTGCTAAAAGGTGCCATGTCATTAAACTTTTTCCTTATATCAACCCTGCTGATCCAAAACACCCCTTGTATCTGAACCAACCCAGTTGATAAAGAAAAGTTCTCCCAGCCAATCAAAATTGGTTCGTCGCTGACTTCCCTTAACTAAAAGTCTCCTTTCCCCACTTTCTTTTGAACTCTCTGACTATTCTCTCTCTGAAACTCTTAGTGAAGAACTCTGGGCTTCCAACTCCTTCTCTTTCGGTTTGATCATGTCACAAAATGAATTTTCGACCATGCCTGAAATAAAGATTGCTTTCTCACCCAGTAAAAGCTCAATCTTATCAGACCCAGAACCTCAATCCTCTCCCCCAAAAATCCCTATTTCGCCAAATCAAGATCCTTCTATCACTCCCTCGAAACTCAAAAATTCTGGACTCCTCTAGGACTCGTAAGAGTCAGATTCCCAAAAAAAATTATCCTCTTCTAAAAATTCTCCTTCCAAACCTACTGAGACTGTCATGGAAGATCTTCAATACATTGAGGACTTCCAAGAAAATGAAGAAAAGGTTGAGGACATAGAGGATCAAGTCAACACAAAGGAACATATCTCTACTGATGGAAATGAAATCTTTGAGGAAAACTTAAAGACACGTGGAATGGCAGAGACGGGAGTAGAGAGCGGGATGTGTTGTGATGATGTTGTTCAACTGGTGAAAAAAGGCAATGGTGGAAGTAAGAAAGAAAAATTGTCAAGAGGAAAATTTACAGAGGAATCTGGTCTCTTTACTCAAGAGAAGTCAAAAGAGACTAGAGGGAAAAAATAGAAAAATGGTGCTAAGAAAAAATCTCATCGATGAGGAAATTGATCTATCGGAGAATATCATGGTTTTTGAAGTCGAGAGAGAGAAAGAGAAAAATCCTACTCAAGAGAAAAGAAATTCCAAGGAAAGAAGAAATGAAAAGGAGAAAGCATCTGAGGAGAAGGATGCACATTCCAAACAAAAGGGGAGATCCTCATCTTCTAGAAAAAGAAAAGTCAGTTCAAAAAGCTTACCTGATTACTCTGCAAAAACACGAAGGCTAAGAGAATTAGAACTACAGAGGCAAGAGAATCTGAAGTAGCAAAAAGTGCTACTTCAGAGAGTGTTTGATGAAAAGATCACTGAGTACAATTGAATGAATGAATTAGTAGAGATCGTCGAGTTCCAATAGTTTGTTGCTCCAGAGAAGTAAAGGAATTTTATGCAAATATCTGTTATTCTGATGACCACACCATCTTGGTACCTTATGTGAATGGATCTAAGATTGAATTAGATGAAGTAAGGCTGAGAAATATCCTTGATGTACCTACCGACAGAATAAAGTCTGTGGAGGGAAAATCCACTCAAGCCATCAAGGACTTGATTGTCAATCTTGAAGGCACAACCACTGGAGAATGGCTCTTCAAAAAACAACTGAAGCCTGAATATCAGCTTCTATTTGAGCTTGTTAACAAAGTGTTGCTGCTAAGAACTGAGGAAGAAGTAAAGCTTTTATCACCGACCTATATATCCTTGAAGCTCCAGCAAACTATTAATCTGTTAGCGTGTTGTCTCTAATAATCAAGCACATAATTAAGGTCGTACGCACCAACAAGGGTAGACATGGTCCTCCTTATGGTTTCTTCTTAACAAAGATATTTGAACACCTTAGAGTGACAACCAGCAAGGCCACAAAGGGAACCAAAAATATAACGACCCTTCCAGTCATTATGGGAATTTAGGACTCCATTGAGAATTTCAAGGCCGCGGGTGGATTCGTAGGGATTTTTTGTATGTATGCATGTTTTGTGTTGTGTTTTTGAGGCCTTGGGTGAAAACTGGACAAAAAATTGAGCTTACTGCCCAAAATGCACCGCTGTGGCGGTGGGAGTACCGCTACAGCGGTACCGCTGTAGCGGCCAGCCACTTTCTCTTAGGGCCGTTGTGGCGGGCCATTGACTGCTACGGTGATGCCGCTATAGCGGGTTGTTGACCCCTATAGCAGTGAGCAGATTTTTTTTGGGTCCGCTATAGCAGTGGCTTGGCCCTTATAGTGGAACTGCTGCAGCGGCGTAGTGACCGCCGCAGCGGCCGACGAGAAGGCAGAATCAGGTTTTTAATGCCTTTTTTTATATTTTCATTCATAACACACCAACACACTTCCTAAAAAGCACCTAGAGAGGATTTTCAAGCTAGGGCAAGTTAACCTTGAGAGGTAAGTCTCTTTGCTTTCCATTCCCTCCATTATTGTAATCATCTTCATAGGTCATTAATGGTGAAAGTGAAGTAGGAACCCTAGAATATCAATAAATCTTCTAAACTTGATGGGTTGGGATTATTAACGCGTATTTATCATTTAAATGGATTGATTAGTTGCTATTTGTCATAAATTGAACATTTAGAATAGCAAACTAAGTGATTGAGACCTAGGGTTCTATAAAAATGGTGCCTTTGCCAAAGAAAACTGTTTGTAATGGGAATGCTTGATAGAATGTGGTAGAAATTGATGGTTTATGAATATTAGGGTCTTTGATAGGTTGTTTATCACCTAGAAAATCATGCACCCTTAGAATGGGGAAAGGGAAGGGTATTTCTTGTCTTAGTATTTGCAAATTGAGCAATGTGACTCATTAAGCCTTCTATTTTTAGACCGCGAATGTATTAAGGCTTTGAGGAAAGGATAAGCTGTAGCAGAGTGACAGGCATTGTTCCAGCTCTACTTTGAGGTAAGTTACGGTTTACTTAAGTTAGACTTTGGTTAGTTGATCGTATGTTTGTGATTTCCTTAGGATGATGCATGTCTAGTTTTCATGCACGACATTGTGTGGCTAAACTCTTATTTGAATGCGAATTGAGTGTTTGTGTAGGCTTCGTGCCATTATTCCTGTGTGATTGAATCTGCAGTGGATGTGTTGTGATGAGAAGCTAATCGAATCTTCTTAATGGTATTGTGATATGAAATGATGAGTTGAGTATTGATACTGAAAGGTAAGAAATACTGTTATGTAAGAGATATGAAAAGGCACACATGTGACCTTGATTATGGGCTCGTGGTTTGAGAATAGTTCCGGAAATGAGAGGTACATTGATTTGTCCCGCATCCGAGGTTCGTTTCGGAGTGAAAGTTTGCGCTCGGGTCCGAGGAGTATTCCGAAACGAGTGGTACATGGACATTATGGGTCCCCTACGGGTCATGACTACTGAGCTAAAACATCAGCTAGCATGTGTGTACGCATGTGTTTGGTTATTGTGGTAAATTTGTTCCTGTTGTTGACTTACGTGATTGTGATGCTTGACACCTTGGTGATTGATTGTGATTGTTCTTGGTTGACTTGCTGTGATTTATTGATGTTCCTTACTGTTGACTACTTGTTTTATTCTATTGATTTTATGAAATATGCACGATACTAATCTTAGTCGACCTATGATGCTTACCGGTACATAGTGTTTGTACTGATACTACCTTGCTGCATTCTTTGAGTGCAGATTTTAATATAGAGACCGCTGATCGTCCTCACATTTAGCGTGGAGGATATTTGTTAACAAATTTTGGGGTGAGCTTCTTCCCATGCCAGGCCGCTCAAAGATCTTCTTGCTATGATGTCTTTTCATACTCTAGACATTATAGATTACTTACTTGTTAGACTAAAGATTCTTAGACATGTTTTTGGCTTAGAGTCCTGTACGATGACTTTCGAATTTTGGGGATGGTAATAGTTAGAATTTCCGCACTTACTACAGTATTTATGGCATGATTTACTTGACTTTTTTTGTTAAATGAGTAATAACTGTTTAGCTTGATTTATATAAAAAAAAATTAAATTGAATGGATTAGGTGTTTTGTATGTTGGTTCGCCCACTAGGATTTAGATGGGTGCCAATCATGGCGGGTTGGGTCGTGACAAAGTTGGTATCAGAGCCCTAGGTTTGTCGATCTCATCGTACCAGGACATGTCTAGCAGAGTCTTGTAGATCGGTATGGAGACGTCAGTACTTATCTTCGAGAGGCTGCCGAACACTAGGAAAACTCCCTTTTCTTTCTCCTTTCGCGCTACTTGATTCCAATGGGTATCTGCTGATTCAAATTGGTATCTGACTATCCTTTATTCTCTCACAGATGGCGAGAACACGCGCGGCAAAAGCTAGAGGTAGAGATAGAGGTGGAGGTAGATGAGCTGGCAGAGGGACGGCCCCAGATGGGGTGGCGTCCCAGTGGTTTACCTCGTGCCTCCAGTGGTCCCTAACGAGGCTGCAGGAGTCAAAGCCACACCAGCCCAGCCAGCAGCAGTACCAGTTCCACCAGGAGCTGCAGCTGCTCAGGGTATACCAGACGCGATGGCACAAGTGCTGAATCTGTTGCATGGGTTAGCACAGGCCGGAGCTATACCAGTGGGTCCAGCAGGTAGGGGCGCAGGGGTAGTGGCTCCAGAGTCGGACAGAGCACAGGCTCCGGGGATTCAGCACGCAACAGTGGTAGCACCTCGCTTGGATGAGGTTTCGAGTTTTGAGGCCTTCCCGAGGCCTGTTGCAGGGCCAGTGATGACTGGTGAAAAACATGATTTGTTTTAGAGGTTCACAAAAATGAAGCCTCCTGTGTTTTATGGTACTGAGTCAGAGAATGCATATGAGACATCATCGACTGTCATGAGCGGCTCCATAAGATGGGGGCCGTGGATAAGTACGGGGTAGAGTTTGTGACGTTCCAGTTCTTGGGTGATGCCAAGCTTTGGTGGAGGGCTTATGTGGAGTGTAGGCCAGCTGGGTCTCCTCCGTTGACTTGGGTCCAGTTTTACTCTGTGTTTCTGGACAAGTACGTTCCGCGTACTCTGAGGGACCGAAGGAAGGATGAGTTCGCTACTATTGATCAGGGGAACTCGTCGGTTGCTGTGTATGAGTCCCGTTTCCACTCCCTATCCCGATATGCTCTTCAGTTGCTGCCCACTGAGGGGGAGAGGATACGACGGTTTGTGAAGGGGTTGAACACTGGGCTTCAGTTATCGGCTCTTCAGCTTGTAGCCACTGGGGCTTCATTCCAGGAGGTAGTGAAGCACGTCCGTACTGTTGAGGGTATTAGGCAGGAGAGTCATGCGAAGCATGTAGAAAAGAAGGCCCGTAGGGGCGGGGCTCAGACTGGTAATGGTAATCGCGGTGGTACGCAGGCGACAGGGGTCGCGGTCATTTGTATGCCTTTCCAGGTAGACCTGAGGCTGAGGCCTCCGATGCAGTTAGCACAGGTACTATCTCCGTTTATGACTGTATGACTTCTGTTTTGTTTGACCCGGGTTCTACTTTTTCCTATGCATCTACCTATTTTTGCTGTGGCTCTGGATATGATTGTGATACTCTTGATACCCCTATTTTTGTGTCTACTCCTATTGGGGATTTTGTGGTAGTGGATAGCGTCTACCCTTCGTGTGCAATTTCTTTGGGTATGAGTTGTTTGTCCCCACATTATGCTATACTTGATTGTCATTCTGAGACTGTTACACTAGCCATGCCTGGGGCACCTAGACTCGAGTGAAAGGGTAACCTTAGTCCCCTCCCTAAGAAAGTAATATCCTTTGTTCGTGTTAGGAAGCTAGTAAAGAAGGGTCTTTTAGCTTATCTGGCACATATTCGTGATACCAGCATAGATACTCCATCCCTTGATTCAGTTCCCGTGGTACGCGAGTTTGCGGATGTGTTCCCCACAGACTTGCCTGGTATGCCACCAGATCGTGATATTGACTTCAGAATTGATTTAGACCCAGGGACTCATCCTATCTCCATCCTACCATATAGGATGGCACCAGGAAAACTCAGGGAATTGAAAGAGCAGTTGCAAGATCTTTTAAGTAAAGGGTTGATTCGCCCGAGTGCCTCTCCGTGGGGTGCTCCTGTGCTGTTTGTTAAGAAGAAGGATGGATCAATGCGTATGTGTATTGATTACCGACAGCTGAATAAGGTAACTATCTGAAACAAGTATCCCATTCCCCGTATTGATGACTTGTTTGATCAGTTACAGGGAGGTTCGGTGTTCTTAAAAATTGACCTAAGGTCAGGGTACCATCAATTGAAGATTCAGGCTGAGGATGTTCCTAAAACTGCTTTTCGGACCAGGTATGGGCACTATGAGTTCTTTGGGCTAACAAATGCCCCAGCTGTGTTCATGGATTTGATGAACAGTGTGTTTAAGCCCTACTTAGACTCATTCGTAACAGTGTTCATTGATGATATCCCGGTGTACTCTAGGAGTAAGGAAGAGCATGAGAAACATTTGAGAATTGCTCTTGGAGTATTGCGAGAGAAGGAATTGTATGCTAAAGTCTCCAAGTGTGAATTCTGGTTGTCTTCTGTGTCTTTCTTGCGGCATGTTATTTCCAAAGAGGGTATTATGGTGGATCCTCAAAAAATTCAAGCAGTCAAGGAATGGGCTAGGCCCACATCAGTGACCGACATCCATAGTTTTGTGGGTCTGGCTAGCTACTATTGTCGATTTATAAAAGGGTTTGCTTCTCATATGACCCGTTTGACTCAGAAGGAGATACCGTTTCAGTGGTCCGTCGAGTGTGAGAAGAGCTTTCAAAAGCTCAAAACATTGTTGACTAAAAGCACGATTACGGCATTGCCCGTTGAGGGCAAGGATTTTGTTATTTATTGTGATGTTTCACGTTCTGGTTTGGGTCTTTGTTTTGATGCAGGAAAAGAAGGTGATTGCTTATGCTTCCCAGCAGTTAAAGGTGAATGAGAAGAACTATTCTACTCATGATCTAGAGTTGGCAGTGGTGGTGTTTGCATTAAAAATCTGGAGGCATTACTTGTATGGTGTCCATTGTGAGGTGTACACAGACCATCGCAGTTTGCAGTATGTGTTCACTCAGAAAGATCTGAACTCTAGACAGTGGAGGTGGATGGAACTGCTGAAGGACTATGACATCACCATTTTATATCACCCTGGTAAGGCTAATATGGTAGATGATACATTGAGCTGGAAGTCGGCTAGTATGGGAAGTCTGGCTCGTTTAATTTCTTCTGAGTGTCCGTTGGCTAGAGAGGTGCAGACTCTGACTAACAGTTTTACGAAACTGGATATCTCTAACACAGGCAAGGTGTTGGTTTGTGTTGAGGCTCGATCTTTATTTTTAGAGCAGATTAAGGCTAAGCAATTTGAAGATGCTAAGCTATGTTAAATACGAGATAAGGTGTTGCGTAGTGAGGCCAAGGAGGTTGTGACTGATGAGGAAGGCGTGTTGCGAATCAAAGGGCGAGTGTGTGTGCCACGTGTGGGCAACTTGATTAAGACCATTCGGATAGAGGATCATAGTTCGTGGTATTTTATCTATCCTGGTGTCACTAAGATGTATCGTGATTTGAGGCAACATTACTGGTAGACTAGGATGAAGCGGGATATTGTAGAGTTCGTTGCGCAGTGTCTAAATTGCTAACAGGTGAAGTATGAACATCAGAAACCTAGGGGTACATTGCAAAGGATGCCCATTCTTGAATGAAAGTGGGAAAGAATAGCCATGGACTTCGTAGTAGGTCTTCCAAAGACGCTAGAGAAGTTTGACTCCATCTGGGTTATTATTGACAGGTTGACTAAGTCTGCTCACTTTATTCCGGTGAAGATAACTTATGATGCAGAGAAGTTAGCTAAGGTTTACATTGGGGAGAGGTGCATAGACTGTACGGGGTTCCTATCTCCATCGTGTTCAACAGGGGCACTACGTTCATATCCAGGTTTTGGGAGTGTTTGCATGAGAAGTTGGGTACGAGGTTGGATCTTAGCATAGCCTTCCATCCTCAGACTGACGGGCAGTCTGAGCGGACTATTCAGGTTCTTGAGGATATGCTTCGTGCGTGTGTGATAGATTTTGGTGGGCATTGGGATCAGTTCTTGCCCTTAGCCGAATTTGCTTACAATAATAGCTATCACTCGAGTATTAATATGGCTCCATTTGAGGCATTGTATGGAAGGAGGTGTAGGTCTCCTATTGGATGGTTTGATACATTCGAGGTGAGGCCGTGGGGTACTGATCTTCTGAGAGAGTCCCTAGAGAAGGTGAAGGTGATTCAAGCCAAGCTTTTGGCAGCGCAGAATAGACAGAAGGAGTATGCGGACCGCAAGGTCCGAGATCTCGAGTTTGAGGAAGGAGAGCAAGTGCTATTGAAGGTCTCACCCATGAAGGGTGTGATGAGGTTTGGGAAAAAAGGCAAGCTTAGCCCGAGGTTCATTGGTCCATTTGAGATTCTCAAACGTGTGGAAGAGGTGGCTTACGAGTTGGATTTACCTCCGGGTTTATTAGGCGATCATCCGGTGTTCTATGTGTCAATGTTGAAGAGGTACCACGGCGATGGTTCCTATATCATCCATTGGGATTCGATTTTGTTAGATGAAAATCTGTCGTATGAGGAAGAGCCCATTGCTATCTTAGACACGGATGTCCGCAAGTTGAGGTCTAAGGAAATAGCCTTCGTAAAAGTTCAGTGGAAGAATCGACCAGTCGAAGAAACTACTTGGGAGACACAGTCGGATATGCATAGCACATGCCCTCAGCTTTTCGCCGAGTCAGGTAACTCCTCCTTAGATTCTCATCTATATCCGTTCGGGGATGAACGGTGTCTTAATTAGTATCTGGTGTAACGATCCTTCCAGTCGTTATGGGAATTTAGGACTCCATTAGGAATTCTGAGGCCGTGGGTGGATTCGTAGGGCGTCTTTTTGTATGTGTGCATGTTTTGTGTTGTATTTTTGAGGCCTTAGGTGAAATGTGGGGTGATAGGGAGAAAACTAGATAGAAAATTGAGCTTACTGCACAAAATACACCACTGTGGCGATGGGAGTACCGCTGCAGCGGTACCGCTGTAGCGGTGGGCTAGCCGCTGGATTTAGGGCTGATGTGGTTAGCCATTGGCCGCTACAGCGATGCCGCTATAGCGGGTTGCTGACCGTTATAGCGGTGAGTGGATTTATCTTAGGTCTGGTATAGCGGTGGCTTAGCCGCTATAGCGGGATAGCTGCAGCGGCATAGTAACCGACCCAGCGATCGACGGGAAGGTAGAATCGGGTTTTTAATGCCTTGATTTTATATTTTCATTCATAACACACTTCCCAACAAGCACCTCGAGAGGATTTTCAAGCTAAGGCAAGTTAACCTTGAGAGGTAAGTCTCTTTGCTTTCCATTCTACCATTCCATTCCCCTCATCATTGTAATCATCTTCATAGGTCTTTAATGGTGAAAGTGAAGTAGCAACCCTAGAATATCAATAAACCTTCTAAACTTGATGGGTTGGGATTATTAACGCGTATTTATCATTTAAATGGATCTATTAGTTGCTATTTGTCATAAATTAGACATTTAGAATAGTAAACTAAGTGATTGAGACCTAGGGTTCTATAAAAATGGTGCCTTTGCCAAAGAAAACTGTTTGAAATGGGAATGTTTGATAGAATGTGGTATAAATTGATGGTTTATGAATATTAGGGGCTTTGATGGGTTGTTTATCGCCTAGAAAATCATGCATCCTTAGAATGGGGAGAGCGAAGGGTATTTCTTACCTTGGTATTTGCAAATTGAGCAATGTGACTCATTAAGCCTTCTATTTTTAGACCGCGAATGTATTGAGGCGTCGAGGAAAGGATAAGCTATAGCAGAGTGACATGTATTGTTCCAGCTCTACTTTGAGGTAGGTTATGGTTTACTTGAGTTAGACTTTGGTTAGTTGATTGTATGTTTGTGATTTCCTTAGGACAATGCATGTCTAGTTTTCATGCACGACATTGTGTGGCTAAACTCTTATGTGAATGCGAATTGAGTGTTTGAGTAGGCTTCGTGCCATTATTCCTGTGTGATTGAATCTGCAGTGGATGTGTTGTGATGAGAAGCTAATCGAATCTTCTCAATGGTATTGTGAGATGAAACGATGAGTTGAGTATTGATACTGAAAGGTAAGAAATACTGTTATGTAAGAGGTATGAAAAGGCACACATGTGACCTTGATTATGGGCTCGTGGTTCGAGGATAGTTTCGAAAACGAGAGGTACATTGATTTGTCCAGCGTCCGAGGTTCGTTTCGGAGCGAAAGTTTGCGCTCGGGTCCGAGGAGTATTCCGGAACGAGTGGTACATGGACATTATGGGTCCCCTGCAGGTCATGACTACTGAGCTAAAACATCAGCTAGCACGTGTGTACAGTGTGTGTGGTTATTGTGGTAAATTTGTTCCCGTTGTTGACTTACGTGATTGTGATGCTTGACACCTTGGTGATTGATTATGATTGTTCTTGGTTAACTTGTTGTGATTTATTGATGTTCCTGACTGTTGACTGGCTTGTTTTATTCTATTGATTTTACGAAATATGCATGATACTAATCTTAGTCGGCCTATGATGCTTACCGGTACATAGTGTTTGTACTGATACTACCTTGCTGCATTCTTTGAGTGCAGATTTTGATATAGAGACCGTTGATCGTCCTCACATCTAGCGTGGAGGATATTTGTTAACGGATTTTGGGGTGAGCAACATACATAGCATTTTAAGATGTCATTAATAATGGCTAGAGCTTATCGATGCCTTTTTGAATTTTGGTGATTGTAATAGTTTTTTCTCGTATTTATGGCGTTCTTTTTTTTAAAGGCAATAGTTAATCCTCTGCTTGTTTTATCTCTTGCTTGTTATGTGTTGATGTGCCTGGGCTTCTTCCATGCGAGGGCGGCACTGAAATCTTTTTGATAATGCCAAAAGGGGGAAGATATGTTGTATTAAAATTGAGAGGATCTCCAGTTCGCAGAGGAATGTGTTGCATATGTTGCTTACATGATGCAGGTGCCTTGACAATGATGGCCTGCTTTGCAAGGGGGAACAAGTGGGGGAAGTTGTATTAAAATTGAGAGATCTCCGGGTTCTCGTGGGGGGGAACAGTGGGAAGGCGGATTCTATGAGTTTGTCATCATCAAAAAGGGGAATTTGATAGTTCCAAGTGTATTCGTGTTTTGATGATTTTTTAACTGTTTCAGAACCAGATAGAGACCTGGTCTGTAATCTGCTCTTTATACACCTTGCACCGTTAGCAGAGAAAGCTGTAAAGCGGAGCCACTTGCTGCAGAAAAGTACAGCAGTGAGTTGGCCCATGCTTTAGGTCAAAATTGAAGAGTGGTCTCTTTTCACCCCGCATGCTCCCACTATATATACAACATGATGGCAATATATTGAGTAGACTTGAAAACCTAATCTAAATCGTGCAAAGTTACTGACATAAGTTCTCAAGATCTCTCAAGAACAAAGTCACCTACAAGTTGAAGAACCTGATCCAGACACAAGTTTTACTCTAAGTTCTTTATAATGTTGTGAGTCTTTGTTCGTTTGTGCTCAAATTGTATACCTACTCTTCTGTGTTAAGAAGCTGATTGTAGGTGTTTCTGAAAAGTCTCAAAGTGTACTTGCTGGAAGTGTGTTTCCGCAAGCTTTTGAGTGGTACACTAGGCTAGAGTTAGTCTAGGTGTATTAGTGGTCCTTGGCTAGAGTTAGTCAAGTGGAGGTGCTTGCAATCGGAGTATTGCAAGTGTGGAGGGACTATGGGGGTTAGTTCCTAGGTTGCAAAAGCGTTATTGTAAGGGTGAGGGATTATGGGAGTTACTTCCTAGCTTATGATAGAGTTGTAACCTAAAGTTGCTCGGTGTAGTGGAGTTGAAATCCTACTGGGGTAGGTCGTGATTTTTAATCCCTTAAGCAAGGAGTTTTTCACGATAATATCTTGCCTTCTGTACTTACTGTGTTACATAAGGGAACTGGTACTTAACTAGGTCCCTCATATATTGTATTTGGAGGATGCACAGCCTACATCATAGCTAATCCTAGCTAAACTATCTCCTTCTCAAAAGAGTTTCATCATAAATCTCAAGCTAAGGAATGAAAATAGGCTAAGGCAAGCTTATATAGTTTTGCCTTTAGATGCATGGCCACAATTATTAACTACTAGCCACATTTGGCAATTAACTACTAAGCCCGATTACAACAAAGACCCAGAAGTGGTCTTTGTGGAAATAACCCCACATGGGCCCTTCTTCACTTGAATTGCAATCCTAGCCTTGAGCTTGCATTCCTAGCCACAAGTTGCACTTCTAATCATGTTTGCACTTCTAGACACTTTGTGTGGCTTCAATCAATGGACCTTCATCTCCATGTCTCTTCCAAGCAATCATCCACACCCTTGTGGCTTACTCTTCAATGACCTCCAAAGGCCCCATCTTCCTCTTCTAAGGGTGTGTGGTATGGAATTGCACATCCAAAGCTCTAACACGGGTATTAGCCTTCATAATCGTCCATGATCTTCCTAGGGTCATATCAAAAAGGTACTCCCTCATGTCTACATTCTATGGTGTTTTTAGTTTGGGCATACTTATTAAAAAATTCACTCACCCCTAGAAAATAAGAGGTGCTTTCACTAAACTACTTTTAATTAAATAGTACGTATTTAATATGATTTCTTGATTATGTAAAAACGCATTTATTAAAATAAGAGTAAATTTAGAGAAAAAAATTCATATCTTCTTGATTATGTAAAAATATTACTATATATTTTAGAGTAAATGTAATTTTTAAATACACTGCTCCCTCTGTCCAAATTTATGTGGCATAGCTAGAATTTCGAGAGTTAAATCTTTTTAATTTAACCGTAAATTCGGACATGAAATCTTTAAGTTTTTTTTAAAAATAAAATTAACATAATTGAAAACTACGTAAAAAGTACTATAAGTCACAATAATTTATAATTTAAAATATTTAAAAGGATATATGAAAAAAAAATATGATTAAAAAAACTCGCTTGAATCTTAAAATCCAAAATATGCCACATAAATTGAGACACGTAGAGTATATAATTTTGGGAAAAGGCTCAGTATACCTTAGAAAGAAATCTGATAAAGGGCTAATTACAAAAGCCCACCCAAGAGTAAAACTCAAAAAATGAATGATGGCTGCAAAACTAATTACAATAGCAACCACGTGCAAAATTCATAAGAGAATTCAAATCAGACACTGTAATTTCGATTTAGTCCCTGTGAGGACGACCAAAAGAGATCAGCTCTTATATTAAGTAGTAACTAGTGGTGATAAACCCGTACTGAGCCCGGCCCCAAAATTAAGGTAGAAAAGTAATACTTTTGATTAAAAATGAATAATTTGCATCATATTCTTAAGTTTCCACAAATCTCTTATGTCACTTGATTAAAAACAATTGAATGAATTCAAATTACAATCAAGGGTATATATTAGATAGGAATCTGTTTGTTGTTAGACAAACTCCAAACCCTCCAACAGGTTTTCCAGTTTTGTATTCCTCTTTTGTGAATCCAGAGTTGATATAAGATAAGCCATATTTAAGAAAAGTGAAAATTTCATAGGCGAAAAATTTCACTTTTCTTAATTTGATGATTGTGACCTTTAGTAGGCGTTTGGACATGCGATTTCATGTCATGATTTCAAGTCATGAGATGAAATCAGCGTTTGGACATGCGATTTCATCTTATGAGATGAAATCCCAAATAATCTACAAAGGCATGATTTGGGATTTCAAATCATGATTTCAAAATTTTTAAATGTAAAACTTGACCCATAAGTTTATATTTTGTAAAAGAGACCTATAAGTTATTAGATATTTTTAACAATTACTCACACCAACTATTTACCAACCTCATTAACTTCTACCAACCGTTATTTATGTTCGTACCATGTGGGAGGATTATATTAAAGTGTAGTTACATTACTATTCATGTTAAATTTTCCTTTTATTGAACTAAAGTTTGATCAATTGATGTTGTATTTTTTAGAAAGGCCTTCCAGTAACGTATTAATTTTTATTATGAACTATGACTTGCTCATTTGGTAAGATTGTATAAGAATTGGGAAAGTTTTGATAGTTTTCACAACTTGTGGGGTTTTTATGTCTATAAGAAAAACTACAACTTAAGAAATCTAAATTGCATATCCAAACATGATTTCATCTCATGGTTTCATCTTCTGATTTCATATCATATCCAAACGGCTCCTTAAAAATGACAGATTCTATTTTCATGAGGTAAAGTTAAAGCGTAAATCTGGTACGTATAGAAAATGATAAATGGAGAGCAAGGAAGTATTGGTGTAAACTTTGTTCGACAATCAGATGGACCACTCATTTCTTATTTTTTATAATCTTCTAATATTTCCTTCGTCTCGGTTCAAGTATCTTAATTTTTTTTGGTTTGTCCCAAAAAAGTGTCTCTTTCTATATTTAGTAAGTTTTCAATTTTAAAATTCTACATGACAAATTTAAGACCATAAGGTTTAAAGGATTATACATATCATTAATTTAAGACCACAAGATTCAAAAATTCTTTTTATTTTTTAAACTTCGTGTCAAATCAAACTTGTATACGGTGAAAAACCGGGTCAATGTAAGACCGGTGAGACCGGGGACCAAGGGTAAGTCCAAATGAGCACGAGTATGTTCGGTCTTTTCTTCAGACCTGGGGGATTGCACCGAATGCGGCTGACCCGAGATTAGAGAAGTGTATCCGTTGATCCGGTGTCTCCGAATCAAACTCAACGTGGCCGTTAGTCCGGTTTCTCCAAATCAAACTCACGTAGCCATTAGTTCAGTTACTCCATGTCCGAACTGAACGTGGCCGTTGGTCCGGTTAACCAGTTGCGGTGCTGCCACGCGTCAAGACCGTTCTGTCATTTTGTACTAACAACTGTACGGGTGTTAGACCGTACGGTCCTACCTTATCCTTTTAGGGTCTCTTTATTCTAAAAGAGTTTGTATTGTATTCAAGGCCCATGAGGCAAACCTATAAATAGGGGGCATTATCCCACTTTGAGGGGTTGACTTTTTGAGATCTAGAACATTGTAACAGAAAAATATATTGAAGTTCTCTCTCTCCCTCTCTGATTTTAGTCCGAATCAATAGTGCTCTTTTGCTTTATTCATCTATTCAACATAATACATTGCCATATATATATATATATATATATATATATATATATATATATATATATATATATATAATATATATATATATATATATATATATATATATATATATATATATATATATATATATATATATATATATATATATGTATGTATGTATTATAACGAACAAATCCATATATATTTCGTATCAACCAAAAATAGATTAAAATTCATCCACATATCCTATACCTCACTTACAAATTCAATTGTTACCGAAATTCGGGGTAAACAGTTTGGCGCCCACCGTGGGGCTAGGATAATAGTGGTTTTTTAATCTTTGCTTCTATCTCCTTTTACCCGTTTGATTAAGGAATCTTCTGCTAATTTCTGCAAAAAACGGACCAAATGGCAAGCAGCGGGCAGTCTGGTCATGTCAACAACAACGAGATTGTGGCTGAAAACGAGAACAGTGGGTTACGAAGCCTACCAGCAGATCCAATCGACCCAAACTCTGTTGATTTGAGGGAAGG
Source organism: Lycium ferocissimum (assembly GCF_029784015.1). Lineage (NCBI taxonomy): Eukaryota > Viridiplantae > Streptophyta > Magnoliopsida > Solanales > Solanaceae > Lycium > Lycium ferocissimum. The sequence continues at coordinate 61,964,565 of NC_081351.1, forward strand.
CCTCAACCGGCAGAACACCGTGAACCAGGAGAATGCCACCTTACCGGCCACTGATCCCTTGAATACTCATAACTCAATTACTTTATCTCGGGCCCAAGGCCGGAAAGCACCGGATACTCCGGATGAGATTAACTTACGTTTAATTTTTGAAATGTTGCAGGAACAGGGAACCGCCATAGCCGAACAGGGAATTGCAATAGCTCAGCTGCAAAGCAAAAATGATAAGGCAGCTCCGAAAAGGTCAAAAGGGGTCACCGAACCAAGGAGGGATGAAACACGGAGAGTCGAGAGAAATGGATCGGGAGCCTGTTCATCCACCGAAGTTCTGAAGATGCTCAAGACCTTGGCAAAGTGGGTAGATTTAACAAAGAAGAGGGTGGAAACGTATAACTCTCGGGTGGATCAGATCCCGAGAGCTCCGCCTATTCTAAAAGGGCCGGATTCAAAGAGGTACATTCAAAGGCCTTTCCCACCAAGTGCGGCTCCGAAGTTGATCCCAAGGAGGTTTAAAATGCCGGATATCCAGAAATACGACTGCACAACGGACCTACAGGAGCACGTGACTTCGTACACCTGTGCCATAAAAGGCAATGACGTCGAAAAGGATGAAATTGAGTCTGTGTTGTTGAAAAAGTTTGGGGAAACCCTATCGAAAGGATCTTTGACCTGGTACGACCATCTGCCCGAGCATTCAATCACTTCTTTTGAAATGCTCGCGGATACATTCATAAAAGCCCATGGCGGAGCTAAAAAGGTGCAGGCCCAGAAGGCAGACATCTTCCGTATAGCCCAAAGGGATGATGATTTGCTACGATAATTTGTGAACTGCTTCCAAAGGAAACGGATTGAGGTCCCTCCGGTTCCGGAAGAATGGGTTGCACAAGCTTTCACCAAAGGGCTTAATTCTCGAAGCTCGACTGCCTCATTCAAACTGAAAGAAAACTTGTTGGAATACGAGGCTGTGACCTGGGCAGAGGTTCATAACAGATACAATCAAATATTCGGGTAGAGGATGACCAACTCAAACTTCCCCCGGGACCCATAAATATGAGCAAAAGCTCTGGGAGGTCAAGGAAAAATTACAAGCGTAAACGCGACCATCGAGGGAAAGGTATCGGCCATACTCTCATTTGGAAAAGCCGAGCTTCAGGTCAAAAAAATCAAAGGTTGGTCCCAGTCACTTCTCAGGTAGGGGCGATAAATGGGCCGAACGCCCGTCAAACAGTCGAGGCCTCTCATTTAGGAGTGATGCTGGAAGTTCGGCTAGCAACAAAGACTTACCGAGGATATCGGAGTACAACTTCAACGTTAACACCTCGGATCTCGTCTCGGCCATCGGCCATATCACGGAAGCAAGATGGCCGAGGCCATTAAGGTCAGACCCGGGACAGCGGGACCTGAGCGTGGTGTGTGAATACCATGAAACCCATGGGCACAGAACTGAGGACTGTCGCCAACTTAAGAAGGAGGTGGATCGCTTATTGAAGAATGGCCACCTTCGAGAATTGCTGAGTGAACGAGCTAAAAGCCACTACAAGGAAAGGGAATCTCACAAACGGGCCAAGCCAGTGGAACCTCAATATGTAATCAATATGATAATTGGGGGAATAGATGCTCCTCGGGGGCCGGTGATGAAATGAACAAAGGTTTCCGTTGTGCGTGAGAAGCGTAACCGGGATTACGTACCCGAGGGTTCCATCTCCTTCAGCAACGAGGATGCAGAGGGCATCATTCAGCCGCACAATGATGCATTGATAATCTCTATTCTTATTTTCAAATCACAAGTTAAACGTATTTTGATTGACCCAGGTAGCTCGGCCAACATCATCCGGTGGAGAGTGGTAGAACAGCTAAGGCTACTCGACCAGATTGTGTCGATAGCCCGAGTACTCAGTGGGTTTAATATGGCAAGTGAAACTACGAAGGGAGAGATTTCTTTGCCGGTCAACATCAACGGCACCATACAACAGACGGTATTCTATGTCATCGAGGGAGATATGAAGTATAATACTTTACTCGGCAGACCGTAGATTCAAAGCATGAGAGCAATACTGTCAACACTACATCAGTTGCTGAAGTTCCCGACCCCGGAGGGGATAAAAACTATCCGAGGTGAACAGCCCGCTGCAAGAGAGATGTTCGCGGTCGAGAAAGTGCCACTTTTTCCAACAAAGCCGGATCAAAGAGATGATGAATTAATCGGGAGCAAGGACACCAAAAAGCAATTAAAGGAAACGGGTTCAAAAGCAAAATCGAAGGGATCGGATCCGATTAGTGAAGAGGACGATTTCGGCGTACCCAGATAGTTTATATTACCGGAGGACTCGGATGCAACCAAATCTACCGTGGAGGAGCTGGAACAAGTCATCTTATTCAAATATCTATCGGATAGAAAGGTATACCTAGGCACGGGGTTAACCTCGAAACTTAGGAACAATTTAATTAAATTTCTTTAAGCTAATGCCGATTATTTTACATGGTCTCATATAGACATGACAGGTGTACCACCGGAAGTCACGACTCATAAGCTTAGCCTCAATAGGAGATTCCCCCCGGTGAAGTAGAAAAGGAGGCCAATGGCCGAGCCGAAACATGCCTTCGTAAAAGATGAGGTAACAAAGCTTTTAAAAATAGGCTCTATCCGGGAGGTAAAATACCCGGATTGGCTAGCTAATGTAGTGGTGGTGCCAAAGAAAGGTAATAAATTTAGAATGTGTGTTGACTATAAAAATTTGAACAAAGCATGCCCAAAGGATTCGTTTTCGATGCCTCACATCGATCGAATTATCGATTCAACGACCGGGCATGAGATGTTAAGTTATCTCGATGCTTACTCTGGGTACAACCAAATCCGGATGCACTCGGAGAATTAAGAGAAAACATCCTTTATTACCCGATACGGGACTTACTGCTATAATGTCATGCCATTCGAGTTAAAAAATGCCGGAGCAACTTACCAACGCCTAGTTAATGGAGTGTTCGAAGAACAGATAGGGAAAACAATGGAAGTTTATATTGACGACATGGTAGTCAAGTCCCTGGAAACAGAGGACCATTTAAAACATTTGCAGGAAACCTTTGATATACTTCGCAAATACAACATGAAGCTTAACCTGGAGAAATGTGCTTTCGGTGTCCGATCTGACAATTTTTTGGGTTTCATGGTGTCGAACCGGGGAATCAAAATTAACCCGGACAAGATCAAAGACATTGAGGATATTGAGGTGGTGAATAATGTCAAGGGAGTGCAGAGGCTCACCAGAAACATAGCAGCACTGAGCCGTTTCATTTCGAGGTCTTCGGATAAAAGTCATCGTTTCTTCTCATTACTGAGGAAGAATAATGACTTCATCTGGACATCGGAATGCCAAAAAGCTTTGCAGGAATTAAAAAGATACTTATCGAGTCCACCTCTGCTGCACACACCGAAGGCAGAGGAGCGCTTTGTTTCTATACCTTGCCGTATCTGAGGTAGCGGTAAGCGGTGTTTTAGTCTAGGAAGAAGCAGGTACGCAATTTCCAATATATTATGTTAGTAGTACTTTAGGGGATGCGGAGACTCGTTATCCACACCTCGAAAAGTTGGCCTTGGCATTGGTAAGTGCATTAAGAAAGCTGAAACCTTACTTTCAAGGCCATCTGATATGTGTAGTAACTACTTACCCACTAAAGAATGTCATGCATAAACCGGAATTATCGGGTAAACTAACCAAATGGGCCGTAAAGATTAGCGGATATGATATCCAATATAAGCTTAGGACAGCCATTAAGTCTCAAATCTTGAACAATTGTGTGGCAGATTTTACCCCCGCCATGGTTCCCGAGGTCGAGAAAGAACTTTTGCTAACCTCAAGAAAGGCTTCGGGTATCTGGTCTCTACACACGGACGGGGCCTCGAACCAAAAAGGTTCCGGATTGGGCATTGTCCTTAAAACTCCCACCGGTGATGCCATTAGGCAGTCGATTAGAACTGTTAAATTAACTAATAATGAAGCCGAGTATGAGGCTATGATTGCAGGTTTGGAATTGGCTCGGAGTCTGGGGGCCGAAATAATCGAAGCAAAATGTGACTCTCTCTTGGTTGTTAACCAAGTAAATGGTGTCTTCGAGGTCAAGGATGAACGTATGCAGAGATATTTGGAGAAAACCCAGGTGATACTACACCGGTTTAAAGAGTGGACCATGCAGCATGTACCCAGGGAACAGAATAACGAAGCCGACGCATTGGCCAATTTGGGCTCTTCAGTCGAAGTAGAGGAAATCAACCCCGGTACCATAGTGCAGTTGATGAATTCGGCGGTAGAAAACGGGCATGCCGAGATAAACACGATGGGTCTAACTTGGAATTGGCGCAACAGATACATCGACTACTTGCAAGATGGAAAGCTCCCGAGCGACCCAAAAGAATCACGATCGCTCAGGACCAAAGCAGTACGGTTCTGCTTAATAGACAGTCTATTATATCGCTGATCCTTCTTCGGACCCCTGGCCAAGTGTTTGGGTCCCAGAAAAAACAGATTATGTGATGAGAGAAGTCCATGAGGGTACCTGCGGTAATCACTCCGGAGCCAAAGCCTTGGTTCGAAAAATTATCAGAGTCGGTTATTACTGGAACTGGATGGAGGATGATGCGAAGAATTTTGTCCGAAGATATGACGGCTGTCAAAGGTATGCTCCGAAGATCCATTAACCCAGGGAGTAACTACATCCGGTGATATCGCCTTGGCATTTCATAAAGTGGGGAATGGACATCGTTGGTCCTTTGCCATGGGCACCGGATAAGGCCCGTTTCATTTTGTTTATGACTGACTATTTCTCAAAATGGGTTGAAGCGCAGGCCTTCGAAAAGATTAGAGAAAAGGAGGTTATTGACTTTATATGGGACCATATTATCTGTCGTTTCGTCATCCCGGCCGAAATAACTTGTGACAACGGCCCTCAATTCGTTGGCAGCAAGGTCAATAATTTCCTCGAAGGGTTGAAGATCAAGAAAGTTGTATCAACTCCGTATCACCCGAGTGCAAACGGACAGGCGGAATCCACAAACAAAACAATAATTCAAAATCTAAGAAAAAGACTTGAAACATCGAAACATCAATGGAGGGAAGTGTTGCTGGAGGTATTATGGGCTTACAGAACTACGTCAAAATCAAGCACGGGAGAAACACCTTTCTCGTTGGTCTACGGGGCCGAAGCTCTGATCCATATAGAAGTTGGCGAACCCAGTCTCCAATTGAAATATGCCACCGGCGAGTCAAACGAGGAGGCCATGGCCATAAAACTCGACCTAGCGGACGAACTACCCGAAAATGCGTTGGTCCGTATAGCAGCTCAGAAACAGAGAATGGAGAGGTACTACAACCGGAGGGCCAATTTTTGGCATTTCCAAGTTGGGGACTTGGTGCTTCGGAAAGTTACTTTGAACACCAAAAATTCCAATGACGGGAAGTTGGGTCCAAACTGGGAAGGGCCGTACAAGATAACAGGAATAACGGGCAAAGGATCGTACCAGCTGGAATCCATGAACGGACAACGGTTGCACAATAACTAGAACGTGGCTCATTTGAAGAGATCTATTGCTAAGGTATGAATGTCCGCCCTTGTTATCATTTTTTACTATTTACCTGTCTTCTTTTTTGCAGAAAGTAGAGTACCGAGTGAAGTTAGGTCTGAAAACACATGTTGCACTCTTTTTTTTAGTACGGTTTTGTCCTGAAGTGGGTTTTTCGATAAGGTTTTTAATGAGTCAACGAGTACAACGTGTTACTTTATGAAAACGAGGCAAAGTACCGGGGTACGCAGGGTCTACCCCTCAAGTGGGGAGTTGGTAGTGCTTATCCGATCATGCAGCTCGGATAAACACTAGGGGACTATTATACCCACATCGAGATCTACCCCGGAAAGTTAAAATGAGTTCAACTCAACAAAGCGGACGAAGAAACCCTGTTAAATGCTACCCCGGAAAGGTCCTCGAAATTTTATGTATCTCATATTTGTCTAATCCCGGACCTTTTGTGTAAGGTTTCGATGTAAGGACCAAACGATCAAAAACAAATCGTGTCCACTTAGTATTTGCTACGGCAAAAACAGAAGGAAACAGATGAAGTCTTCATATTATGTACGTGCAAATACTTGCAATATAAAGAAAATTATGAAAAATTCATCTCAGACATGTCTTTTTATTAAATACCCTACACCGGGGACTACTGTCGAAATACGACAAAGGCGACAAGGTCACGTCGAACCGAGCCAAAATCCTTTAACACCCTTGAATGGGGACTGTCGTATCAAAATTTGACAAAGCAGGGATTCAGGTGTCCAAACCTAATGTGTTATAAGTAAGCGGTTGGAAAACCTTGGCCCAAAAATGCCTAACGTGATTCGGAGACGTCTGAATTCACAAAGCATAAATAAGTCCCGCAGGCAAATCACTCGATCAAATCCTCGGAAAAAACGTACCGAACGAATAGAAAAGCCAACACTTAGGCACAGTTCAAAAAAATGACTCGAACCTTTGATTATTCCTAAAGGGATAAGCGATTAAGGCAAATGTCATAACAAGCATTCGGATAAAAGAATGAAGAAACAATCAAAGGGGAAATGCTTATTTCATATACGAAGGGTTTTTACATTTAAACTTTTCGCAAGTCAAAAAGCAAAAACAAACCAAAAGGTAAAAACAAAATAAAGGCTAGTGTAGGCCCTGATCTACCCGGTACGATTGGAGCCGTAGTTCTCGGAAACTGTTCGCTCGGAATCCTCAGACTCAGCATCAAGGGCTTTCTTAGCCTCCTCCTCGTTTGCTTTGGCTTCGAGTATTCGAGCCTGAAGGTCCCCTAATCCTTGTTGAGCCTGTTCGAGGGTAGCCCTCTGGAATTTCCACCGTTCATACTCAACCATAATCGTAGTGCGAGCCTCGGCAGCCTCTACGTCCTTAAGAGACTCTACTAAGTTGGCCTCGGCTTTTGCCAATTTAGCCGCTAGTTCGGATCTCTCTTCGAGAAGAACTCTTTGAATTTAGTGAACCGACTCAAGTTCGACCTGAAGCACGCCATTGGCCTCGGCTGCCTCCTCGAACTTGCTCTTGAGCTCGTCACTAATCCGGGCTTGAGCCCCGTCTTTCTGTTCGACCACCCTCAACTTCTCCTTGTCTTTAGCATTCTCGGATTCAAGCAGCCGATGCCTCTCTGCCATCTTCACGGCATCGGTCTTGACCGAATCAAGTTCACTTCGAAGTTAGGAGATAATGGCCTCGAGTTCACTGAGCCTCGAAGTAAAATGGGCATTGTCTTGGCTAAGGCCGGCATTATGCGCTTCAAGGAGCTGGTTCTTTTCAACTATTTTGGCCAACTCGGCCTTCAAACAAAGATATTCGGCCTTCGCCGCTTCGAGCGCGGGTTGAAGGTTGGAAAGAGCAGCGGCCCGGCTCAATTGATCTTCTTTTCTTGCAGAAGGTCTTTGGAACTTCTCCGTTTCTCGGCCCTGGGCATCCAGCTGGCCCTTTAAGTCGTCAACCTCGTGTTGGGCACGGATAAAGCCTCATTGACGAGCACAACACTCTGCAGAAGAAACAAATCAAGTTAATTTGGATAAAGCTAGAGCTGAAGATCATATCGAATTACGGAAAGATTGGATGTTAAGCTTACCCGATTTCCTGCGTGCATGCCCTCATTAATAAGGCACTGCCAAGGGAGTCAGGCCATCATTCTCTTATCCGAGTCCGAAATAAGAGGCCTCAGATAACTTGCTACTCCCACAGGACGGGACAAAAAGCTGCAATCCTCGGGGACGGTGACCACGACAGATCTCGTCCTTTTCGGTTCCACGCTAGGGGCCGGAAAGATACCTACTAGATTATCTCTTGTACCCATTTTGGTAGTGCAGCTAGCTGCCCTCGTGGCTCAAGGAATAGGGAGATGTCCGAAACCGGCAGTTTCCTCGGTTGCAGGTGGGATATCCGAGAACATGTCGTCCAGATTATCGGACCTTGGCACAGGAGTTGGAGAAGCCGGAACAGCCCCAGCAGCCTCGGTAGAAGCAGGTGCCTCGGATGTTGCAGCTTGGGCATCACTAGGTAGTTGGCTGGTATCCGTTGGAGCCTCAGTGTCGGGAGCCGACTCTGCTCTTTGTTCAGCCTCAATATTCGAAGATGGCCCAGATCTTCTAGGCCTCTGCAGGGGAATCTCTTCGGGTGAAGCATCACCTGAAATGTCAATGAATTCAATTGACCTTAGAGGAGTTAGAAAAAGAACTTCTTCCCCACCTGTGTGCGGAGCCGGAATGGAAGGTCCTTCCTCAGTAGTAGGAAAGGGCGGAATGGTGGTTTCCTCCTCCGGAACAGAGGCGACGGAGGGGCCCTCACCAACCCTTCGAATAAGAACGTCGGACTCTGATTCATCCCTCAGAGTCCGGACAACGCTCCTTGCCCTTTTCTTTGATTTCTGCCCTTTGTCCGAGGGCTTTCTTAGTATCTTACCGGCAGCAGCAATAAGTCGGGATGACCCTGTCGTATCAAATTCAGAAATCAGTACAGCAGACTCGGTTGTTAGTTCCGGGCTTGGCTCCACCGAGCCCTTGGGTAAACCTGAATACCGAAGGGGTTATAGAAAGAAAAGAAAAAAGGGGAGGATGCAATAAATAACAAATCAAGGAGAAGATTACAGTGATTTTGGGAAACCCAGCGGCCACGCGACAGGTCCCCCCATGTCTGTTGTTCATGAGTGTGTTGGCCGATGATTCCTCCAACCCATTCGGTAAGGTTCCGGACGTTCCTGGATACCTGTCTTCGTTGAGTTTGGAAAAGATCGGGTTCCGACCTCGCTTGGCGAGCTTTATCACCCCCCCTTGGAAGATTCTAGGGGAATATAACCGGATGAAGTGCGCCATCGTGAATTCCCTGTTGACGTTATTGTTCAGTAACCAGAGGCAGGCCATGGCCTTCCAAATAATCGGCCCAATTTGGGCCAAGGTCACGTTATACATCCGGCATATCTCTAAAAGAACCGGATCGATTGGAGGATCGAGTTTGAGCGTAAACGGATACGTGTAAACGTATAGGAAACCTTCTCTATGATCGGTAATAGACTCGTAGGGCCCGGGGGCGAACACTTGCACCGGACGATTATCCCATCCACAATCTTCTCGGACTCTGGGGAGGAGATCCTCCGTAATAGACGAAGGCTATCGCCTTACGTCGAAACCCATATCCGTGATCGAAGATGGCTTCTCGACGTCAAATTTGTGGCTGTAGTTGGGTCTGGACGGCACCATGTCCAATGCAGTCAGTCCCACAAATGTTTTTCCCTCGGGTTTTGAGGTTGGCTCGACTCCCTGAGAAGAAACCAAGGGAACGTCCTGGGAAGTAGATTCGGCATTGGGAGACATTTGGAAGGTGTGAAAGAGTGGGTAAGAAGATTTGAGAATTTGAAGTGGCTGATGGAAAGTTCAAGAGCGAAACAAGTGAAGGAAAAGATTAAGATAGAAGCAGCAGTTGAAAGATGAAAAACAGATGAAAGGTTTAGCAAAGAATGCTCTTATGATCAAAACAACAAATGAGGAGAAGTTGAAGTTGGCTTTTGCGATCAAGAAGACAAGAAACAAAGGAGCAAAGAATGAGTAAGTGGAAGAGAAAATGAAAAATGACACAGCTTTGAGCCTTATATAGGCGTGGTACTATAGCGGTTACAGAGAGCAACCAATCGGGCAGCGACACTTGTCCCACAATTAATGAGACGTGATATGAAGCGACGTGCGTTACGGCGGTTCTCGAGGTAGGCCATTCGGGACAGGACACGTTGCCGATGTCAGAAGGACGTGACATAACTGTTCCCGCCAAATTACAAGTTAAGAAAGAGCTTATGGAACCACCGGTTGTGTAACTTATCCACTTCTCGTTACTCCAGTAAAACTACGGTCCGGAAAGTGTGGGGGCTATCTGTATACGGTGAAAAATCGGGTCAATGTAAGACCGGTTAGACCAAGGACCGAGGGTATGTCCAAATGAGCACGAGTATGTTCGGTCTTTTCTTCAGACTGGGGGGATTGCACCGAATGCGGCTGACCCGAGATTAGAGAAGTGTATCCGTTGATCCGGTGTCTCCGAATCAAACTCAACGTGTTCGTTAGTCCGGTTTCTCCAAATCAAACTTACGTGGCCGTTAGTCTGGTTACTCCATGTCCGAACTGAATGTGGTCGTTGGTCCGGTTAACCAGTTGCGGTGCTGCCACGCGTCAAGACCGTTCTGTCATTTTGTACTGACAACCGTACGGGTGTCAGACATACGGTCCTACCTTATCCTTTTAGGGTCTCTTTATTCTAAAAGGCTTTGGATTGTATTCAAGGCTCATGAGGCAAACCTATAAATAGAGGGCACTATCCCACTTTGAGGGGTTGACTTTTTGAGATCTAGAACATTGTAACAGAAAAATATATTGAAGTTCTCTCTCTCCCTCTCTGATTTTAGTCCGAATCAACAGTGCTCTTTAGCTTTATTCATCTATTCAACATAATACACTGCCTAACGAACAAATCCATATATATTTTGTATCAACCAAAAATAGATCAAAATTCATCCACATATCCTATATCTCACTTACAAATTCAATTGTTACAGAAATTCGGGGTAAACAAAACTAAAACGCTTAAATTAAAAAGGAGGGAGTAACACATATTTCAAGAAGAAACATTTAATCTAGATAATGAATCCACGCCAAAAAAAAAAAAATTAAAAAAAATCCACGTCAAATTGCTACATTTTACAGCGATTGTTTTCATTATATAATCACTAGTTGGGATCAGCCCCGGCAACACCCAAGCCTAATTAATGTGAAGTTTCTTCTTTAGTTTCTTCTTTTTCATGTGAAGTTGCTTCGACCAGTTAGAACTAGAATATCTATTGATAAATGATTGCATTGGTACTTTAGTGCTTTGGACTAAAATGCACATACTCAAATGCTTTGGCAATTGTTTTAGATAAAGCTCAAGATAGTTACATATTCCACAGTTATATGTCATATTAAAGCATCCAAAGAACAACTTTGCAAGTGCCTAAGCTTTATCGGATATTTGACAGTCGAGGGACAAGCGCAATTAACAGTCTTGGATGTAAAACAGATAGTATGCACATCTGCATAGACATAGAGGAAATTTAATCACTTTGTTTACTAATATAAAACACTAATAAGTTAAAAGAATTAATTAATATCATCAGTTTAATAAACCAAGTTTTAACCCACCAGAAAGCAACAGTTGAACAGAAAATATTTAGCAGCAACACCGCGAGTACTCAAGATGCATTTTTGGTTATCAATAGATTTTGTATGTAATGGTAGCCGGCTGCCTCAGAGAAATGGTGTTATGATTTCCCAAAGAAGCTAAGGCGTACTTTCTTTGTATTACCATTCTTCAATTTGAGATACAAAGCAAATCATGGTGGTATTGTGGGCCCCATTACGTTTCACTTTTACGCGGGCGCATAAAAGCTACTACGAGGTTATTGGTGCTCTAATTGGATTTTTAGTATTTTTAGAGTCGCCACCTAATTTATTAAAGGAAATTAGGAAAACCGGATAAAAAAAATTTCAAGCAAGAGAGAAATCCTTTGGTACCAAAGTTCGAGTTAAGGGTTCTGGTGATCCCCTAGGGAAGGTTTTACGCCCCTTAGTATTAAAGATCCATAGAATACGTTTAACCTACGAGCTTCAATATGTGACTAATGTATTTATTTGCTAAAATGTTTAATTTTTTGCAAAAATGTCATTCATTTTTTTAACATAAACTCAAGAAAAAATTTGGCAAAAAGACCCCATAGAAAAAGGGGGTTTTGGGTTTAAAAATCAGCAAAAGTGTTTAACTCACTTTATTGCCGGACTAAGACACACCCGGGATTTCTCCCGAGTAGATTCACAACTGTTTTAGTCCGAATAAAATGAATTTAGTACTTATGGATTTTATACATATAGTATAAGGAAAGTATAGAGTATATCTCTAATTTTATACACATATATATAAATAAGAAAAATGAGAGTATTTTTACCCAAATCCAATTTTATGTATCTGAAGTTCATAAGGTCAATCCATACTCCGGTCCAAATTCCGTCTTATCTCGAAATGGCCCAAATGTATTTCCTTTGTTTTCAGTCCACAGATTTCTGGGCTTTCGGCCCAAGACAGTCTCAATTCTTCTCAAGTTGCAAAGTCCAAAATCACAATCTTTTAGGCTTCTAAAAAATGTCCAGTATTTGGCAATCTTTCTTACTTAACAATCAGCCCAAGTTGAAAAATTGTCCCTTACCATTTTGCAGCCACAAAACACTTTGAAATCAGTTCGTTTTTTATTTTTCTCAGATTCAGTTTCAAAAGCCCATTAAGAAATTTATAATTTTAAACACGGGCTTAAGGCCCAACAGCTAATATTTATCAGATTTTTGTTGAGGGCGAAAGGTCCAAAATCGTTACTTAGTCATTGGAAATCATTTAACCTTATTTACACAAGAAGAAAATCGAACCAGTTTTAAACTTTATCCAAAATCCCATTAAGTGTTCCACTTCAAAATTGGCCGAGTTTGAAAAGTGTTTTGAGGTGACTTTCTAATAATACTAAGCATTTTTCCTAAATTCTAAGCATGTAAAAGGGTTTCAATATTTACATGTCTTTCACAAATACATTACACATATAAAATAAAAATGAGAGAAGAGTTTAGGCTGGTGGGCCTACCTAGGCCCACCAATTGCCTATTTTCACCTATAGGTCGGCCTTCAATGCAAATATTAGCTTCCCTTTCATCGGACTCGATCAAAGAAAAAAGAGTTGGGCCTCAGGCCCAATAGGTTTCAAACGGAAGGAAGCGGACAAAATAGCCTCGGTATTTTTCACATGCAAACAGGAAAGGGGAGAAGAAAAAATGATGGTTAGAAAGTACCTAGGCCTTAATGACTAAACTAATAAGAATTTGAGATAGAATAACCATAAAGAAAACCTCAAACATACATTAAATGCATTTTTACACTTAGTTAAATAGTCAAACATGAGGCAAAAGAGAAATACAAAGGTAAACAAAAGAATGAGCCCAAAAATGTAAAGGGACAGGGCCCAATGCAGCAAACAAACAAGGAACAGGCTCAATTCAATACCATTATCATGCACAAACTAACAGTTCCGAGTCCACATAGATAATATACCATATTTATACTTCAACCTATAAGTTCCTATATACCAAAGATATACAAAAAATGTATATACCTAGTATATTCAGGTATATCCCCTGTATATTCAAACAGAAATTAACGCTTAACTCGGTTACGAGTCTTAAATATTCCTTGGCTGGCCAAGCAAGGGAATGGTATGAAAAGCTTCCCAGCAATTCTATTCACACCTGGAGCGAGCTAGCCAATACATTTTTGAAGAAGTGGTTTTCACCGAGCAAAAAGGCTGAACTCCGAGATAAGATCTTTGAGTTCAAACAGCTCCTAGGAGAACAATTATATTCGGCATGGGAGCATTTCAAGTACTATCTAGATCAATCTCCAACTCATGGGTTTCCGGATGCTATTCTCACCGAGAAGTTCTACAAGGGGTTAGATACAATGAATCAGATTGCTGTCAATACTGCCGCTGGTGGATGCTTCATGGACAAGTCATTTGTTAACATCACCCGGTTGCTCGATAAGCTCACCACCCACAATCAAGCTTGGCACTCTAATGATAGCGAAGTTTTGTCATATGGTAATCCTTCTGTTGCCGCGGTGGCCAAAGAGAATCATGACCGAGATCATGCTTTTGCTCAATTGCAAACCACCATGGATTTGCTGTCAAAGAGGCTTGCAGAGAAAGAAGTTAAGGGTGTGAATGTTGTTGAAGAAATGCCATCTCATGCTCCTGGAATGTATAAACTCGCGAAGGAGACTTATCTAGAGGAGCAACAACAACGTGAGGATGCTAATTTTATCGATAACTCTCAAGGGGGTTATCAAAAGAAATGGAGACCCCAACAACAAAGCAATCAATATGGCCGAAATGAATATGGTGGTTTGGATAGGAGAGATTACAACAACAACAACAATTATAGTAATTGGGATTCTAATGCCTATGTTCCACCGAAAGGCCGTTCTTCCAACTCTCAAAATTGGTGAGAGGGTCCTTCCAATGATCAAGGGACCTCTCAAATGGAATCTATGGTTGAAAAGATCTTGGACAACCAAAAAAAGAGTGACAAGAAGATGGAAAATTTGACCGAAGTGGTAGGCTCTCACACCGCTTCGATTCAAAAACTTGTGACAAATGCGAGATCTCTCTCGTGAGCAACATACCCCACAAAAAGGAGCCCTTCCTAGCGACATAATTCCTAACCCAAGGGATAGTGGAGGTGATCACATTGCCTCATGCAAAGCTATTTCTACTAGAAGTGGGAAGATCCTTAATGCGGTGGATGAGAGGGTGGTTGAACTAGTATTGTCGGGCCGATTGTTGATGTGGTTATTGAGAAAGAAATTGAAGAAGAACTTGAGGCACCAATTGAGGTGCCTATTATTGTTGAGAAAGAGAAGGGGGCACCCCCTATTGTTCTCGAGGGTGATGAGGTGCCAAGTGTCGAAAATGCTACCGAGGGTAGCACTCAAAAAAGCAAGGTCACGGGGGCAATTAACCCTTGACTCAAACATATAAATCTCCTCCCCCGTTCCCACAAAGATTGATGAAAAGGACGGAGAATGCCAAGTGCCAACGCTTCTATTACCAATTGAAAGGGTTGTCAATGAATATCCCATTTCTTGATGCATTCCAAAAATACCGGGATTTGCTAAATACTTGAAGGAATTATTGACGAAGAAAAGACCAATCAAGCATGATACAGTGGGAGTCACCCACCGTGTGAGCTCTATTATTTCGTCCTCAAAGGTTGAGAAGAAGGGAGATCCCGAGGCTTTCACTATCCCTTGCACCATCGGTCACTATGATTTTGCTCGTGCCTTGTGTGATAATGGGGCTAGTATTAATTTGATGCCACTAGCCATCTATAAACAATCCGGTTT
Source organism: Lycium ferocissimum (assembly GCF_029784015.1). Classification (NCBI taxonomy): domain Eukaryota; kingdom Viridiplantae; phylum Streptophyta; class Magnoliopsida; order Solanales; family Solanaceae; genus Lycium; species Lycium ferocissimum. The sequence continues at coordinate 61,979,593 of NC_081351.1, forward strand.
GGGGACCCCTAGACCAACCAGCATGCGTCTCCAAATGGCCGATAGAACCATCAAGAGACCGGTAGGGGTTGTTGATGACATTCTTGTTAGAGTGGGGGAATTCTTATTGATGGCGGATTTTATCATCCTTGATTGTGCGGTTGACAAAGAAGTCCCAAGTATCTTGGGAAGGCTATTTCTTGCCCCTGTGAGAGCTTTAATGGACTCGGAAAAGAATGAAATAAAATTTCAGGTAACTGATGAAGAGGCTACCTTCCAAGCTAGCAAGGGGCTAAAATTGCCAAGTGCTTATGAGAGCATTTCGGTCATTAATTCTTTCGATGTGGTAGATGAAGCGGTGGAGCATAAGTTAGAGGAGGAGCACATTGACGAAGCACTTTCGGCTATTTTGGTGAATTTTGAGGCGGATGACATGGAGGGGTATGTTGAAACGGTAAATTCTCTTATTGGCCGGGGTTCGTATTCTTATGAGCCAAGGAAATTATCTCTTGATCTTGACAAAAGAATCACTCCTTCGGCTAAGCCTTCAATTATTGAGCCTCCAAAACTTGAGCTCAAGCTACTTCCCTCTCATTTGAAGCATGCTTTTCTTAGCCCGGATAATACTTTACCGGTTATTCTCTCATCTTTGTTAAATGTGGAACAAACTCAAAAGGTGCTTGAAGTGTTACGGGCTTATCGAAGATCTATTGGGTGGACTATTGCGGATATTAGGGGGATTCCCTCCGGTATTTGTGAGCATAGAATCGAACTCGAGGAAGATAGTTCACCGAGTGTAGAGCATCAAAGAAGGCTAAACCCTCCTATACAAGAAGTGGTCAAAAAGGAAATAATCAAATGGTTGGATGCGGGTGTTGTATACCCAATTGCAAATAGTCCAAGGGTGAGTCTGGTGCAATGTGTTCCAAAGAAGAGGGGCATCACCGTTGTCCCTAATTCCAAGAATGAGTTGATTCCCATAAGGACAGTCACCAGATGACGAGTGTGTATGGACTATCGAAAGCTCAACACCGCGACTTGTAAAGACCACTTCCCTATGCCTTTTATTGATCAAATACTTGATCGGCTAGCCGGAAGATCTTATTATTGCTTTTTGGATGGCTATTCGGGGTACAACCAAATTAACATTGCCTTAGAAGACCAAGAGAAAATCACTTTCACTTGTCCTTATAGCACTTTTTCTTTTAGCCGAATGCCTTTTGGCTTATGCAATGCCCCGGCTACATTTCAACGGTGTATGATGTCTATTTTCTCGGATATGGTGGAAGATTTCTTGGAAGTATTTATGGATGACTTTTCGGTTGTTGGTGACTCTTTTGACGAATGCCTTGCCAACCTCGATAAGTTATTGAAGCGGTGTGAAGAAACCAACCTTGTACTTAATTGGGAGAAATGTCATTTCATGGTGAAGAAAGGGATTGTCCTTGGCCATAGGATTTTCGAGAAGGGTATTGAGGTAGACCAAGAAAAAATTGATGTTATTGCCAAGCTTCCTCCACCTATCTCTGTCAAATGAGCTCGTAGCTTCTTGGGACATACCGGCTTCTATCGGCGATTTATCAAAGATTTCTCAAAGATCGCCAATCCGATGTGTAAGCTTTTTGAAAAGGAGGCTAAGTTTCCGTTTGATGAGAAGTGCCTTAAGGCATTTAATGAGTTGAAGGAAATGCTCACTTCTACTCCAATTATTGTCTCTCCGGATTGTTCATTGCCATTTGAGCTCATGTGTGACACGAGCGGATTTGCTATTGGTGCGGTACTGGGGAAAAGGCACAACAAAATCATGCACCTAATTTATCACGCTAGCAAAACCCTCAATGGTGCTCAAATTAATTATACCATCACCGAGAAAGAACTTCTATCCATTGTATATGTTTTTGAGAAGTTTCGAGCCTATCTACTGGGATCCAAAGTGGTTGTTCACACGGATCACGTGGCATTGAGATATTTGATGACAAAGAAAGATGTAAATCGCGATTGATTCATTGGATTTTATTTTTGCAAGAGTTTGACTTTGAAGTCAAAGATCGAAAAGGTTGTGAAAACCAAGTTGCGGATCATCAGTCGAGGCTTGAGGAAGCCGAGATGTTACACCTTGGAAAAGTTTCCATTAGCGATAGACTAACGAAGTGTACGACGTATACGGTGTTTTGATAAGTAAGAAATAGCATTTAATGGTCCCAATTAAGATTTCAAAGACATTTGAAGTAGGAGACGAAAGTTATTAAGGAAAGTAAGGTATTGTCATGTGTCGGGCAAGATTTACGAGTATCGAATTAATGATGACTTAATGAAACTTTAGATAAGAGTTATAATGTCCCTTGGATTTTTAATGAAGTGTTAAATAAGTGTTAAGAAGGTTCCATAAGGATTTAAGAACAAACAAATAAAGGAATTGCATTTATGGGAACTTTGGTAAAACTTGGCAAACTTTTCGGACAAAATTTTGGTCCACATTGGTGGGGGCATATCTTCTATAATATGAGGAGTTTTTGTGTTTTTCTTTTTTCCAAATTGAAGTTCATCGAGTCTGGTTTCGAACGCAACAAACCACTCGTCAATGTGATGTACGAGTAAAAAGTTATGGCCATTCTACGACGGTATGCGAGCAAAAAAATTCTGCGGACCATTTGACGCCGGTGAGAATTTTTGACGGCCCGTAGAAAATTCTACGGTCCGTCAAATTGACACAGCCCAGTGTCAAATGGTCACAGTGACCCATTTTTGACTGGGCAGTTCTACGGACCATAACGTAATCGGGGGTTCAAGACCTTATGTCACCCCGACACGGCTATAGTTGCCCTCAAGTTCTAATGTATGTTTTGATGATGAATGCATAATGATGTTAAATTATGATAAAGCCATGATATGCCTATGAGATGAATAAAAATGATAAGTATATGATATGTACGACGATGTGATTCCACCGCGCCTAATTGGCCGGACATGTCACCGCTAAAGCGGGCTGCTAGTGATCCACCGTGCCTAAATGGACGGACATGTCACCACTACGACGGGCTGCTATGACTCCACCGCCACCGCGCCTAGAAGGCCGGACACGATCACCACTAGTGGGCTGCATATGATAATTACCCGGACGCGGGTTAACGATGACGATGTATGAATGATATAATGATGTATGAACGGTATGATGATGTATACACTATGGTAGTTCACATGATTTGCTACGTATGATATATGTATAAAATGTATCCATTCGAAGGTTATGTCTTCATCTTATGCCTTATGATTTCTCTATTATGTTCATTTCATTCATGCCTTACATACCCGGTCTGATGTTCGTGCGACGTCCATTTTCTTTGGACGCTGTGTTCATGCCCACAGGTAGACAGGGAGGTGATCCAGACTCGTAGGAGCTACTAGCTGTTTGAGAGCACTCCATTTTCCCGGAGGTGCCATTGATTATTCTTTTGGTACATATATGTATATATATTCATGTTTTGGGCACGACGGGGTCCTGTCCCATCTACATGTCTAGTACTCTAGTAGAGGCTCGTAGATACGTATATGTGGGAAATATGGTCTCACTAGTTCTTATGTATATATATATATATATATATATATATATATATATATATATATATATATATATATATCCCGTATATATATCTAGTACTCGTATATCGTAGATACGTATATGTGGGCAATATGGTCTCACTATATATATGTATATATATATATATATATATATATATATATATATATATATATATATATATATATATATATATATATATATATATATATATATATATATATATATATATGATAACTGAAGGGCTTATGTTTATATAGTAAATATGTTTCAAATGAAAGTCGTTTCTATGATTATGAGTATAAGAAATGTGAATGACGCAAGACGAGCAATAGGATGAGAGGTGCTCGGTGGTTAGCCTCGGGTACCCGGCATGGCCCGTAGCAGGGTCGTGACACGGGAGACCGAGTGGAGATCTTGAATCAAATGATACTTTTCCCGATGAAAGACTTTTGGCCGTATCTTGTGAAGTTGCTCCTTGGTATGCGGATATTGCCAACTTCTTGGTGACGGGTCTTATCCCCGACGATATCAAAGCTTATCAAAAGAAGAAATTTTTGAGAGATAGTCATCAATACTATTGGGATGAGCCCTATTTGTTCCGAACTTGTGCCGACAACATCATTTGGCGATGTGTGGCCGAATCCGAGGCCATGAAAATCTTGAAAGCTTGCCATGACTCTCCCGTGGGGGGTCATCATAGTGGGAACAGCACCGTGGTAAAAGTGCTTGAAAATGGCTATTATTGGCCTACCCTTTATCATGATGCTAAATTGATGGTAAAATCTTGTGACCAATGTCAACGCCAAGGGTCAATTGGAAGGAAGTACGAAATGCTAATGAATTTTGTCATGGAGGTTGAACTCTTCAATGTGTGGGGCATCGACTTTATGGGCCCATTTGTGAGTTCTCGTGGCATGCGATACATCCTTATTTCGGTTGACTATGTGTCCAAGAGGGTCAAAAAGGTAGCATTGCCCAACAATAATGGCAAGAGTGTCACAAATTTTCTCAAAAAGAACATATTCCTTATCGGTTTGGCACTCTTTCCTGGGGCAATCATTAGTGATGGTGGCACTCACTTCTTCAACAAGCAATTCACTAATATCATAGAGAAGATATGTGGTTCTATTCCATTCGAGGTTGAATCTCGTCAAAATTGAAATAGTAAAGCATACTTTGGTGGCAACTCCTTACCATCCCCAAACTAGTAGGCAAGTCAAAGTCTCCAATCGGGAGATAAAGAGTATCTTAACCAAGACGATTAATGCACCAAAATAGAACCGATTGGTCATTAAAGCTTGATGTTGGGTTTTGCTCTTTGATGTTTGTTATAGAACGGCATTCAAGATGCACATTGGTACTTCTCATATCGGTTGGTGTTTGGCCATCAAAAAGCCGAAGATTTTCCATCTACCGAGTTGAACTTAACACAAAGCTTTGTGGGCATTAAATTTGCGAACATGGATTGGGAATATAATAAAAAAAAATTGATGTTGTTTCAAATGAATGAAATGGATGAGTTTCGGTATCATGCCTGATGAGAGTGCGGCTTTGTATAAAGAAAAGTCTTTCTCTCTGAGGCATTATCATGATGTCAAACTTTTTGAAGAGAGATTTTCAACTTCCATTCCTGATTCGGCGTTGCTATTCCATTCAAGGTTGAAGCTCTTTGTGTGAAAATTGAAATCTTTCAAGTGGTTCATGTATTGCTTTTACTTTGGTGAGTATGTCACCCAATGGTTCGATGGAATTGAAATTCGACAATAGGACTCGTACTTTCAAGGTGAATGGTCATCGGATAAAGCACTACCATTGGATGGTTCATGGGGACAAGATTGTCGATGCTCACCGGTTGAAACACGGCATCGGACCTTGACACCAAAAGTGGTATTGCGTAATCCCAATTACAAGAGGGTTTGCACCACGGCGGGAGACGAATTAAGAAAAAAGAATAAATGTTGAAGCTTTTGGGATTCAGGCAACCCATGTTCATTTTGCATTATGTTTTTCGTTTCGTTGGGTTTTGTTTTTGTGTTGTTTTGATGTTTGTTGATATGTCGATGAGAACCGTAATCGATTGCTCAACGCGTCGAGAAATCTGCCAACAAATCGACGGAAGCTTTAACATTATCACATATTTTGCATCTTTTCGGTTTGCTATATTTCTATGGTTGTCTCGACGAAGGGTGTTCTTTTTTGCGAATGTGCCATCAAAATGTCAAGTGGGGTGGTGGTCCAAAAAAAGGCGAGGGTCGGGAAGATTCATCACTCTTGGAAATAAGGGCCAATCGACGACGGGAGATGGTGTTCCGCACGGGGTGCAACGATCAATTTGTCCCCCTTTGAAGGGGAAGTCATTTTCTCTTGCATATAATTAAAAAAATTGATGTTGCACTCGACGGAACGGAGATAGAACCATTCGATTCTCTTATTGGGTGTTAACATAAACGGGGTGACTACCGTCCTTTTAACATGATGGCTAGGGCTATTCCCTTTATATAACCCGTCGTCTTTCCCTCTCTCCCCATTCATTCTTTTCAAAATTTCACTCCCTCTCCTCCTCTTCCAATTCCATAGAGATTTGAAAACCCCATCCTCTACATGTTAAATACACCCATCAAGTTTTATTTTCCATGACTTCCTAAGCCATTCACGGTGGAATATTATTCTTTGAACCCTAGTTTACTCTCTCTGATGGCTCGGGGTTTGTGTGTAACCCAAGTAGTGGCTACTTGTGTGTTCATCATTCCTTAAGTGCTAAAATGAAGTATTCTTTCAATTTTAAGGTATGTAGATCATGTATTGCTTGTTCACTTGTTCATAAGAGTTGTTTGTTCCGTGCCTTATCACACGGTTTTTGTTGTTAGTTTATTTTGGCTAAGTGGTCACACGGAGTAAAGGGATGAGACACTGGATCTCGGACCACTTGATTCTTTGGGTATCGGATGAGCGAGTGGCATGTTATAAATTCGGTGCCACGACGAGAGTTGATGGAGCGAGGCATCGTTTTCCACAACATTGCCTCGCCGCGTGGCGGATGGCATTACGACAAGCACTACCTCATTTGTTGTCCCGATTGACTTATTCCTCATTTTTCCCGGCCTTCGATGATATCTTTGTTGATGAAATGCCTAAGACGAGAGCGGCGGTCGGTGACCCGGGGTGACCGAAAAGTACGACGATTGGGTAGGTTTGTTCGCAAGGAGATTACACCAGAGTTAGAGCCTCTGCAGAAGGCTATGGAGAGGCATCACACCAGGGTGAATGCGAGACTTGACGGTTTAGAGATGCGGATACTCACCATTGAGAAGAAGAGTGAGAGTGGTGCTTCGAGAGATTTGAAGACCGAGCTTGACCAGTTCAGAGCTGAGATCAAGGCTCTTCGTGCAAGAGAGCAGGTTATTATGGATAACCCGACACCACCTGCACCAGTCACCAGCATTTCAGATTTGATTAGAGTAGTTGACTTGGTGACTGAGGATGAAACTAGGGAAAGTCTTAAGAGAAAATGGACTGAGACATTGGTTGATGATGATGATGAGGGTAAGGATAACGAGGATGAGGACCCAGAGCTTCAGAAGAGTATTAGTTGGTCGCGCCTAGATACGAGGTTCACGGAGCATGCTTCCCGGCGCCGGTCTTTCCCGGCCCCGGTCGGGCCGATTACGATAGCTCTTGGGGACTTGCGGCCAGCGAGCCCGGTCGGCTCCCATGGATCCCGCCCGGCCGGCGAATTCCATTCGCACTGATGCGGAGGAAACACCTCAGCAGCAGCAACGGGATTAGAGCATCTCAGGTCGGTCCTTCCACCATAGGGTGATGGTATGATTTTTGTTATATCCCGCCTTTTTGCATAATCGGAAAATTCGAAATAATTGTGATTTATGAGAAAGAAGGCCATGTTTGAATTTTTCTTAGTAAGTGTATGCCGGTGATGGAAACTTGAATACGGAAACAATGGAGAAGACCTAAGGGCAAAATTGGAATTTTAGAAATTTGTTTGAATTGCAAAATATGATTCATGACTTATTGGGCTCAAAAAAAATAAGGAAATTGGGCCCAATTTTTGGAGGGTGGCGGCCACATGGCCAAGGCCCAAAGAAGTTAATTAATTTTCCATGTGCCCTATTAATTATATAAGTGATCCTTAGCCTTAGAACATTCGGAAAATCAAAGAAAAATCAAGAAAAAAGAAGAAGCCATTCGGCTAGAGAAAGAAGGGAGGAAAAAAAAAAAGAAAAATTCTTGGAGCTTGGTTGTTGACTCAAAAATTTGGTTCTTCTTGAATTCATACTAAGTTCAAGATGCTCTCCAAGTTGGTGTAATTTTCAAGGCAAGAAAAACCTTTTGGCAAGTGGAAGGAATTGGAAGAAGGTAAGAATCTCATGTTTTTATTATGTTATGGAAGAATATATATATGTGATAGTATGTAGAATTGCATGGAAATCATGGAATTGTGTTTTTTTTGTGTAAAGCGTGTGGTGTGGGTTGTGTTGTGGCCGTGTATGTGCATGGTTGTGTATGGAAGATGTGTTGGATTTTATGTTGTATTTTAGTTGTGGTTATGATGTAATTCATGTTGGAAATGGAAGTTGAATGAATTAGGTTGAAGGTAGGAATATGGAAGTTGACGTGAGCCTGCTTTGTGATAAGTAAAAAGTAAATTCAAGTTTATTTAGTTGCTAATGTGTTGTTGAAATCTTGTGATGAGGATGGAAGAAAAATGGTTTAAGTTAATATGAAAAATTTGTTGTTAAGTTGTTGTCGGAAAGTATATGATTTTATTATAGAGTATGTAATTGAGGAGAATGAAGTTGTAAGATGTGTATGGTAGTTGTTGTAATGGAATTGAAGGATAAAAATATGTTGGGAATATTTATGTTGAAATTTGGAGGTTTTGAATGGATTATGAATTTGGTGGAAAATTTGTATATTTTGTATATTTTGTGAATACTTCGTAATATGTTATGGAATGTTCCGAAGTGATCTTGTTGGGTTGATGAATATGGAAATGTCAATGTTGGATTGAAAGTGTGAAGTTAGAACGGAAATTATTGTATTATGAGAAAATGGCTAGTTGCACCATATTGTGTAATTTGTAATACTTGTTGTTGTTGGATTGTTGGCTTGTTGTTGGTTGTTTTGAGCGAGTTTGAATCTCGGGGGGCGTGGTATTTATAGGGAGAGTCTTTGCCGAAATTTCGGTAGCCAAATACTTAACCAAAGTTGAAATGTTAACTTGCATGAATAATGCTTGTAAAGATGACCATTTGCGGTTTTTGGACGAAACGGGGAAGTGAGGTTTGACAAGCGTAAGGTGCAATCCAGGTATGTAAAGCCTTCCCTATTCTTCTTTGGCATGTTCTGAGTGTACTAGGCTTGAAAGTGAACCTCGATTGCACTTCTGCGTTCCATAATTCAAGATTGAAGATAGCGTCAAAACGTTCGGTAAGATTGAACCATTTCTTCGCAAGTTGTCATCAAAATGACTTATATGTACGAAACCTTCCCAAATGAACACTGGGTTTGTCCCAAACGCTTTCAAATGACTTTATAAAGACTATGATCCATGATTTATGCCGCCGCCTCGATTTGACCAAAGGTGGGCCCATAGAATCCGAGACCTCTTATTATGATTTTAATTAATTTATTCTATACCATGTTTAAAGGAATCTTTGATGATTGTACCGTTGTCGAACAATGAATATGATAAGTTTATGATATGTCTTGAGATGGGTTATGATCCTAAAAATATGATGCGAAGTAAGATCCGTGCCATCCCAAAGGGCATACATGTACCTATACGACATCGTCCGATTTCCTTCCAAAAAATGATATGTCATTTGTATTGTTCCGTTTGCTCGAAACGATCATTTTGAATCTTTTGTAAGCCACATGATATATTTGTTACGTACGAATAGTCTCCAAAAACTACGATTTGACATAATCCGTCATGGCATCCGAAAGGTACGTATTATGACTATTTGTGTGATTGGTGCATTCCGAGGACTTATATGCATATGTTTTTGCACCTTTACTGCGGTCGTGCAAGCTATGATATGTCTTTTCAACGAGCCGGAGACCGGGACATGTTCTCGTGCGCACTTCTGCCGTATTCACGAGTCCCTGAACTTGCGGGGCCGGGACACGTTATTTGTATGATTATGATATGATGATGATACGGGGATGGCGGCCGGGACGGCACATGATTATTATTCGAGACCGCCGCGATGAGGGCGGGACACGTTATGTATACATGATATATGATTTATGATATGATTCCATATTACGAGTCCGCAATAAGGGCGGGACACGTCGTCCACATATGATACATGATTATTATGCATGACTTTACTTACCGAGTCCCTTATCAAGGCGGGACACGATACATGTTCGCATGATATTATATGATACGATATGCGTTATGTCTTCGAGGTCTCGGACACGGTGTTACTTTTTGAGAGATTCTAATTACGGCTCCGTCGTTATGTACACTCTGTCTTTGATCATGGTTATACTTGTTGACCAGCTTTACATACTCGGTACATCTGCGGCCCCCTTGCGAGAGGGGGTGCTTCGAGAGATTTGAACGGACCACGCGTGATAAGAGTTTAGGATATCGATGTTTGCAAGAGAGCTCCTTTTGATCCGGATAACCCGACACACTTTTGGTATATATTTTTTGTTGTATGTATGTTACGTATATATGACTACTTGGAAAACGGCGGGGACATTGGTCTGGGATGATGATTTTTTGTATGTTACGAGGATGAGGACATGATTGTGGGTTGTGAGTTGTATTAGTTGGTACGTATGTTCGGGTTTGCGACTACGAGCATCTTCCAAGCCTCGGCTAGTGTACGGTCTAAGTATGTTTATGTATGTATATATATTTTCATGCTTGTACCCGATATTTGTATGAATTTATGTATGATCCACACGAGATTAGCTATTTGATATGCCGGATACGACGGCGGTGGGTACGTATGGGTGTAAAGTAGGACACCATCAGCCGGCCCCTCCAGGGTACAGGTCGTGACAATTTTGATGCATTGTCCGGGACAATGCATCCTCTTTTTACTAGGGGTGGGGTAACCTGATGTATCTTGTAGTGTATATATGTGTTAAATCTTGCTTAGAGTAATTGTGACTTTAGTGGGTGTTACATTTTGAACTTATGGTATGAATTTTGAAAACAAATTGAAATGAAAAGGTTATTTTTGAACTTGGAAATGAATTGATTTGAAATTGCCACCCTTCCGAGATTTTATTGTTTATCATAGGATGTAATGAATTGACATGTATGGTCCTTTTTGTGACATCATAGATATTAGAGTGTGTATGGGTTGAGTGTTCAAATCCTTATGCCATTGTGCGTGTGAGAACTTCTTGTGTTCATCGTTGGCATATGTGGATCTAGAACTTGCCTGGTAAGTCGTGCTATATTGCTTAGGATAGTTGGTTGTGAAGTGATCATAGGCTTTCCTTGTAATAGTCACTTTAGCCTTAAAAATCCCAAAACCCATTCCATATGAATATCATTAGCTCCCTCTTTTGAGCCTTTGACCCATTTTTTCTTGATTAGCCGTAACAAACCTTTTCCCCTCTTCATGAATCAATTCCATCTTTGCACTCGTTCCCTCCTTGACGCTACGAGAGAAAAGAGGCAAATCGCCTAAGTTGGGGGTGGCATATGTGTGAAGTAGAGGCTAAGAGCCTAAATCTAGGGGTGTAGGAGTTACATAGTCGAGAACTAGATGTGATATGAACTAGATGTGATATAAAAATAAAAAAATCAAAAATCAAAAAAACCCCTAATAATTGTCTCATAGAGAGATTGTAAATTCTAGTAGGAATCAAATCACATCATAGTCATAAGTTGAGGAATTAATGATGAATAGAATGGGTGTGCAAAAAGTGAAAATGTGTAATGTCGAGGAGGATGAGTCATTGATTCCCAAATAAGTATCCTACCCGTCCCCGAGCCTGCATTACAACCTAAGAACAAGTCCTATAGTGATCACAATTGAACCATCCGAAAGTGTGAAGCATTGAAATTAAGGGCAAGCATATGGTATCTGCACTTGTATATCATGAACTTCTTTGTGAGCGTGAGTGCTTTCTATTCTCATTTATCCTTGTCCCGATTCTTATCATAAAATGGTGTGTGGGACATTCTCTGATTTAAGTGAGGGCATAATGGTGAATACTCGCACGCATAAATACTTCTGATAATGTGATGTCATTGATTGAAGCGTCATAGTCAATTCTAATAAGTTATGATGAAAGAACTTTGTTTTGAAATGAGGAAAGAGGGAGTTAATGTGAAAACGCACATGCCGGTAGTGATGAACAAACACCATTGCAGTTACTTTTACTCTATTTTTAGTTTAGTTGTACTTTTTACTTTGTAATTGTTGTGTCTGACTTGCTTGAGGACAAACAAAGATCCTAAGTTGGGGGTGTTGATGTGCCGCGGATTTGTGGCACATTCGACGCCTTTTTACTATGGATTTTAGGTGTTCTCAAGTAAGTCTGGTTCATTTTAATGTGTTTTTGTTGTGTTTTAGGAAGGTGATGGCCCTAAAGCAAAAACAAAGAAAAAAGGAAATAATTGCCCAGGCATGAAGATTCGACGGTCCGTCGATTGATCGACGGACCGTCCTTTGAGGCGTCGATAAGTTAAAATTTCCGGTGATGGCCTAAGTTGAAGAGGACAAAGGACGGAGCCATCGATGAAGCGTCGACTGGATCGACGTTTCGTCGTTTGTCTCGTCAAACAGACTTGTCCGCCAGAAGAGAGAAAGACGGAAGAATCGACGGAGCGTCGAACTGATCGATGGCACCGTCAACTGGACCATCAAACTGAAGAACTAAAAGACGAAGGAATCGACGGCCCATCGAACTGATCGATGGTCCATCGGTCTCGCCACCGAAGCCGGTTGCCAATTCTTGATGTGCGTTTTTTGAAGCCTATTTAAAGAATATTTTAGGTTTTTGTACACATCTGATTGTTCTCCAACATTTAACATTTTTCCATTGGTGGTTGAGCATTGAATACACCACTTTTGGAGCTTAGTGAAGATAAAAAGATTTCATTCCCACCATCTTTATTACACTTTGTAAGCTTTGTGTCTTCATTATTGCTTACTACTTTTGTGACCAATATGTGTGAGTAGTTTCTTTAATCAAAGTTGTGGACCCAAATGATGGGCGTTATGTAATGGGTGTCTAACATTGTATATATCTATATATAATGAGTTGTGCTGTGTTTTATTATTTCTCATATTCATTGTTAGTTAGTGGTTGCAAGCATTTACTTATGCACAAACCCTAGTTTTATATGGAAAGATGAAGTAGGGTTTGAGTTGAAATAATATAACAAGGACTCGGGGCGCTAACCCTTGTTTAATGAACTCACTTAGGGATAAGATGAGTTCTACTTGGCATATTTAATCGGTTGTACTTGCAACTTTTCTATATTTGGGAAAATCATGAAAAGAAATACTTTCTAACTATTGGAAAATATTAGGAAGTGCATTAGAGGTCATGTGCATACATAACCACCACTCATTAGAAATATATCATATTGATACCCATAGCATAACATCTAATCACAGCGGGAATACAACTTTGGTTCTTCTAACCCAAACAATTTTCAAATACTTCAAAATAGCGAATACAAACCAAAACCCTTTTTCTACCCTAGTCGGAATAGAACTAAAGACTTTAGAGATTAGTAACATATATAATTAGTACTTATTTCACCTTTGTATTCCCTGTGGGATTCGACCCCAACCTAGTTGGGTTACTATATTTGACACCGACCGCCTTACGCCATAATTTAGGTGTAATTTGAGCGTATCAACAAATAGCAGCTAGACATAATTTTAAACTGAGTTAACACACAAGCAGGGTCTAGTTCCACATAATAAAGACTCAGCCATCAACAACTAACCAAAACCAACTTAGAGGGACTAAAATAGGAAGCTAATACTCATAAACATAACTAAACAGGATTTAAACATGAGCAAACATAACTAAACAGGATTCAAATGGGCTTAGAAACTAGCAACTAAAAAACATGCTAGGCAAGAATAATAATAAACACATGTAAACAATAACTAAGCTAACAATTAACACTACTATACTAAACAATCTAGCACATATAAGCAGAAAATAGCTAATAAATGCTAAAAGAAATAAACGGGACGGAGATTACCTCTAGTATGCACAGCCTAATGTCGAGAGTTCAACTTGGAAGATCCTTTTGCTTCCTCCTCAAGCTCGTCCACAAAAATCCACACAAAGAAGACAAAGAATATTTTAAAAGCTTTAAAGCAAGATGCCCAAAACTTAGGTATTTCGAGTTTTTTTGTGAATATTCTATGATATTCAATTGGCCGATACTTCTAAAATGCGAATTGGGGGTTTATAGAACCCCAAAAATTGAGAAACTCTAAATTCAATCGATGTGGGACTAAAATCAAATCTGTGAGTAGTCCTCACCTTCTCAACATTCAAGGGACAAGATTAACGCAATAAAAAGCATGAAGGGTCAGATTTAGGCAAAATCCCAACGGATCCATTTGGTTCTGGACCAACCAATGAAATTCAGAATTCAACTTCACCTTGAGACAAATCCTATTAAGGGATTTGTACTCGTTGACCCCAAATTATCAGAAAATGTAAAAAGTGAGGAGAGATGTACCGTGTTTGGGTAGTGTTTGGTGAGAGAAGGGCGAAACATTAAATGTGTTGCTCGACCTGGTCACACCAGACCTGGTAAAGACGTGGTACACCTGTAAACATGCCGAAAATGGCAAAAATGACGTAAGAGAGAGGCCATCGCCTCATGGCGGCGGTCGGGTTTACTAGAAAACCCTGCTGCTTCAAGCAAATGATCCAAAAGGGTGTGTTTGGGTGAAAGCTTGGCTTATATATTTTAAGCCAACTGGGCCGGGTTTGGCCCTATTTAGGGTTGGACTCGGCCAACTGAAAAAGAAATAAATGGGGGGAGGCCCAATCTATACATATGTATACACGAGATACATATGTGTATATGTATACACATGCGTATATCTGTGTATACATGTTTATGCAAGAGGAGGTCAAATGCGCAATTTTAACAAATAGCCATATTTCAAAGCTGTCATTTAATTGACATTTTCAAATATAGCCACATTGAATCTAACTAATCAATTAAACCCCAATTTTGCGGACTATGACCTAATTGACTTAAATCATGGAAATTGATCTTCAAATTAAGGTCATACTTAAACTAGAAATTGATTATTTTAATTGTAGCCACTTCTAGCCATACAACAAATAATTTATGGATTTAGCCGCAATTAAACACTTAATTAATTATGGTAAATATTAATTTAGGCATTGAGGGGTAAAATGATTAATTCATTCAATTAGTCAAATTTCTTGGATTAAACGGAGTAAAATACTCGCTAATTGATTTCTGATCATTTAAACAATTAAATAAGCAATTATTTTAATTTTTTTCCTTGATTAAATTAAGCAAATATATCCTATTTGTCGCAAATACGTAAATTAATTTCCACATGATTTATAATATTATAGAAATTATTTTATCAAATAAAATATAGTAAGATATTATCTAAATAATTTTACAAAATCATTTTGACTTCTAAAAAATACATATTTCACTCCGTTTAATATCCAAGGACTCTGAGTAATTAAAATAAATTATGGGAGGTCAAAAATTAGGTGTCAACAAGCCCCACTATAGACCACTCCACATGTCTAAGTAAATGGCATCGTTAGTACTATTAAGTATGACAATAGGCCAGTTGCTTAAGCATATAGCTAAAGCAGAAATGCGGTCTGACCCTAAGCTCCTCAAGTTAGTTGCTTATATATTATTAGTTCAGTGAAGCCCGTGCTGAGCCCGGACCCAAGATCAAGATAATAATGCACTTCATAATGTTTTTAATTAAAAAAAAAATTGTGTAAGTTTCTTAGGCACAACTCTTTTAAAATGATCGCTTCTCAATCATGTATTATTCATTAGCTAAATTTTTTGATCACATAATTAGATAATTTACTCAAAGAATTGTTATAAGAAAGCAAGTTTGCTAGGGATAAACATATATCGTAGAGATAGAAATAACTTGATGTTTAGTAACATAATTTAAAGTATGTAGAATGATTTCAAATTGACTATAGTTATAAATTGAAAAGGACATTTTTATATTTTATGAATTTGTGAGCATATAATTTCTAGTTGGATGTAGGAATAGAATGTTTTGCTATTCATTGATTAACTACTATTTCATGTGATGATGGTTTATGCTAAAACAAATCTGGTGATTAAAGTCTAGGTTTAGATGAAATTCAAAATAAATTGAATTCTTTGAAACAAAGTTTAAGAATTGATTTAGTTTGTCATTAACTCATTGATGCTTTATTCTTTATGCAAGAAAACTTCCTTACTCAACCAATTGAGGATTACATGATTTCTAACAAATTAAATTGTTTGCAAAAAAAAAAAAAAAGATGCGATTATCAATATTTAACAATTATGGCATTGAGGAGTTGATCACTTGATAAGCATCTTTTCTCTTTTCTATCTCACTTAATTAAGCAAATTGAATAAAATTTAAAGGTTCTTTTTCTTTTATTTTCCAAGATTTTAATCTATTAATTGTTAAAAAGTTTTAAAATTTATTTCTATTGTATAGTTGTGTTAAATCATTAAATCTAACTTTATATTTTGAGAATAAGCTTTTTTTTTCACTAAAAATAAGATCAAGAGAAATTTAATGGTAATTTAAGAATTAATAAAGAAAATTTAATCGATAGAGTACTCTTCCGGTACCAAATGAGTTCTTCAAAGTTATTATCATCACCATTTTAGATTATCTTTGTGCGTAGTTATTTTTATTAGATGACATCATCACTATTAACAAAAAATTTAGCATTTTTAAAGGGCTCAAAATTGATTATATTGACCAAATTGATTGTATCAACCTGAGTAAAAATGAAATAAAGTAGGGGCAAAAATAAGACATAGAAAAAAGATATGCTATCAAAAAGGGTTCCAAAGTATTTTGATTTATTGGAATATAATATTATGATACATGAAGTAATAAAGAGCAAACCAATTTGATTGGACCAACCAAATAGTTACAATGTAACTAAGTACTACAAAACTCATTACATTGCCCCTTATATATATAGTAGTAACTAGTAATACAATATTAACATAAGTGCAAAATTTAAGTTGGAGCAAAAATTCCAAGTACCTACGGCTACAAGTCTACAACATATCAAAAAAATTATACGAGCTTGGGATCAGGTACTGATTGCTGCATAAGTATTATACAGACAACTGTGTCCAGTGAATCCCTCCTGTGACACCCTGGATTTCATAAACACTAAACATTCAACTCTTTTCATATGAGAATGAATCAGCTTTTCAATAGTACAATTTCAGCAAATCAGGTATCATCTGCATGGGAGTAAAGGATACCTATCAGCATTTTTTTAATTCTTATCTAGACTAGAAGGGAAAACAAACCAAAATTTTATATTAGTAGTTAGTACCTGTAGAATATAAAAATTGACAGAAGAAAACACTACTTATGCTACTGCTTTTAAATAGAAATAGTAAGAGTTAGTGAAAATGAAACAATAAAAATAGAGACTTACAATTGGTGAGTACAAAAGAACAAAAATAAACAAAAACATGGAGAAAGCAAAGAAACTTGCTTTAGATAACAAGAAAGGAAAATATGTATATACAGAAAAAGAGTGACAAGAATCTAACAGAAGATGGATTTATCGATGAAAGAAGCTGCAAGCATCAAAGAAACAGAGCATTACAAACACACGAGGGATGTGCTGGGGCTTTAAAAGAGAAGACCATCTTGACCTTTATTACTGCAAGAACTAATTTTATGCGCAACATAAGGACAAGTTTTTAAAAGATAAGATCAATGTCTAGTTTATGTATGACTTGTTAGTGTATATCTTATTATGATATGAGTAAAAGTTGAGAGAATAATGAATATAAATGAATGTAATTGAGAGTAAAGGACTACACGTGGCTTTCAAATATACTCAAACTTCTTGTCGTGTGGAGATAAGACTAACCTTCAATTTGTACTGTCAGTGTTCTCTAAATATTAAAATTAAAAAAAGTCAATATCATTAACAACCTGGACACGCGGGCTTTTAACACAGGTCCTCACCCCTCTGTGAGGACGACAAAAGTTCTTCGATTGTCACTTATTAATAGTAGTAAAGTAGTAATTAATTCAAAATGACTAAACTTACAAACAAACAAACAAAAAAAAAAATTATAAACTTAGACTATACCTTAAATAGGATTCCAAAATGGGCTATTTGTACACTTGGCCCAACTCCTATTTGGCCATAACATATTCGGGTCGTAAAACAACCTTAACGGCCCCGGCATTACCCTACCTGCCGGAAAACTATCAGCACAGAGTGCAAAATCAGTAATTTTATTTCTATTTATTTATCCACTGTTTCTTTCTTCAATAAATTATTCTTCTAATTTGTATTCCCCCAATTGCTTCCTTTATTATTAGTTTTCTTTTTGAATACCCAAATTGCTACCTACTTCCCATTTTGAGTTCTTCTTGATTGTAACTTGATAAAAATTGTGTCTTTAATTGTGCTAATGTACTTGAAAGGAGGATGTTCTTTGCTGTTAAAAGTCCACAAAAAGTCTGTTCCTTTAATCCTTAATGTAAACCCAAGTTTCAATCTTGATCAACTTAATAGTAAAAACCCCATTGAGCTTAAGGAATATGATGTGTTGAATAGACTGAAATATGAAGAAAATGTTTCAACTGCTTTAGAGTATTTCAAATGGGTTGCAAATTCAACATCTTTCAAGCACACCCTTTTCACATATAAAATAATGATGGAAAAACTCGGGCAAGAAAAGGAGATGGATAGTGTTCAATACCTCTTACAACAGATGAAATTAGAGGGTATTAGTTGTTCTGAAGATATATTTATTAGCGTGATCGATTCGTATAGGAGAGGTAAGGCGTCAGAGCAAGCGTTGAAGACGTTTTATAGGATACAGGATTTTGGGTGCAAGCCTACGGCTAGGATATATAATCATTTATTGGATGCATTGCTTAGTGAGAATAGGTTTCATATGATTAATCCTATTTATAGTAACATGAAGAAAGATGGTGTTGTTCCAAATGTGTATACGTATAACATTCTTTTGAAAGCGTTGTGCAAGAACAATAGAGTTGATGGAGCTAAGAAGTTACTTGTGGAAATGTCGAACAAGGGGTGTTGTCCTGATGAAGTGAGCTATACAACAATTGTTTCTTCTTTGTGTAAGTTTGGTAAAGTAAAAGAAGCAAGAGAAGTAGCCATGAGATTTACGCCTACTGTTCCTATTTATAATGCTCTGATAAATGGGCTTTGTAAGGTAGATAACATTAAGGAGGCAGTTGATTTGTTGGATGAGATGGCTTATAAGGGAGTTGATCCTAATGTCATTACGTACACTACGATTTTAAATGCATTTGCTGACCAAGGAAATATTGGTCTTTCTTTTGCTATGCTGAGCAAGATGTTTGTTAGAGGCTGTTCTCCAAATATTCATTCGTTTACTTGTTTGATTAAGGGAATTTCATTGATGGGACGATGGTGTGAAGCTCTTGACATGTGGGATGGTATGATCAAAGAGGGAATTTTGCCCAATGTTATAGCATATAATGCACTTCTCCATGGTCTGTGTTTGGCTGGTAATATGAATATGGCTCTGTCTGTTTGTAGTGCAATGGAAAGAAGTGGCTGCCATCCAAATTCAACAACCTACAGCATCCTCATTGATGGCTTTGCTAAATCTGGAGATGTGATTAAAGCATGTGAGATATGGAATAGAATGATAAATCTTGGTTGCCGTCCAAATGTTGTGGTATATACATGTATGGTTGATGTACTCTGCAGAAATTTCATGTTTGAACAAGCTTACAATCTTCTACATAACATGGTAGTAGAAGATTGCCCACCAAATACCATTACTTTTAACACATTTATCAAAGGTTTGTGTTCTAGTGGTAGAGTTGAATGGGCAGTGATTCTATATAATCAAATGGAGAGATTTGGTTGCTCTGGTAATACTAACACATATAATGAGTTGTTGGATGGTTTATTCAAATGTAACAACCTTACGGTAGCACTTGAGCTTGTTAGGGAGATGGAGGAAAAAGATATTGAATTTAATTTAGTTACATACAACACTATAGCATCTGGTTTCTGCCATATGGGGATGCTTGAGGAAGCTGTAAAACTTGTGGCAAAAATGCTGGTTAGGGGAATCAAACCTGATATTCTCACCTTCAACATACTTATGAATGTGTACTGTAAGGGTGGTAAGGTTGAATCTGCAAAACAACTTCTGAATGCTATGACTGAAGTCGGCTTGCGTCCAGGTTTCATATCCTATACCTGTCTGATAGGT
Organism: Lycium ferocissimum; assembly: GCF_029784015.1. NCBI lineage: Eukaryota > Viridiplantae > Streptophyta > Magnoliopsida > Solanales > Solanaceae > Lycium > Lycium ferocissimum. The sequence continues at coordinate 61,999,644 of NC_081351.1, forward strand.
GGACTGTGCAGTTGGATTGGTTTGGAAGCCGCAATCTGTTGCCTTCAGAGGATGATAAATGATGGAATTCCACCCAAGATATCGACGTGGAATGTTCTAGTCCGTCATTTGTTTACCAAGATTGACTATGGAAGTACACTAGAATATACAGAAAGTATATTGGCAGCAGACTGAAGGTGTAAACATGCTTGCTTCAACAGATTGGAGTGATGAATACACATAAAACCTTTACTGTGGAGGTAAAAACAGTGGTTGCAGCGAAAGCAATTTTACAAAGGAGGGTCCGTCTCCAGAATCTACATCCACGAAGTGGGCATTAACAGCTTGTTTTGGATATATGGCTGGTAAGAATCCCTCAAAAATATTTGTTTAACATCCTCTGATCATATTAATTTTATCTTTATTTACTAGTGGTATTCTCACCTTGTTGATCCCCAGCTTAGCAGCTAGTGTGACTTTTTGTATTAATTAGATTTTGCAGGTGAATCTCAATTTCATTTGCTGTTGATTTGAGGAATTTGGAGACTAAAGTTCTTGCAGGTTTTCAATTGCTAATAGTTTCTAGGATATTATAAGCTTAAGGTTGTGAATACAACCAAAAGGCAGTATAGCTCCTTTAAACTAGTGTCTACTCTGAATTAGATAGCTCTGGTGGCAGCAGTAACGAGTTATAATGTCATGCTTATGCTGTGAGCATACCTTTTAGTAATTGATCCCTCTGGTTCCTAACCCCTGACTGAAAAGCTTGTGTTTCAGTCTCTTATCAAATTGAACTACAGCCATTTGGTGATCCCTGCTGTTTTTATTCTAAAGATTTTTAGATGGAGCCTGATATATCCTGCATTCCTGCTATTGCATTCTATTATTTTGACACTTACTGTAAAATTGTTTATATCCAGTCTGTAGAGTTCGGAAGAAGTTTCATTAGGAACCCCTACCAAGGGTGTCTCGTTGGGGTGTCCCAAGGAGTGCAGGGCAGAACTGGGAACCAGACACATGAAAATGGCAGACATAATTTTTGTAATACACCACTGGTCTTTTTGGCATGGAACTTGCAAGAGGCCTTATGCATAGAGTGAGAAAGGGTGATTTGCTGTAAACGATCATTTAAGCTGGGTTTTGCTAGGAGAACAAAACAAGTCAATGATAAAAAAATTCAGATATAACTTCATCATTGGCATTGGCTTATTTAAAAACACTAGTATTCTTTTGGCCCCTTTTCCTGTTCTATCCCGGGATATGTACCTGGCAACTCAGTTCCTTATTGAGGAAAGAGAACGGGTGTATACGATTTTCTTTAACATTAGTTTTGTTACAGTCTTTCTGCCTGGTTTGTGCTTCATCATTAAGCATCGTTTTTTTTTTTTTCTGGCATTGTCCTATTACTGACCAGCTATAGCTATGGCAGCTATTTTCAACTCTTCTGGTATCAAATGGTCTATGCCTAGGAATACACAGGATCTTTTGCATTGTTAGTAGTTAGTACAAGGGCAATTTGCACAATTGCCCTTATTCGGGGTGGTCTTTAATTTTTGGCCCTCAAATTGCTTGTCTTTAATTTTTGTCCTTCGCCTAAAAACCCTGGATTCCTGGTTCGAACCCCGCTCAGTCAAAAATTAAAAGGAAGGCTAACTCTGCCTTAGTTTGCCTTAAGGTAGCAACTCTACCCTTAAGGCAGAGTTTGCCTCCAGGCATTTGCAGAGTGGCAAACTAGTGGCAAACTCTGCCTTGTGAATTTTTTAAAATTTTTAACTGAGCTGGGGTTCGAACCCAGAACCTCAGGTTATTTTTTGTCACTTTTTTAAGCGAAGGGCAAAAATTAAAGACAACAATTTGAGGGACAAAAATTAAAGACCAGTGCCTCTGAAGGGAAATCCGCGCAAAAAAATGTTAGGTACAAAGCAAAAAATACCAGGGCTACACGATTTCAGCCTGTATCTAGTGGGTGATTAAATGTTTTGAAGAGAAGCGAAAATCAGTCCAGAGGATTAAATTAGATTGTATCTCATTACTTCATTTTTGGTGTAAGAAGGAATATGCGAATGAGGAAGCAATTATACTAGATTTCTCTGATTCCGTCAAAGATTAGAAGTGGGCTATATTTTGCAGTCCAGAACCTAAATGACCCAAATAAAGTGGAAATGAACCAAAATATCCCAAGAAAAAAAGTGATATCAAAGTACCGTTAACACAGTAAATTACTGCATTTTTTTTAACTGCTCTCTTTCGTTTAAATTTTCACACTTTTTTCATACTTTAGCCATAGATTAATCATGCTTCGAGACTCCGGAACTTCAATATTTCATATAGAATTCAATTTTTTTTTTGTGCGATTAATAATGTAGGCTTAATAATATATCAAGGAAACGCAAAACTTCGGGTCGTCGTTTTAGTTATTGAAAAGTGCTCGAAGTAAGTTTTTGTTTGAAAATTTGTTAGCATTAGCTTTAAGTTTTTTATTATTAGGGTTTAGATTTCAGCGTGTTATTTTTTAGTTAATGCGAAATTTGAATATGTTGCGATTTTTTTTATAATTAGTTTAGGATGTCACAAGAGTTACTTATAAACTATAACAAAAAGTAAAATAAGATTTATCATTAAGAAATAGATACGCAAAAAAATATACTTACGTAATATTTACTTAAACCATGCACCCAACCAAGGCCTTGAGGCATAATAGCATCCTCCTCATAATATCTTCTCAACGTTCCCGCCTAGATTTGATCCCTAGTGGTTGGGATAAAAAAGAAGTCAAAAGGAGAAGGTTAAACCACCGAGCAAAGTTTGTGAAAGTGACAATATAGACATTTTTTATTATTTATAATGTTCACTAATGCTATCTAACTTATTTTCATAAATTGAATTTCGAATCTTGAAATTGACATTCAAAACATCATTACCACGGGATTACTATCTTGAAATATATTTTTTATCATTAGATTTTACTAAAGTTGAATGAAAATTGTGTACCAGTTTGGGAAAAACAAAAAATGAATGGGATAAAGGACGTTTTTCTAAAAATTGGCCCAGCCAAACTGCAAGGCAGCAGCTTGCGCGGCTAGATCTCGAAAAAATACCCAAAACCAAAAAAAAAAAAGAAACGTAAATCGGACACCCGAGCGCAAAGTTATGACCGTTTAAAGTTTCATCAATTTACAACTATTTTTTCTCCCTATACTCCTTATTTTAGAATTTTATCTTATCAAATTGGACAAAATACATCAAATGACCCCTAAACTATATCCAAAATGTCGTTATCACACTCAAACTATACAAGTGACCTATTACACCCCCGAACATCTTAAAGTGAATTATTTTACCCCTGATACATCTATAACCAGTTGCACACGGGGAGGTGCTGCACACTCGCCCGCCACGTATGCGCCACGTCAGAAAGTGAATTATTTTACCCTTTTTTTTCTTTTCTTATCTTTTCTCGTTTCTTTCTCTTTCTTCCTTCTTCTTCAACTATTAGTTTCCTTCATTTTCAACAGATGTGCTCACCTTAAGTTACTATCCTACCGCCCATTTTCGTCGGAACCACCATATCCACCAAATTTTTATGCTTCTTTTTAAAAAGAAATTCCTACACAAACTAATAATCATCATTTCCAAAAAAAAAAAAAAAAAAAAAAAAAAAAAAAAAAAAAAGAAGCTAAATTTCCTTATGTTCCCGGTGCTGGAACATAACTTCCGGTGAGGCAACAAAAAAAAAAAAAAAAAAAAAAAAGAGGGTAAGGCTTTCATTCTCCCCAGATTTCTCTCTCTCTCTCTCTCTCTCTCTCTCCATATCCACACACAACTTTACTTAATCTTCAATTTTCATTTCTTTCAAATTTGGGGTTTTGATTTGTCCTTTTCAGGCGATAGCTAGAGATATGAAATTTCACACTTTTTTTTAAACTCAATTTCTCGTTTGGCCACTTTGTTGGCTTGATCTCTGAAGTTTCGATTTTGGGTTTTTTCTTGATTTTGTAATTCATTGATTTTCTGGGGAGCGGAGGTTTGCTAAATTATGGTGGGTCCGCGGGTGGTGGTGGGAAATGAAGAAGAAGGGTTTGGGACTGGAGGTTGAGGTGGGAAATGAAGAAGAAGGGCCTGAAAATTTTACATCGACGAGAAAAAACAGAAGAAAATCTCCATTCTCCATGTTTGCTCCTTTTTCTTCTAGCTAGCTCAACTTGTTTGAGAAGAAAAAAAAAAAAAGAAAGAAAAATAAAATGAAAGAATTTGAAGCTAATCTATGGCTGAAAAATGGTGAAAGAACGAGGAGCAGGAGAAAGTGGGAGGGGTGGGGATGAAGAAGTAGAAGGGGCCCACTTGTTATAGAGTGAAATAATTAAGTAAAAATAAAAAAAATGGGCCCACATTTCTATTTTGAAGATTCAGACGCGCCTATTTCCTTTTTATATTTATTTTGTCTACCATGTCACCTTCTAGGGTGGAATTAGTTCCACAATAAATAAATATAGGGAGGTAATAGGTCATTTGATTAGTTGGAGTGTGAACAAGACTTTTCGTGTATAGTTTAGGGTGGATTTGATGTATTTTGTCATTTGTATAACTACTTAAGTTCATGCCACATTGTTTAAATCAAACATTGATAAATCTTGCTGCTCAATGACAAATTTACCATTAAACATCACTAATAATCGAGCATTTTTCAACAACTAAAACGAAGACCCGAAGTTTTGTATATCCTTGATATATTGAGCCTACATTATTAATCGCACAAAAAAAAATCGAGTTCTATATAAAATATTGAAGTTCCAGAGTCTCGAAACATGATTAATCTATGGCCAAAGTACGGAAAAAGTGTGAAAATTTAAACGAAAGAGAATAGTTAAAAAAAAAGAAAAAAAAAAGAAGAGAATAACGCAGTAATTTGGACTTAACTAAGCCGTTACAATTAAGTCCAATAACGCAGTAATTTCTTTGCGTTAAAGGTACTTTGGTATCATTTTTTTTTTCTTAGGGTTTTTTTGGTTCATTTTCATTTATTTTTGTTTTGGGTCATTTAGGTTCCGGACTCTATATTTGGCCTTTTTGCTCATTTATACAGAAACTCCAATACTACTTTTGTGCTGTTTTGGAATGCAGTTATTACCATTTCAAACAAAAAAGAAGTATGATTTTCCCTGCAAACGGAGTTAAATCTCCCATTTTCCAATCTATATTGATTCATTCACAATGGAATGCCCCTGGCATGGCCAGTTACTAAACTGGCGTTAAACCCTTTATGAGGCAAAACATAAGTACCAAAGAAGGAATTCCAAAGGAAAAGGAAAGGAAAAAGATGAAAACAGATGTCCTATCGGATAATAGAACCATATTGAGAACCTACGATGCAATAAGTAGAATATAACTATACTGAGGTCGTGATCGTACAATTTTGGTATGACATGTTTGAACCGTGGATTCACGGAGATTATTTGAGCCACCATATGAACATTGTTTATAGGATTGATCATCAAAGTTTAGTTTATCTGGACAGGCTAATAGAAAGAGCAAGAGAGAAGGGGGTCTCGTACAAACCAAGAACAAACATCACGAAACTATAATCTAATATATAATAAAATTATAAGTAATCAAAATTCCAAGATGGTGAGCAAAAATAAATACAACTAGCTTTCACACACTCACTTTCCTTTTTCCTGTCTTGTGTGTGTTACTTTTTCTACTGTTCCTATCATCTACATCGTCGTCAGCATCCACAAGAATAACACCATCATCATTCATTTCCATTTCTATGTCATCCTCCAAATCGTCTTCATCATAGTCATCATCATCCAAATCCTCTTCATTTTCATCATCTGTACCAGCAACCACTGTGTGGAACTCTGGAGGAGGAGGACAATCCTCTGTTTCTGCCTTGTCCTGCTTCATCACAAGATGTCGAATGACTCTCTCATCTTTGTCAAGCATGCTCTTGAAATCATTAATCCATTTGGCTCCAACCTCAAAATTCATCAAAATGTAATGAGCTCGTGATGCTTTCTGAATCTTGTATGCCAGTCTACGCATACCCCAGTCACTGAATCTCCACAACTTCCCTTTCTTCTCTTTCAAAAATTCTGCATGGTTACAGAAGAAAAAGTTCACAAATTTCAGGGTTATTTTAGCCACCTTGTAGAAAACAGAAATGTAAATCACAGGGAAAGAGTGCTGATGGTTAGGAAAATAAAAGCACCATTATTTAGAGGATTGGGGAACAAGGGAGCAGAACTATGGTTGTTGGATCATCTGGTAATTGGAACCACTTCTGGATACTAGCTTTTGACATCATATCCACCATTCTCAGCTCTTCCCAAAAGGGCATGAGGTGTTATATAGGCTTAACAAAAGGACTTGGTAAGCACCTTATAAACATATTTGACAGCACACAGCGAAAACCAGACCTTTGTAGAACAAATAGATGTTTGATACATGAAAAGGGCTAACCTTGAACTTTTGCATTCACACTCTCAACCTCGTCTGCATGATCCTCATGAATCAGATACACCACTTCATAGTGTCGCACTGTACACAGCAGGGAAGTAAACAAATATGTAAGCTTTTAATTGGAACGAAAATAATAGATCCATAACGATGAATTACTAGCTATGTTTCCTGCACTCTTTCAATTCCATTCACTGAGTTAATCATCCCGTATAAGCAATATTAGCAAGAATTTATGAGACAGGGCACGCTATTTGAATCAGAAACAATCTTATATTTAGTATCCAACCACAAAGAGAAATAGGTGACAGATTGCCAAAGCTCATTTCTGTAGATAGTTGAAAGAAACAAATGATTAAAAATGTGAGGCCAATAACAGATTCTAGTCTTTAAAACTAGAAGGTTCTCCATATCATACTTACCTCTAACCCAAACCTAATGCAAGTGTAACTATAACAACTAAACATTATTACAACTATTTGGTATCTCCTATATGGATCCTTTGCTTCCACCATCCTTTAGAGTAAAATAAAAAATGCACAAAGCAAAGAAGACAACATATCCAGCTACTACCTATAAGTTCAAGCGCTTTTCTATGAAGCTCATAGAATGATTCATACTTACTCTGGTCCACATTCAGATCACTTTCCAACTGCAGATTTAGAGCCTCAAACAGTTCCTCTGCAAATTAGACTCAAAGTTTAGTGACCTCAACCTCTAAAGAAATCAAAAGTATCCACGAGCAACATGTTATTCGTAACCAAATAATGGCTTACCCTCTTCAGCATCTGCAAACTCGGGTAGAAGTCTACCATCTTCTTGGACCTTCCTCTGCAAAATTGTAAAAACTCATTTTCAAAGTGAAAGACTTCAATCAAATCAAATCAGAACTCATATACATAAGCAAAAGAAAATTGGACTTACGACATGCCCTTAACCACAAACTAGTCTACCGGTGTAACTGTAAACCCACTAAATTTATCGTAAGTAATTGTTTTCTTTCTTTTAATTAATTTATTTATTTATTTCCTAGGGGAAGGGAAATGAGAGGGAATTACAAGCTGGGGAATCGAACCTTCACCTACAAGGTTCAAGTCAGGTAGTCAACCAATTGAGCTACGAAGACCCCCATAATTGTTTTCTTTTTTGTTTTATCGTCACACTTTTTTAGGAAATACTATGTTTGAAAGGGTTTTAAATTCTCTTTCCTCTGTTAAAATTAAAAAAAGGTGCAATCTTCAAAGGGTTCAAATTACATATAAGCAAGAGAAATTTGGAAATGTGCCATGCCATTACCACAAATTAGTCCCCTGCGGTAACCCCAACAAATATTCACTCCTTTCTTCTTCTTCTTTTTTCAATTTTTTCCCAAGCACAAAATTTAGTACTTTGAAAATGGGCTTCGAATGAAGAGGCTGAATGATTGTTCAGATTCCGGATAAACAAACCCAAAATTACATATAGGTGTAAATGAAAACTACTATACACATATCAATTTTTCTCAAGAATGCTTCTTTTTTTTTTCTTGGAAGAAATTTGAGTATGGAAGTAACCTGTCTAATTGTTTAGAATTCGTGATAAACAAAAATAAGATTACATATGGTTGTAAACGATATACAAATTTAGCTCAAGAATGCTTTTTTATCTTGGGGGAAAGGGAGAGGTTATTTTGAGTATGGAAATTAACCTCTCTAAGGAGCAGAGCTTCGGGGAAAGGACCAGTAGCTTCATCGGGTTTAGGAACAAAGCTGTGGGAATCTGATTTCTTCTTATTCTTCTTATCTTTGTTTGATGCTGATGTAACAACAGAGGTTCTAAGTTTGAGTGAAGAGGAGGGGTAGTTCTTATTGTGGGGAAAATATAGGAAAAAAGAAGAATGACCATTTGCAGAAAATGAAGGAGAGGAAGAGGAGCTGAGCAACTTTGTGATGTCAGGTGAAGAGGTAACAATAAGGGACTCCATTTTTTGTGACAAGAAAGCACAGAGGATAGGATTTTCAATTTTGAGGACTGGTTCAAGGGTTTGACATGGGGGTTACTGAAAAATAAAACATAATGTAAAATCTTATATGCCAGAGTTTATGTTATCAGACTACTGTACTAGTAGGATTTTATTTGACAATTCTGAATTCAGCTTCTTCTTTTTTTCTTTTTTTTTCTAATTGTTTTTCTTTTTCTTTTTTTTTAAAAAAAACGTTTTCATTAATTTTTCTTCTTGGAGGAGAGTACGATCATGAATAATGAAAACGTAATGGAAAAGGAAAGGAGAAATTCGAAGAGATTTACACCTAAATGGTGCAAGATGAAGCTCCCATATCATCATGCAACTTAATCCCAACTGAATTGTGGATTAGGACGAACTTATGGTTAAGAGTCGATTTGAATAGCCTTATAACTTATGACTTATAATTCAAAAGTCAGAAGGTAGAAATCAAAGAGCTTAAAAGTTATGTTGGCTTAAAACCACTTAAAATAATTAGGCAATCCAAACAGGCTCCTAACTTATGGCTTTGACTTATTTTTGTTATTTTGTTTAAAAAATAAATTTTTAAAAATATTTTTTTTCTCTTA